>NC_054474.1:19278724-19623724 GCF_017639515.1 Carcharodon carcharias
GTGTGTGTGTGTTGGCTGTGTGTGTGTGTGTCGGGTGTGTGTCGGGTGTGTGTGTGTCAGGTGTGTGTGT
Organism: Carcharodon carcharias; assembly: GCF_017639515.1. Lineage (NCBI taxonomy): Eukaryota > Metazoa > Chordata > Chondrichthyes > Lamniformes > Lamnidae > Carcharodon > Carcharodon carcharias. The sequence continues at coordinate 19,278,795 of NC_054474.1, forward strand.
GTGTGTCGGCTGTGTGTGTCTGTGTGTGTGTGTGTGTGTGCGTGTGTGTGTCAGGTGTGTGTGTGTGTGTCAGCTGTGTGTGTCTGTGTGAGTGTGTGTGTGTGTGTGTGTCAGGTGTGTGTGTGTGTGTCGGCTGTGTGTGTCTGTGTGTGTGCGTCGTGTGTGTGTCGGGTGTGTGTGTGTTGGGTGTGTGTCGGGTGTGTGTGTCGTGTGTGTGTGTATGTGTGTCTGTGTATGGGGGGTGTGTTGTGTGTGTGTGTGTATGTCTGTGTGTTGGGGGGATGTGTTGTGTGTGTGTGTGTGTGTGTATGTCTGTGTGTGGGGGGGATGTGTTGTGTGTGTGTGTGTGTGGGGGGGGTGAGGGGGATGTGTTGTGTGTGTGGGGGGGGATGTGTTGTGTGTGTGTCTGTGTGTTTGGGGGATGTGTTGTGTGTGTGTGTGTCTGTATCTGTGTGTGGGGGGTGTGTTGTGTGTGTGTGTGGGGGGGATTGGGGATGTGTTGTGTGTGTGTGTGTGTGTGTGTGTGTGTCTGTGTGTGGGGGGGTGTGTTGTGTGTGTGCGTGTCTGTGTGTGGGGGGGATGTGTGGTGTGTATGTGTCTATGTGTGTGTCTGTGTGTGGGGGGGATGTGTTGTGTGTGTGTGTGTGGGGGGGGATGTGTTGTGTGTGTGTGTGTGTGTGTGGGGGGATGTGTTGTGTGTGTGTGTGGGAGGGGGAGATGTGTTGTGTGTGTGTGTGTGTGTGTGTCTGTATCTGTGTGTGGGGGGATGTGTTGTGTGTGTGTGTGTGTTTGTGGGGGGTGATGTGTTGTGTGTGTGTCGGGTGTGTGTGTTGGGTGTGTGTGTGTCTTGGGTGTGTGTCAGGTATGTGTGTGTGAGGTATGTGTGTGTGTCGGGTGTGTGTGTCATGTGTGTGTGGGTGTGTGTGTGTCGGCTGTGTGTGTCAGGTGTGTGTGTGTCAGGTGTGTGTGTAGGGTGTTAGTGTCAGGTGTGTGTGTGTCTTGGATGTGTGTGTCGGGTGTGTCGTGTTACATACTAATATTCTGCTTGGTATGGCATGACTCTGCCAAAAAGCATATCACCATAAACAATGTTAAACATTTCAAAAGCATTCCAAATATATTTTTGAAAATTACATCATTGCTGAACCTGGATATTCCATAAAGCTGTACTTGTTTTTCATCATGCATCCCTGTATTCAGTAGCTACAATCCCAAACATATACATCCAGTTCTATAAACAGCTAACACTTTGCCAAAAAAAGTGTCTCTTCCATCCTTTTATCCTCCAGTTATCTGCATGCAAACTAGGATGTCCTACTTAATTACTGTGCCATAGATTATGGGTGATTCATTTCCATCTGAAGCTCCTCGATTCTGAGCGAATATGAAAACAAGACATTAGATAATTTCACTTGTTCATTGTGTTAAGCATTTATTCTAGTTAAATAATTGTACTAAGTTTGGCATGTATACTTATGTACTTACATGTTCTGAGGGCTGCAGGTTAGATTGTACATCTGGGCGAGGACCTTTGATACAAATACAATTAATTAGTGAAGTTACATAGAAATATAGAGACATAGAAAATAGGAGCAGGAGTAAGTCATTTGGCCTTTTGAGCCCGCTCCGACATTCAATATGATCCTGGCTGATCCTCTGCCTCAAGGCCATACACCCGCTCTCTCCCCCATACCCCTTGATGCCTTTAGAGTACAGAAACCTATTTCTTTCTTAAATATATTCCGTGACTTGGCCTCCACAGCCCTCTGTGGAATTCTATACGTTCGCCACCCTCTGAGTGAAGAAGTTTCTCCTCACCTCAGTCCTAAGTGGCCTACCCCATATCCTGAGACTGTGACCCCTTGTTCCAGACCCACCGGCCAAGGGAAACATCATCCCTGCATCCAGTTTGTCCAGCCCTGTCAGAATTCTATACATTTCAATGAGATCCCCTCTCATTCTTCTAAACTCCAGTGAATACAATCCTTGATGGCCAAATCCCTTCTCATCCGATGACCCTGCCATCCCAGGAATCAACCTGGTGAACTTTCACTGCCCTCCCTCTCTGGCAACTATATCCTTTCCTTTCTTAGGTTAATATGTGCGGAAGAAAATTATTAAAATGTTGCTGTCAAAATATAATATATTAATTACCTGGGTTCCTCTTTTGAAAAACGATAGAAGCATAATGAATTTCTCCAGTGTTTGGCTCAGAGTTTGAATTTATGTTAATTAAATTGGGTGTCCTTTGCTCTTCGTAAGCTGTGAAGAGGAATCAATTTGAGACTTACATAATGGTTTGAGAAATTCATCGAGTTCTTTTTTTCAATCAATAACAGCTTATGATTCATGTTGTTAGTGTTGGTAAACAATTTTTTTAGCCTTCATTTGTGCCTTCAGACATTTCCTGTAAATGGACTGACCTCACCAATAACTGGAGTGAATTTACATTGAGCATGTCCCACTGCTGTGTCCTAACTTGGGTGCCAGGACTATGAAAACCTTGGCAGGATGGAACAAATATGAGTGCTATCCCTTGACTATCCCTTGGGAACACACGGTCATCAGAATCCTCTGCAGTCAGCTTCCGAGCCCACATGGAGTAAACCCATGGACAGGGATTCAGGTGCCAGGGTAGTATAGCTCAAGAAGAGTATCCTGTAGGTTATTGGGTTGATTTACAGTGCATAGACTTGTACTATTGGACCACCCCACCTCCCAGATATCCCCATTCAGCATGATGATAAGGAAGACATTGATGATATAGTGAATTACAAGAAAGTAGGAGGGGTACAGCAGTTTCCAGCAGCCTGTCTTGTTTGGCAATGAACTTTAGCTAAACAATCTGTGGCTCCCTGGATCAAAATCAGGCCTGACATTTGTCCCAGTCCTTCCACCTTCGAACTAAACAGCATCTTCCTGAATGACAATATTGGTGTTCATATTAACTAACTCTGCAAGCTCACCAGCCACTGCACAGATAACATTGTGATTTTACTGGCTTATTTCTCACACTAATGTGAGTTCCAATAATGCCTGAATAAAGGGCTCTTTCAACTACTTCACTGCCACACAGTTCAACTGCAAGTTGGGAGGAGGGATGCTGTTGTGGGCTTATTGGATCACAGAATACTTGTGGTCACGGAATGTTAGAAGTTCAGGTGCAGAAGGTCACAACTCTACCTTTGCCAGGGCCATTTGTTGTCTGGCACCAGAACATGCAATGGCTCAGGCAGTCATGAAAGTACAGATGTGTCATCATGAAAGGTGGAATCACAACTGTCTCTTCCCAAGATTACATCGCAGAACCTATGAGAGAGCAGATTCTAGGAGATCAAAGATCCAAGTGAAACCACTATCCATTGTCTCTCCTACCCTATCCAACGCTGAGAAAATGGCTAAGCCACAACCTATATGACCATAGCATGATTGTACATTGTTATGGCCTCTTCTGGAGGGAGGGGGAGGGTGAGATTTAAACTGCCAGGGCCATTGAACTGACCAAACATCCCATGGCTGCCTGCAGACCATCAGGACACACATGTTGTCGTGGACTTCACCATCCTGTCCGGCATGTTTTGGAAACCGCCTGAATGACAGTCACAACTGCCAATCAGTTGCTGGCACTTCAAAATCATCCTTCCCTCAAATTCTGAATCACCCAAATCAGCACCTCTATTCTCTTCAGAAAAGCTAGGATGTGATCTGATCCTTAGGCTAGTTTTCCCTTTGGCCTTGAATAGCACCTCCACCTCTTCACTTCTGCGTGGCAGATGTTCCAGCACAGTTGCTTAAAAATACCTAAGTCACTTGCGCTCGTCAGTGCAAGAGCAAGTGATGGGACATGGTCCTTAATGTGTTCATCATCATTCTATTTGGTACCAAATACTTGATTCACTTCCTGACACCCTATTTCTCTTACCTGGTTCAGTGATCTTCCTGAGGCAGCTCATTATTGTCACCATGAGGCACAGAAGGAACACAAGAATGATAGGAATGAGAATATAGTTCAAATAAGCATTCTTATTCTGCTCTGAAAAAAAATCATATCATTGATTATTTAGACACAAAATATTTAAAAAAGCGAATATTATGAAACAATTCCTTAACACCAGACTCAGTTTAATTGGTACAAACTATTTCCACTTTCTGCTCTAATCATAGCATTGGTAAAAATCTTCTGGTCATATACCAAAGGACTTAATATGAAAACCTTTACACATTTCCACAGGAGGAGAAAGTACTTTATTTTACATTGTAAATAATAGGTTTTATTTAAAATAGGTTGATAGAAGGACCTTATTTCCCACCAGAGCTCATCTTTTTGACATTAAGTTGCAAATTGACTCATGAAAATTTACCAAGTTCCTGGCCAATTTTCTCCCCTCTTATCCTGAACGTTAAATCTGATAATAGTCTATGGGCATAGTCTACCCGATGGTACCTAACCCAAATGGCTATTGTTCACACATAAACCTTGAGGGTCTTTGCCCTTGGAGAGCTATCATCATAGTTCCCTTGAACTAGGTCCCAAGGGACCTCCCTTGACACTTACAACTGTGCACATCTGGAATAGACAATGACTAGCAATCACAGTAATATACCCTAGTTAAGAGTTGCCTCTACAACTCATTTGTTAATTGCAGCAGCCTTGTGTTCACTGCCTCAGCTTAGATGAGCTAATGCATCATAGGGGGATCAGAAATCAAAACTGCTGCCTTATTTGTCTGTATGGTATAGCTACACTCTGGATAAGTTCATGGAGCCATCAGTCAGCTAACAGCAATAACCTTCCAATGATGAATTATCAATTGATTGGCGTAATTAAGCTGCCCTCACAATTTTATGTAAATATTGAGTGTCAGTGATATCAGTGTTCCAGCTCCCTCTTACTGCCAGAAACAGTGTTGTTAGCAGCCTTCCCTTACTCTCAGACTCAGCAATGTTAACTCAGCTGCCTGCTAATGAGATGCTCAGAATTTTTTTTATTTCATCATGGATGTAGGCGTCACTGGCTAGGCTAACATTTATTGCCCACCCCTAATTGCCCTTGAGAAAGTGTTGGTGAGCTGTCTTCTTGAACTGCTGCATTCCATGTGGTGTAGATACACCCACAGTGCTGTTATGGAGGGAGTTCCAGGATTTTGACCCAGTGACAGTGAAGGATCGGTGATCTAGTTTCAACTCAGGACAGTGTGTGGCTTGGAGCAGAACTTGCAGGTGGTGGCGTTTTCATATGTTTGCTGCCCTTTTTCTCCTAGATGATCAAGCTCGCAGGTTTGGAAGGTGCTGTCAAAGCAGCCTTGGTGAGGCTGCAGTGCTTGTTATAGATGGTATACACTGCTGCCACTGAGCAAGGGTGGTGGATGGGGTGGCAAACAAGTGGGCTGCCTTGTCCTGGATGGTGTCAAGCTTCTTGAGTGTTGTTGCAGCTGCACTCATCCAGGCAAGTGGAGAGAGTTCCATCACACTCCTGACTTGTGCCTTGTAGATAAGGCTTTGGGGGAATCGGGAAGTGATTTATTCACTGAAGAGTTTCCAGCCCCTGATCTGCTCTTTAAGTCATAGTATATATATGGCCAATACAGTTAATTTTCTGGTCAATGGTAACCTTCAGGATGTTGATAATAGGGGAGAAACAGGGGGAGGCGGGGGCATCGTGATATTGTCACTGGGCTTGTATCCTAGAGACCCAGGGTGATGGTCTGGGGACTCAGGTTTGAATCCCACCATGGAAGAGGGTGAAATTTGAATTCAATAAAAACCTGGAATTAAAATCTGATGATGACCATGAATCCATTGTCGATTGTTGTAAAAACCCATCTGGTTCACTAATGTCCTTCAGGGAAGGCAACCTGCTGTCCTTACCTGGCCTGGTCTATATGTGACTCCAGACCTACAGCAATGTGGTTGACTCATAAAATGCCCTCTGAACAAGGGCAATTAAGGATGGGCAATAAATGCTGGCCTGGCCAGTGATGCCCACATCCCATGGACACATGAAAAAAAATTCAACTATGGTAATGCTGTTGAATGTCAAGGGATGAAGGTTGGATTCTTTCTTTTTGGAGATGAGCATTGCCTGGCACTTGTGTGGTGCAAATGTTACTTGATGTTTATCAGACTAAGGCTGAATGTTGTCCAGGTCTTGTTAATTGCAAGCATGGATTACTTAATTATCGGAGGATTTGCGAATGGTACTGAACATTATGTAATCATCGGTGAACACCCCCACATCTGACCTTATGATGGAGGGCTGATGAAGCAGCAGATGATGATTCTGCCTCGGACACTATCCTGAGGAACTCCTGCAGCAATATTCTGGGGTAGGGATAGCCTCCAACAACCACAGACATCTTCCTTTGTTCTAGGTGCGACTCAAACCATTAGAAAGTTTTCCCCCTGATTCCCATTGCCTTACTTTTGCTAAAGCTCATTGATATCATGGTCAGCCAAATGCTGCCTTGATGTCAAGTGCCATTAGTTGCACCTCGCCTCCAAAATTCATCACTTTATTCCATGTTTGGACCAAGGCTGTAATGAGGTCGGGAGCTGAATGACCCTAGTAGAACCCAAACTGAGCATCAGTGAGCAGGTTATTGCTGAGTAACTGCCACAACACCTTCCATCACTTAGCTGATGTTTGAGAGCAGATGGATGGGACAGTAATTGACTGGATTGAATTTTTTTTCTTGTGCTCAAGACATACCTGGGCAATTTTCCAATTTGTCAGATAGATGGCAGTTTTGTAGTTGTACTGGAGCATCTTGGCTAGGGTCATCACTCGTTCTGGAGCACAGGTCTTCGACACTACGGCTGGGACGTTGTCAGGGCCCTTTGACTTTGCTGTATTCAGTGCCTTCAGCCATTTCTTGGCATCACACGCTGTGAACTGACTGACCGAAAACTGGTGTCTATGATGTTGGAGGCCTCAGGAAGAGGTGAAATGGATCATCCACTCAGCAGCTCCGCCTTGCCTTTTGCACTGACATGCTGGGATCCTCCATCATTGTGGATGTGGCTGTTTGTGGAGCCTCCTCCTTCAATTTGTTGTTTATTTGTCCATCACCATTCATGACTGGAGGTAGCAGAGCTGCAGATCTTAGATTTGATTATTTGCTTGTGGGATCACTTTGTCCTTGCTCTTGAATGCCACTTCAGCTGTTTCACGTGCATGTAATCCCGTGCCTTTGTCTTCGGTGGGTTAGCACGCCATTTCTAAGTATGCTTCGTGCTGCTCCTGGCATGCCGTGTCACACTTCACATTGAACCAGAGTTGGTCCCTTGCCTTGATGGTAGCAGTACTGTGAGGGATAAGCCAGGCCATGTGATTACAGATTGTGGTTGGATATTCGTTTTGCCAGCTGTCCCTCAATTCAAGGATGACACTTACTCAGGATCGTGATTTTCTATCATGGGTCTTCATATGACTGAACAAGCCAATTCTTGACCTGCAGATCTTTGGGCACATGGGGCACGATGTCCCATGAGAGTGTGGGGTCCAGAGTGCAAGATTCTCTTCCTTTTCTTTCCACCTCTGCTGCCGCTTTGACTAATCATTAAGGCGCTTGGACTCAAAGCCTGATGCAGCTTGATGGATAAGTTGTCACAAGTTTGAACTATTGATAGCAAGCTTCTCCCAGTCATTGATATCAATGCTGCCACACTTCAAGGTAGAATATAATGCCAGCAGTCCAACAGCGCCTCATGTCCAGTTTTCAGCTGCTAGATCTGTTCTGAATCTATTCCATTTAGCTACCTGGTGGTGCCGTCTAACATGTTGGAGGATATCCTCAGTCTGAAGGCAGGATCCCCATCTCCACAGCAACTGTGCTCACTCCTACCAAATCTATTGTGGATAGATGTGTCTGCAGTAGGTATTCTGTTTTCTCTTACAGTCAGGCTGAGTAATATTATCTCAACTTCCACTTACCGCCAGGGTTAATAATGTTGTTTCAGCTCCTTACGTCCAGACTCAGCAACGTTAGCCCAGTTTTCTCTTACGTCCAGACTCAGCAACGTTAGCCCAGTTTTCACTTACGTCCAGACTCAGCAACGTTAGCCCAGTTTTCACTTACGTCCAGACTCAGCAACGTTAGCCCAGTTTTCTCTTACGTCCAGACTCAGCAACGTTAGCCCAGTTTTCTCTTACGTCCAGACTCAGCAACGTTAGCCCAGTTTTCTCTTACGTCCAGACTCAGCAACGTTAGCCCAGTTTTCTCTTACGTCCAGACTCAGCAACGTTAGCCCAGTTTTCTCTTCCAGTCAGACTCAGCAACGTTAGCCCAGTTTTCACTTACGTCCAGACTCACTTATCTCAGTTCCCTTTTACTATTAGACTCAAGCCTATTCATTTAGCTCCCTCTTGCTCACAGGGTCAGTAATGCTTGCTCAATACAATGCTACTCCCAGATTCATTAATATCTTTTAAATCAGAAGGCAAACTTTTAAAAATCGTGAGCTGCTATTTTTCTTGACTGTATGTCAATGTGGATTGATGGTTTATGACACTAATTAGTGACTTATTTAATTTCTAACAGGTCATATGAAGTTAAAAAGATAAAAACAAAAAACTGCGGATGCTGGAAATCCAAAACAAAAACAGAATTACCTGGAAAAACTCAGTAGGTCTGGCAGCATTGGCAACCCTGACATTGTCATCAAATCTGCTGACAAGGGTGGTGCTGTTGTTGTCTGGCGCACTGACCGCTACCTCGCAGAGACTGAGCTTCAACTCGCAGACACTTCCTCCTACCTCTTCCTGGACCATGACCCCACCACTGAACATCAAGCCATTGTTTCCAGGACTGTCACTGACCTCATCTCCTCTGGGGATCTTCCTTCCACAGCTTCCAACCTGATAGTCGCCCAACCTCGGACGGCCCACTTCTACCTCCTACCCAAAATCCACAAACATAACTGTCCCGGTAGACCGATTGTGTCAGCTTGCTCCTGCCCCACAGAACTCATTTCTCGTTATCTTGACTCCCTTCTCTCTCCCCTTGTCCAGTCCCTTCCCACCTACATCCGTGATTCCTCTGACACCTTACGTCACATCAACAATTTCCAGTTCCCTGGCCCCAACCGCTTCCTCTTCACCATGGACGTCCAATCCCTCTACACCTCCATCCCCCACCAGGATGGTCTGAGGGCCCTTAGCTTCTTCCTCGAACAGAGGCCCGAACAATCCCCATCCACCACTACTCTCCTCCGTCTGGCTGAACTTGTTCTCACGCTGAACAATTTCTCCTTCAACTCCTCTCACTTCCTCCAAATAAAAGGTGTGGCTATGGGTACCCGCATGGGTCCCAGCTATGCCTGCCTCTTTATGGGGTATGTGGAGCATTCCTTGTTCCAGTCCTACTCCGGCCCCCTTCCACAACTCTTTCTCCAGTACATCGATGATTACTTCGGTGCTGCTTCATGCTCTCATCGGGACTTGGAAAAATTTATTAATTTTGCTTCCAATCTCCACCCCTCCATCATTTTCACTTGGTCCATCTCTGACACTTCCCTTCCCTTCTTTGACCTCTCTGTCTCAATCTCTGGTGATAGACTGTCCACCAATATCCATTACAAGCCTACCGACTCCCACAGCTACCTTGACTACAGCTCCTCACACCCCGCTTCCTGTAAAGACTCCATCCCATTCTCTCAGTTCCTTTGCCTCTGTCACATCTGTTCCGATGATGCTACCTTCAAAAACAGTTCCTCTGACATGTCCTCCTTCTTCCTTAACCGAGGTTTTCCACCCACGGTCGTTGACAGGGCCCTCAACCGTGTCCGGCCCATCTCCCAAGCATCCACCCTCACACCTTCTCTTCCCTCCCAGAAACATGATAGGGTCCCCCTTGTCCTCACTTATCACCCCACCAGCCTCTGCATTCAAAGGATCATCCTCCACCATTTCCGCCAACTCCAGCATGATGCCACCACCAAACACATCTTCCCTTCACCCCCTCTGTCGACATTCCATAGGGATCGTTCCCTCCAGGACACCCTGGTCCACTCCTCCATCACCCCCTACTCCTCAACCCCCTCCTATGGCACCACCCCATGCCCACGCAAAAGATGTAATACCTGCCCCTTCACTTCCTCTCTCCTCACCGTCCAAGGGCCCAAACGCTCCTTTCAAGTGAAGCAGCATTTCACTTCCATTTTCCCCAACTTAATCTACTGTATTCATTGCTCCCAATGTGGTCTCCTCTACACTGGAGAGACCAAACATAAACTGGGCGACCACTTTGCAGAACACCTGCGGTCTGTCCACAAGAATGACTCAAACCTCCCTGTCGCTTGCCATTTTAACACTCCACCCTGCTCTCTTGCCCACATGTCTGTCCTTGGCTTGCTGCATTGTTCCAGTGAAGCCCAACGCAAACTGGAGGAACAACACCTCATCTTTCGACTAGGCACTTTACAGCCTTCTGGACTGAATATTGAATTCAACAATTTTAGGTCCTGAACTCCCTCCCCCATCCCCACCCCCTTTCTGTTTCTTCCCCCTTCCTTTTGTTTTTTCCAATAAACTATATAGATTTTTCTTTTCCCACCTATTTCCATGATTTTTAAATATTTTTAAATCTTTTATGCTCCCCCCACCCCCACTAGAGCTATACCTTGAGTGCCCTACCATCCATTCTTTATTAGCACATTCGTTTAGATAATATCACCAACTTCAACACCTATGTGTTCTTTTGTTCTGTTGTCTGTGACATCTTTTGATGATCATCTTCTATCACTGCTTGTCCCTACAACCACACCCCCCCCTCCACTTCTCTCCCCCCACCCAACACCCCCCCTCCCCGCCCCCAACACACACACACCTTAAAGCTGCTTATATTTCACCCCTTCCTTGGATTCACCTAGATCTGTTGAAGGGTCATGAGGACTCGAAACGTCAACTCCTTTCTTCTCCACCGTTGCTGCCAGACCTGCTGAGTTTTTCCAGGTAATTCTGGTTTGTTTCATATGAAGTTACAGCTTGTCCTGCAGTTTATCTAGGGCTATAAAAGCAAACTCAGGGCACGTGTTCAAAAATCCTGGGCCAGAAGTCTGTCAGAAAACTGGCAGGGAACCCCCATCAGTTCTATGGGGAAGGCCTAATTGAACCAGCTGCCCTTCAGGCATTTAAGTGGCCACCATTGGGTCTTTCCCTCGATTGCAGTCCCCAGTAGTGGAAGTCCCACCCACCAAGAACCGACAGCCAATCAGAAGCTGGCAGCTCATGATTGCCACCAGCACCAGTCAGAGCGGCAGCTGCTGACAGCAATGCACCCACCAGAGGTTCAGGACCCTAGGCCAAAGGTGAGTGAAGGTGGAATGAGGTTGCAAGCGGGGGATCATGGAAGGGAGAGGAAGGGGTTCGGAGGCAAGGGCAGGATGTTGGCTTTCTGCACCTCCCCCCCCCCCACCCCACCCATGCCACCCTTTCCAATAGTTGATCCCACGATCAGGCAGAGTGCTTGACTATGAAGTGTAGTAAAAGGATCTGGTACCTTAAGGGTTAGCATGGGACTGAGTACAGTACCGCCCAGATGGTAATATATGAAGGCACATGACCTCAAGCTAATGTAGTCTAGAGGCAAGTAGCAATATGTAAGGACCTAGCATGGGGTCATCTCCAATCCTCACCCTCCACTGTAAATGTGTACATAGTTCACTAACATTATTAAAGATTTAATTGTAACTTCAACAAGACTGCTTCATGGTGTCCAAGCAGTACACATCATGGGTATTGACAACAGAACAGATCATGGTGACAGTAGAGGTTAAAAACCCACATCCTCACTAAAAGACCGAAGAACTCAAGAAAAGGATACCAGCAACGATTCTGCACTGAAAGGACCTCATTCAAGAAACAAGACGCTGAGAAAGCTCACCTGAAAAGCTCCAGAGACACAAGAGCCTGGCAGCAGAAAAAAAAATGGCAGAAGTTAAACTCAAGCAGAAGTTTCTGCTGAATCCCTGTGGAAGATCAGCTACAGCAAAGCAGAAACCAACAGCCTGCAGGGTGCGATAAAACCCTTTCAAAGTTCCAGGCAAGCCAGTCCTGTGGACCATTTTTAAAAAAAAATACTAGTCAGGCAGAAACTCCACTGTGAATTTCGTCGCTAGCCCAAACTCCGACTCAAAACCCTCCCCATGCAACGCCTGTAGTCCAGAATGTAAGGAGATAAAGAGAGATCGAACAGGGAGGAATATTATTAAAAAAAACAAATAGGGCGCCTTACGATTTTTCCGCTCCCCCCCCCGTCCCCACCCCACCCCGGCCAGCGAAAACTCTGCCTTCCTGCCTCGTTCCTGAGCAATCACAAATGTAACGACCCTCGGCATTCCTCCCACCCTGTGGCCAATTTGGGATTCTTCTCCCCCAGTGAACCGCCGCCGCCATTTTGAATTTTGCAATTGCGATTTGCGAAAATCCTTTGTCGCCCGGAGACTGGTGACACTACCTTGAAAGAAGTTCCGTGAGAAAAGAGAAACAAAACCGGAGGCAGAGCTTAAAAATTGCCTTCCCGTACATTTCCTCATCTAAAAAATTCCCGTTGTTGTCCGAACCTATTCTTTTAAACACCTCCTGTGCAGTGCAAAAAAAAAGAGAACTTTTTCAACAAACGTAGCCTGGATTCAAAAATCGCCCCGGTCTCTTGTTTCTGCTGAAGGAACTTAATGAGAGGGGCCCAGACTTTTGTTTTCGAACAGTTACTGCAGACGGAGCACTTTAAAAGTACCGGCAACCATTTGAAAAAAGGCAAAGACCTGAAAACGTTCTTAAAAGGGGCAACGACCTTTAACGCAGCAACTGCAAGAAACAAAGGGTAAAATGGCCATGGGTAGGAAATTGACACTTGCAGACCAGTTTGGGCCAACCCAAGGGCCAAATACAACAGGGCACTCGGCATCCTTGAAGAGCGAATCTTCACATCATTTGACTGCATCAGGCATCAGTAAAAAAACATCACCAGATGAATGCCTTTCATTTTTTACTGGTTTGGCGATCTTGACAATCATGTTGTCCTGATGCAAGGCATTGACGAATCCGATGCCAGCCTCAGGGGACTGTTAACAGCCTTCGATAAATATTTTAATCTTCAAGCTGAGGAGAACTCTGGGCTTAATAAGAGCTGTAACAAATCCCAAGAAAAATGAAGGAGAAGCAAAGGACAAAACCTGGACAAGCCACACGGGGGTGCCAGAGAGGCATAGAACTGTTCAGCAGGACCAGTCTTTTATCTTTATGGGGAGTCTGAGTCAGAACATACAGGTGATTTCTTTCTCAATGACCTAAGTATGTTTCCTGAGCTGTGCCAATGGCTGATAGTAGAAGACGAGGCTTGTGGAACTTTGGAACTCTCTGCCTCGGAAGGCGATGGAGGCGGGGTCACTGAATATTTTTTAAGGCGGTGGTAGATGGATTCTTGACAGGCGAGGGAATCAAAGGTTACCAGAAGTAGGTGGGAAGGTGGAATTTGAAACACAAACAGGTCAGCCATGATCTTATTGAATGACGGAGTAATCTCGAGGGGCCGAATTGGCCTGCTCCTATTTTGTATATTCCTACGTAAAAAGTCCTGCACCAGGCAGAGCAAGAGAAAGCAGAGATACAAGCCGGAAAGGTTTGTCTTAAAGTCGAGCTGGAAGAGCTGAAGCTGAAGCACAGCCAGGCATGACAGCAGACAAGAAAGGCACTCAGCAGAACTCAGCTGCCTTGAAAGACTCTTTGACAAAGCAATGCGTATCCCTAGAAAAACACAAGGAACTGGTGAAGGCGTTGAATATTACTTCAGATAAAGTTGTCAGCAATGACAAATGTGCTCAATGACACTAGCTCGAGAAGACAAAAGCTAACAAGAAAATAAACAATTGAAAGAGCAGCTACTTGTCCTTCAGGATCAGAATCAAACACAGTCCATTACCCTTCAGTGATATAACGCATACAGAACACCTTGAACAGCAGAACGGTAGAACAGCAGAACAAATTCAATGAGACACTGCTAAATTACAGGAAGACTCAAGATGAAGTGCTTGAGCATTGCAATGAAAAGAAAAACCCGTTGAAGGATCTTCCTCACTCTACAAGGATCCCTCAGGGCCGGGTTTGTCCCTTTGGGACATTATGAAGCAAGGCAAAATGAATTTACTGCCACTCTAAATGAACTGATGACCCAGTTTTCACAGAAGACCCAGGAGTGTTCACTATTCTGGGAAGATGCCAAGAGGTATGAGAATGAGACTGCAGCACTGAAGGAAATAGTTCCACATCTGCAAGGAACCTTGAAATGGCATAATTCCCAAAGAGGGAAAGGAAGAGATGAAGATCAAGAACACAGAATGACAAGTGAAGGTCGAAGTTCTCATCAAAGAGCATGAACACTAGGAAAACCAACTGGCAGGAAAGCAATTACAGAGTGTGACCTCGAAAGCTATTAGAATGCACCAAGATAAAAATGGAGAGAACACATCATAGAGCAGAAACCAACCCTGAGTCGTTAGCAAAATAAAAGCTTGCAAATGCTGACTTTATTTGTAACCTCTCTTCTCTGTTCACGGAGCAGGTCTGTCCTTCTTCATTTCAGGTCCCCAAACCTACCCAAGGGCCAAACCAGCCCACCGCACAGGAGGTCACCATAGCACACCCAATGGAGGTGATGCCAGAGACAGACCCACCTCCAGGGAAGACTCTACATCCACCAGCAATCAAGGTGCATGATGGTAGAGATGCTGATCAACGCACAGCCTCAACAGCGACCAATCAGCTTGCCAAAAACACGGCATCAGCTGGAGCCAGGTAGCAGCCTCACACTAACACAACTCAGGGAAAGGTGCGCTACCTCCCTACTCTTCATCCATCCATAGGACTGGTCTCCCTCAATCGCAGTGAGAGGCAGAAGAAGAAGAAGGAGGAGAAGAAGAAGACTGCCTTCATCCACCCAGAAAGAAACAATCACCTCTTACTGGAACATATCACTGCCACATCAACCAGGCCAATCAGGCGTGATGCAGCATCCATCAGTAGAAGAAATGCATGAAGCTGCCTACAACCAGATACAACCTCGAAACCACCACCAAGATCCAGGGCCTCTGGAGCCTAAAATCAAAGCAAAATACTGCAGATGCTGGAAATCTGAGATGAAAACAGAGAATGCTGGAAAAACTCAGCAGGCCTGGCAGCGTCTGTACAGACAGAAACAGAGTTAACGTTTTGAGTCCCTATGATTCTTCTTTAGAGCAGAAGGGAGGTAGAAATGTGATGGATTGTATTCTGTTAAAGAGGGGATGGAGCTGGTGGAGCCAAATAGAAGTCAGAGATATGCTGGAGCTCGCTCTGAAGAAGGGTCATGTGGATTTGAGATGTTAACTCTGCTTCTGTCTCCACAGATGCTGCCTGACCTGCTGAGCTTTTCCAGCATTTTCTGTTTTTAATCTCTAGATCAAACCACTCCCAGGGGTGGCAGGGGTACAAGACCTCTAGACCACCCGAATCCCCAATTTCAAGGATTTGAAATAGGAGATGGGATAATAAGGACATTGTTAATGCAAGCCACTAATGTTGTAATGTTAACCTTGAAGTAGTTTTGAGTTAGAATAGTTCATAGTTGCAACACTAAAGTTAAGCACATTAGACTTATAGCAGTATAAGACTTGAAACAAACTTTAAACAAAGTAACATCAATCTATATCCAGGGGTAAAGACTGGGTGGAGGTGTAGTAAAAGGATCTGGTACCTAAAGGGTTAACCAGGGACTGATTACAACACTGGCCACATGGTAATGTAAGAAGGCACATGACCTGGAGCTAAGGCAGTTTAGAGATAGGTAGCAAACTGTAAGAACCTAGCATGGGGTCATCTCCATACCTCTCCATACCTTTACCCTCCAAATAAATATGTACATCATTCAGTAATGTTAATAAAGAACTTATTTTATTTTTAAAAATTATTAATATTGCTTCCAATCTCCACCCCTCCATCATTTTCACATGGTCCATCTCTGACACTTCCCTTCCCTTCCTTGACTTCTCTGTCTCAATCTCTGGTGATAGACTGTTCACCAATATCCATTACAAGCCTACCGACTCCCACAGCTACCTCGACTACAGCTCCTCACACTCCACTTCCTGTAAGGACTCCATCCCATTCTCTCAGTTCCTTCGCCTCCGTCTCATCTGTTCTGATGATGCTACCTTCAAACACAGTTCCTCTGACATGTCCTCCTTCTTCCTTAACCCACGGTCGTTGACAGGGCCCTCAACCGTGTCCGACTCACCGTCCAAGGGCCCAAACACTCCTTTCAAGTGAAGCAGCATTTCACTTGCATTTCCCCCAACTTAGTCTACTGCATTCGTTGCTCCCAATGCGGTCTCCTCTACATTGGAGAGACCAAATGTAAACTGGGCAACCGCTTTGCAGAACACCTGTGGTCTGTCCACAAAAAAGATGCAAACCTCCCTGTCGCTTGCCATTTTAACACTCCGCCCTGCTCTCTTGCCCACATGTCTGTCCTTGGCTTGCTGCATTGTTCCAGTGAAGCCCAACGCAAACTGGAGGAACAGCACCTCATCTTCCGACTAGGCACTTTTCAGCCTTCCAGACTGAATATTGAATTCAACAACTTTAGATCTTGAACTCCCTCCTCCTTCCCCACCCCCTTTCCATTTCTTCCCCCTTCCTTTTGTTTTTTCCAATAATTTATATAGATTTTTCTTTTCCCACCTATTTCCATTATTTTTAAATCTATACCTTTTATGCCCTGTTACTCCTTCCACCCCACCCCCACTAGAGTTGTACTTTGTGTGTCCTGCCATCCATTCTTAATTAGCACATTTGTTTAGATAATATCACCACCTTCAACACCTCTTTGTTCTTTTGTCTGTGACATCTTTTGATTATCTGCTCCTATCACTGCTTGCTTGTCCCTACAACCACAACTCCGCCCCCCCACAACCACCACCCCCCCACCTTAAACCAGCTTATATTTCACCCCTCTCCTAATATTACTCAGTTCTGTTGAAGGGTCATGAGGACTCGAAACGTCATCTCTTTCCTTCTCCGCCGATGCTGCCAGAACTGCTGAGTTTTTCCAGGTAATTCTGTTTTTGTTTTGAATGTTAATAAAGACTTTGTTGTAACTTCAGCAAGGCTGCTTCATAGGTCTAAGCAGAACACATCACAGCTTGCGACAGCAGACCAGACCATGTGGGATTCGCCCCCACCCTCCTACACCCAAGTTGCCATTGGGCAGCCTTCCGAGGGCATAGAAAAGCCATGCGGCTCCCGATTAATCCCTGAACTATCACTAAGTAATCTTTTCATTGAGAACTGTTGGTGTGACATCAGTCGTCTCAATTCCTCTGCTCCTCTCACCCACTCTAACCTGTCTCTTTCTGAACTTACTGCACTCCGTTCTCTCAGGTCCAACCCTGACATTGTCATCAAACCCGCTGACAAGGGTGGTGCTGTTGTTGTCTGGCGCACTGACCTCTACCTCGCGGAGGCTGAGCGTCAACTCGCAGACACTTCCTCCTACCTCCCCCTGGACCATGACCCCACCACCGAACATCAAGCCGTTGTTTCCAGGACTGTCACTGACCTCATCTCCTCTGGAGATCTTCCTTCCACAGCTTCCAACCTCATAGTCTCCCAACATCAGACAGCCTGTTTCTACCCACCATTAGCACATCCTTCTGCTAATATCACCACCATCAACACCCCTTTCACCTTTTCTTCATGACATCTTTTGCAATCTCTCCTTTGCCCCCACCTATCACTGGTCCTCTATCTAGCTTCACCTGTCCAACCCCCCTTAAACAGCTTATATTTCACCACATTTCTATTTCTCTTCAGTTCTGATGAAGAGTCATACGGACTCAAAATGTTAACTCTGTTTTTCTGTCCACAGACATTGTCAGATCTGCTGAGTTCTTCCAGCAATTTTTGTTTTTGTTTCAGATTTCCAGCATCCGCAGTATTTTGCTTTTATCACTAACCCACAATGGGCTCAGGGATAATGGGTGTCAGTTGGCTCATTAAGGAGTCTAACTGACAATCCGGTGCTGGCAGCCATGAATCCTGCCTCAGCTCCTTCTGACACCCAATGTAATCAGGGAGGTTGTGCTGCTGCTGGGAGACTGACAAGGGGCTTCTCCCATGGTTAAATGGGCTGGACAGTCATGGTTCCTGCTGGGATGAGCTTCATAAAATCCAGCTCCTTCCATCTCACCGAGCTCTCTCCCCATTTAATTCTCTTCCTGCTTCCATTCCAAATTATGGCCGATTAACATCCCCACAAGTAAGGAAATCGAGTTCCACACTCCTAATATTTATTAGTTCTGCAGCTCTGGTGATTGATAACGAAACCCTGTGCATTGACTTCCTAAGTTAACATTACTAAAACTCTCTATATCACAGGGTCGTTTATGTCCAACTGAACAGGCAAACATGGTTTCAGTTTAACAACTTACCTGCAAAGGTGCAGCAAATCCTCAGAAATACATTGAACCATCAGTCTAAATTACACTTGCAATCCTGCAAGTGGTTGGAACTGATCAAAAAGCCTGAGGTTTAGAGTCTTTTGAGGGTCTAATTAATAGATAGATAAGGGGGAACTGGTCACCAGTAGATGCAGTACAGCTGGAATTCCAAGAGGCATTCGATAAGGTGTTGTACAAAAAGTTAATAAGCAAGATAAGGGCTCATGGAGTTGGGGGTAATATATTATCATTATTAGAGGATTGATTAATGGGCAAGAAGCAAAGAGCAGGGCTAAATGGTGCACTTTCAAGTTGTCAAGCTGTGACCAGTGGAGTGCCACAAGGATCAGTGCTGTGGCCTCAACTATTTGCAATTATTCTTAATGACTTAGACCACTGTTCAAAATGCACAGGGATGGCTGGTGAAGTCACCCCCAAAAGCCCCCAAAATGCCTGAAAAGTTCAATCATGGCGTGACCAATCAGAGGAAAGATGCCCCCATACATGGAAGTGGCAGCATCAGTGAGGAGCGGCTCCTCCAATCGCAAGCTGTTTCTCTCCTGTGTTTGCTGCAAACGCAGCAGAGAAACATCCTGTGATTGGAGGAGCAGCGAACAGTGGGAAGATGAGTGTCATTGGAAATCTAACCTGCTGGACAACCACCCCCCCCCCAGGGGGTAAGTGAGTCTCACGAGGCCCAGGGGGAAGGCAAGTGGATGGAAGGCAGGGGGAAGCAAGCCGAGCTAGGGTACGAGGGAGAGAGATGCTGGGCGAAGCAAGGCGAGGGGAGGAGGATGGAAGAGGCTGCAAAGGGGAGAGGGGGACTGCAAAGGGGAGAAGGGCAACTTTTAAACCTGCCTGCAAAGGAATACTCTGTTAACTGTGAATTTGGAAACGTGAAGTCACTGAGGTAATGAATTCCTTGTAATAAATATGGTGTCTCTAGATTAAGATGCATGAGTTCAGGAGCAACTAAATGGGGAAAAATGGAGCAGATGCTATTGTAATCAACACTGTATTAATTGGATAATTTAATAATGAATGTTCTTATTTCATAAGAAGATTTGCCTTTATGTGTTACCAAAATCTCAGTGTTTTACACACTGTGACTTACTTGAGGTGCAATGAGTGTTAGACACTAATATGCAACCGTTTTACATGTACTAAGAACCCAAACAGTAATGAATGACTTGCATTTTTATTGTGCTTTTTATGACCTAGAACATCCCAAAGTGCTTTACAGTCAATAAAATACTTTGGAAATGTATTTACTGTTTTAATGTAGCAAATGTAATGAGGTAAATGATCAATTAATTTAGGGGAATCTAGAAGTAGGGAACATAATCTAAAAGCTAGAATCAGGTCTTTCAGCAGTGAAATTAGGAAACACTTCTACACACAAAGAGTATTAAAAGTTTGGAACTTTCTCCTGCAAACAGCAATTGATGCTAAATCAATATCAATGCAAGATCAATTGTGAAATTTAAATCTGAGATTGAGATCTGAGATGCAGTAAAAAAAAGATTAATAAGTATGTTGTTAAAAATCTACAGCTTTGTGCAAATGTGACAGAAACGAATTAGCTGTGACCTCACTTGTTTGCGAGAGGCATGTGTATGACTTTTTGAGTAGTGTGTGTCAGTTATTTATGAAAAAACATTTGTTGCTAACTAATGCCTGTTGTACCAATTTAAATACTGTGGTGTCTAGCAAATTAATGATTTCCTTGTGGCTTTAAGTTTAATAGAGGGGCAATGATTATTGAGGGCATTGACAAATTCTTCTAATTGTTCTCCTGTGCGATTCCAAATAGCCCATATGTCAACTCAAATACAGAAGCTAACAATAGAAAGCTATCTGTGAATGCAAGCTGTGAAGAGGAAACAAAGAAGCTACAAAGAGATTTTAGACAGGATAAGTGAGTGGTTAACAAGTTGATAACTGGAGTATAATGTGCAGAAGTCTTACTCAATTCACTGTGGTCGTAAGAATCGAAAAACAGAATATTTTTTAAAAGTGTGAGATCTATAAATCTTGATGTTCAGAGGGACTTGGGTGTACACGTACAAGGAACACAGAAAGTTAGTAAAAACAAAGATAAAAACAAAAAACTGCGAATGCTGGAAATCCAAAACAAAAACAGAATTACCTGGAAAAACTCAGCAGGTCTGGCAGCATCGGCAGAGAAGAAAAGAGTTGAAGTTTCGAATATAAGGAGGGGGTGAAATATAAGCTGGTTTAAGGTGGGGGGTGGGGGGAGAGAAGTTGAGGGGGTGGTGTGGTTGTAGGGACAAGCAAGCAGTGATAGGAGCAGATAATCAAAAGATGTCACAGACAAAAGAACAAAAGAACACAGGTGTTGAAGGTAGTGATATTATCTAAACAGATGTGCTAATTAAGAATGGATGGTAGGGCACTCAAGATACAGCTCTAGTGGGGTTGGGGTGGCAAGACTAGCAGGGCATAAAAGATTTAAAAATAATGGAAATAGGTGGGAAAAGAAAAATCTATATAAATTATTGGAAAAAACAAAAGGAAGGGGGAAGAAATGGAAAGGGGGTGGGAATGGAGGAGGGAGTTCAAGATCTAAAGTTGTTGAATTCAATATTCAGGCCAGAAGGCTGTAAAGTGCCTAGACGGAAGATGAGGTGCTGTTCCTCCAGTTTGCGTTGGGCTTCACTGGAACAATGCAGCAAGCCAAGGACAGACATGTGGGCAAGAGAGCAGGCTGGAGTGTTAAAATGGCAAACGACAAGGAGGTTTGGGTCATTCTTGCGGACAGACCGCAGGTGTTCTGCAAAGCGGTCGCCCAGTTTACGTTTGGTCTCTCCAATGTAGAGGAGACCGCATTGGGAGCAACGAATGCAGTAGACTAAGTTGGGGGAAATGCAAGTGAAATGCTGCTTCACTTGAAAGAAGTGTTTGGGCCCTTGGACGGTAAGGAGAGAGGAAGTGAAGGGGCAGGTGTTGCATCTTTTGCGTGGGCATGGGGATGTCCCATAGGTGGGGGTTGAAGAGTAGGGGGTGATGGAGGAGTGGACCAGGGTGTCCCGGAGGGAACGATCCCTACAGAATGCCGACAGGGGGGTGAAGGGAAGATGTGTTTGGTGGTGGCATCATGCTGGAGTTGGCAGAAATGGTGGAGGATGATCCTTTGAATGTGGAGGCTGGGTGGGGTGATAAGTGAGGACAAGGGGGACCCTATCATGTTTCTGGGAGGGAGGAGAAGGCGTGAGGGCGGATGCACGGGAGATGGGCCGGACACGGTTGAGGGCCCTGTCAACGACCGTGGGTAGAAAACCTCGGTTAAGGAAGAAGGAGGACATGTCAGAGGAACTGTTTTTGAAGGTAGCATCATCAGAAAAATGCAACGGAGGCGAAGGAACTGAGAGAATGGGATGGAGTCCTTACAGGAAGCGGGGTATGAGTAGCTGTAGTCGAGGTAGCTGTGGGAGTCGCTAGGCTTGTAATGGATATTAGTGGACAGTCTATCACCAGAGATTGAGACAGAGAAGTCAAGGAAGGGAAGGGAAGTGTCAGAGATGGACCATGTGAAACTGATGGAGGGGTGGAGATTGGAAGCAAAATTAATAAATTTTTCCAAGTCCTGACGAGAGCATGAAGCAGCACCGAAGTAATCATCAATGTACTGGAGAAAGAGTTGTGGAAGGGGGCCGAAGTAGGACTGGAACAGGGAATGTTCCACATACCCCATAAAGAGACAGGCATAGCTGGGGCCCATGCGGGTACCCATAGCACACCTTTTATTTGGAGGAAGTGAGAGGAGTTGAAGGAGAAATTGTTCACTGAGAGAACAAGTTCAGCCAGACGGAGGAGAGTAGTGGTGGATGGGGATTGTTTGGGCCTATGTTCAAGGAAGAAGCTAAGGGCCCTCAGACCATCCTTGGATGTCCATGGTGAAGAGGAAGCGGTTGGGGCCAGGGAACTGGAAATGG
The DNA here is from genome assembly GCF_017639515.1 of Carcharodon carcharias. Classification (NCBI taxonomy): domain Eukaryota; kingdom Metazoa; phylum Chordata; class Chondrichthyes; order Lamniformes; family Lamnidae; genus Carcharodon; species Carcharodon carcharias. The sequence goes on from NC_054474.1 coordinate 19,301,222, forward strand.
TTGATGTGACGTAAGGTGTCAGAGGAATCACGGATGTAGGTGGGTAGGGACTGGACAAGGGGAGAGAGAAGGGAGTCAAGGTAACGAGAAATGAGTTCCGTAGGGCAGGAGCAGGCTGACATGATCGGTCTACCGGGACAGTTCTGTTTGTGGATTTTGGGTAGGAGCTAGAAGCGGGCCATCCGAGGTTGGGCGACTATCAGGTTGGAAGCTGTGGGAGGAAGGTCTCCAGAGGAGATGAGATCAGTGACAGTCCTGGAAACAATGGTTTGATGTTCAGTGGTGGGGTCATGGTCCAGGGAGAGGTTGGAGGAAGTGTGTGCGAGTTGACTTTCTGTATCTTCCCCCTTCCTTTTGTTTTTTTCCAATAATTTATATAGATTTTTCTTTTCCCACCTATTTCCATTATTTTTAAATCTTTTATGCCCTGCTATCTTTCCACCCCACCCCCACTAGAGCTGTATCTTGAGTGCCCTACCATCCATTCTTAATTAGCACATTTGTTTAGATAATATCACTACCTTCAACATCCCTGTGTTCTTTTGTTCTTTTGTCTGTGACATCTTTTGATTATCTGCTCCTATCACTGCTTGCTTGTCCCTACAACCACACCACCACCCCCCCACTTCTCTCCCTCCCCCCAACCCCACCCCCTCCCCACCACCCCCCCCCCCCCCCCCCCACCCCTCACCTTAAACCAGCTTATATTTCACCCCTCTCCTTACATTCACTCAGTTCTGTGGAAGGGTTATGAGGACTCGAAACGTCAACTCTTTTCTTCTCCACCGATGCTGGCAGACCTGCTGAGTTTTTCCAGGTAATTCTGTTTTTGTACAGGCAGTTAATATTCAGGTAAAGGAAGCAATTAAGGAAGGCAAATGGCATGGGTCTTTTTTGCAAGGTGATTGAAGTACAAGCAAGAAGTCTTGCTACAATTCATTTCAGCCCCAGGATTTATTGCAGGAGTTCCTCAGGGAGGTCCGAGGGATGTCCTAGGCCCAACCATATTCAGCTACTTCCTTCGTTGTCAGAAGTGGGAATGTTTGCTGAAGATTGTATGTTTTCATTCACAACTCCTCAGATAATGAAGTAACCCAGTCCACATGCAGCAAGACAGAGACAACATTCAGATTTGGGCTCGTGAGTACCAAACAATTACCATTTCCAACTATGGAGGCTAACCACCCCCACCATCCCCACAGACATTTAACAGCATTACGATTGACAAACCCGCAATTGCCATTGACCAGAAACTGAACTGGACCACTCACAGTAATACAGTGGCTGCAAGAACAGATTAAAGGCTGGGAATTCTGATGATGAGCAACTTACCTCCTGCCTCCCCAAAACCTGTCAACCAGTTACTAGGCCCACGTCAGGAGTGCGATGGAATACTCTCCATTTGCCTGGATGAGTGCAGCTCCAACAACATTCAAGAAGTTCTAAGCCATCCAGGACAAAGCAGTCCAGTTGATTGACGCTACATCCATCCCCTTAAACATTCAGACACTCCACCACCAAAGTGGCAACAGTGTGTACCATCTACAAGAAGCATTGCAGTAACTCACCAAGCCTCCTTCAACAGCAACTTCCAGGCCCACCTCTATCACCTAGAAGGACAAGGGCAGCAGACCCATGGGGACAGCACCACCTGCAAATATTCCTGCAAGTTCACACACCATCCTGAGTTGGAACTATATTGCCATTCCTTCATTGCCACTGGGTCAAAATCCTGGAACTCTTTCTATAACAACACTTTGGGAGTACGTTTATCACATTACTACAACAGTTCAAGACAGCTCCCTGCCATTCTCTCAAGGCAGTTAGTACTGGGCCATAATTTCTGGCCTTGCCGGTGATGACCACCTCCCATAAACGTTTTTATACAAATCCTCCTTGCACCAATGCTGCAATTGCAGTGTAAATGCACCCTATCTTCCATTGAATGTTCAAGGTGCAAGTAGTTAGCAGCATCTAATAGCAAGATGTATTGAGGGCAGCCCACAATGTTCATAATTTAGAATGTGACTTAATAATTAAAGTTGAGTTTGATGGGCCTTGAAAATCTGTCAGTGCCATTGAGAAATTTTGTTCTTGTTATCATTGATATGGTTGGCCCAGTTAACAGTGGAGTTAACCTGTTTTAGCAATGTTGGCTAAGAAATAAATATTGGCAAGGACACCAGGGAGAACTCCTTTGCTCTTCTTCAGATTGTATCACAGAGCATTTTGCAGACATCTGAGATGACTTGGTTTAATGCCTCATCCTAAAGATGGCAGCTGTGACAGTCAACATTCACCCAGCATTGCACTGAAGTGTCTGTCTGAATTATGTGCTCAAGTGCCTGAAGTGGAACTATGAACTCTTGATCTTTCTGACTCTGAGGTGAGAGTCCCAGTGCTAACCCAAGGCTAAGATATACATATTTGTCCATTTGAAACCGTGTGGTCTAACTCTGCTACAACTGTAGCCCACACGGTTTGTTTCCACATAGGCACTGTGGTTATATCTGAGTTTTGCAAGAAATGCAAAAAGTCACAGATTGGAGTAGGGCTTTGTGTTAATAAATAATAGATGATTCAGAAAAACTTGCAATCATTTCAGCAAATGAGCCTGTATTTGGAGGAACCTTCTCTATGGTCCAACCATTGACCCAACTCTAGGCCCAACCATCTTCAGCTGTTTCACCAATGACCTTCCTTCCATCATTAGAAGTGGGGATGTTCATTGATGATTGCACAAAGTTCAGCACCATTTGCGACTCCTCAGATACTGAAGCAGTCCATGTCCAAATGCAGCAAGACTTAGACAATATCCAAACTTGGGCTGACAAGTGGCAAATAACATTTGTGCCACACGAATGCCAGGCAATGACCATCTCCAACAAGAGAGAATCTAACCGTCGCCCCTTCACATTCAAAGGCATTACCATTGCTGAATCCTCCACTATCAACTTCCTAGGGGCTACCATTGACTAGAAACTGAACTGGATTAGCCGTATAAATACTGTGGCTCAAGAGCAGGTCAGGGACCAGGAATCCTGCAATGAGTAACTTACTTCCTGACTCCCCAAAGCCTGTCCACCATCTATAAGGCCTCATCCATGGCTGGGATGGGGTTTCTAACAGCTGTTTAAAAATTAAATAAAAATTTAAACATTTCATTAATAACATGTCCCTGCTCAAGTGACAGAGTCACATGAGGGCACATGTTTTATAATATTTTAAAAATCTTTATTTTTAATGTTTTAAACTCTTCCTCTCCCTGAGGCAGCTCCCCTCACCCCCGACACACACAGGCAGCGCTGAGCGCTGCAGCACACGTTTCATGGCGGGTGGGCCTTAATTGGCCAGCCAGCCTGAAATTACAGCCAGGTCCTGACTGCGGGTAGCAGTCGGCTTCCTGACTTACTGCGCCTGTCCCCACCGAGCCCACACGAAGAGGGAAAAACCCTCCCCATGAAGTTAAATGAACCATTAGTTTTAAAAGCAAGACTTTTTGTTTTTAAAAATGCTCTTACCATTAACTTCAAGCGTATACAGAATGTGAATTTTTAGCATGGTTCCCTTAAATACAAGACAGGTCCACCTCCTGTTATGTTGTCCAATCTTCGGAATAAACAGTGACAGGCTGCTGTTTCCTTCTCCCGGGAGATTAAATGTTTCCTCTTTAACAAGGATTCCCCTGCCATTATCCATCCAAACAAGCCTTGATGCATTACTGACATGAGAAACAGAACATGTAAGACAGACGTTGTCTCCTTCAGCCAGAGGGTGAGATGGAATCGCTGTCACTGGAACAAAAGAAAGTTGTGTTTACAGTATTGAAGGATTTTACATTATTTTAACCTTACAATTTCCACTTTTCACACTTACCCCATTTAAAGATTGGGGAGGATTTTGCCTTCAGTGGGCAGGGACAGTCAGGAAGCCGACTGCAATTTCAAGCTGGAGGGCCAATTAAGGCCAATTGACTCTGTCACAATAGCAGGGGCATGTTATTAATGAAACGCTAAAATTCTTATTTTATTTTTATTTGCTGTTGGATCTCCCTAAATCCCACCGCCTCCCCCGCACACCCCACCCCGCTCCCCGCCCCCCCTCCCATTCCTAAATCCACTTCTAATCCTGCCCCAGGAAGGAGCCCTTCCTCAGAATTCAACATATATTGTAAAGCCTAAAACTGAGTGAAAAAGCCAGCACACAGAGCGCATTGTCACTTTCTCTTTCAATTCCACGTATCTGGCTGTTTTTATCCATGTTCAAATAGCAGGAGTATTTATATTTCATGCATTCATTCACTCAGGCCAGTGTCAAATAATCTGTGGCTGAAATTCCATGGAATCCCCACTAAACTTCAGTGTTTAGTGAACAGTAAACTGTTGCTCAGTTGGTAGAACTCTTGCCTCTGACAACAAGGCTCTAGCCTCAAGATCCCTCCAGCACTTGGGCACACAGACTAAGGCTGACACTCCAGTGCAATACTGAGGGAGTGCTGCACTGACGGAGGTGCTGTCTTTTGGATGAGACGTTAAAGTGAGGCTCTAATCTATCTGCACTGGAGGACATAAAAGAGCCCGTGGCACTATTTCAGAGGAGAGCAGAGGAGTTATCCCCAGTGTTCTGGCAAATATATATTCCTCAATAGACTTCATAAAAAATAGTCTATCTAATTATTATCACATTCCTGTTTGTGAGAGTTTGCTGCGCACAAATTGAGTAATTGAGTATCAAGTTTCCTACATTACAACAGTGCCTAGATTTCTAAGAGAACTTCACTGGCTATAAAGCACTTTGAGCTATTCGATGGTCTTGTGAAGAGCTGTATAAATGTAAGTCTTTCTTCTCCAGTGCCCCTTGGAAACAACAGAAATACCCATTTTTGCTATTTTCATGCGGCAGAATTTTCCCCCCGTTGGGGAGGGGGAGGGGGGGGGGTGTGGTTGGGTGTTGTGTGGGGGCGGGCAAGAAAGAGGTGCGAACCCAATCAGCACCCCCAATCGGGTCCATGCTGCCGTTTTACGTGGGCAGGCCAAATAAGGCCCACCCAGCCTGAGGGGGAGCTGGAAACGCTGTGCGCTCCTGATGCGGGCAAGGAGGGATTCCCTGAGATGGGGCCTGTGCTCTTTCTTGCATGCGCAACGAGGGAGCGCAGAAATCCCCCCGAGGCTCCTCTGTACCTCAGGGAGCTTAGTTTAAGTTTTAAACAACTAAGTAAATTAAAAACGTTTAAAGACATGTCCCCCCCTCACGCCAGTGTCACATGAGCTGGGACATTCTCAATGAATTTTAAAAAAAAAAATGTATTGAATTTTTAAACACTTCATGAAACCTCATCCCGCCCGTGGATGAGGTTCCATGAAAAATGCGAAGGCCGCCTGGGCTCTTCACCTGCCCTCACCCCACCAACCTTAAGGTTGGACGGGCAGATCGTTTTATTAGTTCAGTTAGTTCTTAACAGGCCTTAATAGGAGTCGGCTGCGCACCCGCCAAACTGGAAATCTAAATGACGCTCGGCGACTTAGGGATGCCCGCTTGACATCACCGCGTGTCATTTTACGTGGCAGAGAGCGGGCCCCGCCCCCCCCCCCCCTCCCCGCTCGCCAACCCGAAAATCCTTTCCATGGGGTTTATTCTGCCAGCCTCCGACCAGAGACGCCTCAGGAGACTGATAGAACTCGTGAATAATTTCATCCCTGCTGCCTTGGAATCCTTGGGCATACCTTGTGTGGTTATCAGTTCAATTGTCACCAGTGTGATTGTGTCCATGGTACACGTGTAAGTTCCTGCATCTTTGAACTTTGCTGGAGAAATCTGTAGAGGAAAGCTCATCCCATCGAAATGTTGCAGGCTGATTCGATTCTGAATCTCTGCGATATCATCCTTCTTGTCAGCAGATGATATAATCATAACTCCTCTTCCACGATTGTCATTTTTCCAAAACCACATGGACATATTGCGCTCAGTCTTAAGTTTACAGTTCAAGTCAATTGAATTATGTTCAAAGATTGGCCAATAACTTGTATACTGCTTACCAAATTCAGCTAGATTGGAGAGATAGATAAGGAATTATAGAAACATGGAAAGAGAAGGCAGCAGTTGTCATTACCAGTTAAAAAATATTATTATATACAATATACAATATACAATGTCTCAAATATTCATAATTAGGAGGGAGGGAGCCCCTGGTGAAGCATCTGGCACAAGTTAAAAGGAACAAGCGCAGGTGACAAGAGTGGAGAGGGAACCTGCCTACAATAAACTTGGGCCTTGATTTCAGTCCATTGTAAAGATTCCTGGTCATTAAACAATGACATTAAATTCAGGGCCATTAAGTGACCAGCACAATGAAGCGCATGAAATCCAGAATCCCAAAGAGCACCCATTGGTGAGCAGCAGATGAAACCTTTCCCTGTCCAACACTTAGAAAAAGCACAAGGCCGAGTGGCAGAAAACACACATTTTCAACAGTCTTGAAGGGAAGCATCCTGGATATGAATAAGAACAGTGCACACAAGGACTCTGCATCTCACATCTTTTCGTGAGAGTTTTCTGTGCACAAATTGAGCATCATGTTTCTTACATTGCAACAGTGACTAGACTTCTAAGAGAACTTCATTGGCTGCGAAGCACCGTGAGCTATTCAGTGGTCATGTAAAGACCTGTATAAATGCAAGTCTTTCTACTCCAGTGCCCTTCAGAAACAACAGAAATACACATTTCTGATATTTTCAAGAGGTTTATCCTCCCAGTATCCTGCCACAGATACCTCAGGAGACTGATGGAACTCGTGAATAATTTCATCCCTGCTGCTTTAAAATTCTTGGGCATACCTTGTGCGGCTATCAGTTCAGTTGTCACCAGTTTGATTGTGTCCATGGTACATGTGGAAGTTCCTATATTTTCAAACTTCGCCTGGTCTGGTGTACTAATCCACCTCATCCTCCATGCAGGACCTGATACAAAATGACTATCAGCATGAAAACCAGAACCAACTCCAAAACCAGAATGAAGCACAATCACTGCCATCAGCACCGACACCAGAAAGAACATCATCATGAGCAGCATTGCCAACACCAACTGGAAGACCACCACCAACACCATCACCACCACCAAGACAACCATCACCAAACCAGCACCATCGTTAACACCAGAACCACCAAAGAACTACACCAGAACTAACACCAACAGCAGAACAGACAACAAAGGGCCAACATCAGCACAGCAAAATCAGAACAAACACCAGCACCAACTCCAACATCACCAGAACAATTAACACCACCAGTAGCAGCAACAGTAACTTCCTGCTGCTTTCCCTGTTCTCCTGTAGTTTGTAAGATGGAAGGTCTTTCAGTCCATTCAAGCTTCCTGGTGTGAAAGCTGAATCCAGATTGGTTCATAAATGTTGCTCAGTACATACCAATCAGCAAGCAGCTTTTCTAGTCCTCTAGGCATAGGGAGTTTAAGCTGCTCAGTCAAGTATTCACATCATACAAACAAAAGGAAGAAACTGCAGTTTATTTTATATTCATTCACAGGATGTGGGTGTCGCTGGCTAGTCCAGCATTTGTTGCCCATCCCTAGTTGCCCTTGAGAAGGTGGTGGTGAGCTGCCTTCTTGAACCACTGCAGTCCATGTGGTGTATGTAGGTGTGTTCGGGAAGGAGTTCCAGGATTTTGACCCAGGTAGGGTTATATCAGCTGGTTTTGATATAGGTGATCATGGCCATATTGTGAGCTAAGGTATGCTTCTGAAACTCTTTGCAACAATGATATATCAATAATCAACATTTACTGTAAGGTTACTTTTGTACTTACAGGGACTAACGAACAATTTTGTAGGAATAGAGAGAAGAGTTCTTCCATTATCTTGTATTTCGCATGCATATCGTTCAGCATCATCTGCTTGGAAATCCTGGACTATCAGATAGACAGTATTATTCAGTCGGATCTGATCAGTGCTGTTCCTCCTGTTTCGCTGAGATAAATCTTTTTCTTTCCAATGAAGAGTAATGGTTTCTGAGATTCTGGAGATGGTACAGCTGAGGGAGACATCACTGCCGATAAACTGATACCGGAATTCCTGGTCAACTATATAGAGAAAAGAATGAGAAAGACACGGGAACAACATAGCAAAAAGGGGCTAGAATCAATTGGAATTACAGCCACAGGTAATGTTGCTATGAGGTTTATTCCTTATCATGTTAGTCTCATCTGTTCTTGGAAAAATTATTAACGATCTGTAATGACAAAGGAAAATAAAGCTTCATAAAAATTCTATGGCCCATCTGGCCAGACCCACACTGAAGCCTCTTAATCACACACTCTCAATTATCAATCCAATTCTTCCTTAATCTTAAATATGCAGGTCAGCAGTGTTATAGGATTTTCCAATCATTGTCGAAGGAAACTCATTAAACATCACTCAGGAAATCCATTCAAGTTCTGGGCAGCGGCAGCACCACTGGGAGGGGTGGGTACATGTAGGAGGGAAACCACGAGAGTGGCTCAAAGTGGAAACGGCCTCTGAAGACGTTAAAAATAAGGTTAAATAAACTTTGCCCGCAGCTGCCAAGTCAGCATTGTGCACCCCTCCACAGGACAGCCTGCAGTCACTACCCTCTGGCATCCGCACCACTGAGGCGGAGGGGAGGAGGGGTGGGTTGTGCAGGGAAAATGAGGTAATTAAAGGAAACTTCAGCCTCCCGGCCTGCTATTGGAAGACCACCTCCTGACATCTGAATCACAATACTGCAAGGTCTGTGGCATGTTAAGTGAAGGAACACCACAATAATTGACACAACTTTTCCAATCTTGGACACATGCACTTGCATGTGTATAATCCTGCATGTTGAAATTTGTGGCCGATGTTTTAGAAATCTTTAACTTCTCACATGACTTTACATGATGTAGCAGAAATCAAACTGGAATCTGAAACAATTGCCTTGTCGTGAAGTCACTCAAAGTGGGATGTGAGCTGAACACTGGAATGGTGATATGTATTTGCCAAAATATTAACAGCTGTACTCTTTGCCTGGCTTTAAAGAAGAACTCAAAATCAGAAATATAGAATACAGATATAGGGCGTCTCCAAACTCCTTAATGATTGTTAACAATAAGGCGACCAATGTTAATGTCACTGGACATCTACAAAGAATGGCTGTCAGCAAGGAATGACAGAAGGAAACATGATAGAAATTATTACTTCTCTTATTATCACAAAGCAGATGTTTGTGAATGCACATTCAAAGTACTGCACTATCATACTGGCTTTCCTCTTTCACAAAATATGGAAAAGTTATTATTGTACAGTAATGGCTAAAGGCTGTTGTGTCCAGTTCTTGTATCTTGTTCTACCCACCTTTGATAGCAAATATTTCATACTGTTTCAGTATTTTCTCCTTGGGTTCTGTCTGTCTGCAGGTAAACAGGCCCGCCACTTCAAATGCAACATTTTCAATTTTAAGATTGAGAGAGTCATTCATCTGCTGCCATTTGATTTCTTTCTTTATCATAGCTTCACTGACCCCTTCTGCTCTCCAGCCTTGCCCTTCTGCCTTCATTTTGACCAATGTTTTTGTGTTGGATTGCCCACTGTGTGGGGTCCAATCCCATAACATAATTCCTTGGGCAGGAATATCCAATCCATTCAGGACTAGGTCCTCTTTTCCCGCTGGTAAGTAAATTGAAATGGGATCTTCTGCAAGACAGGGGAAGACTTCAGGCGGATACAATTTACTCACAAAACAGATCATTTATTAAAAATACAGTTTACAGTAAAGACACAAACTGATGAAAGATTTCATCTGGTGGGATATTCCAACACTTTTTATTAAGATTGTAATTGATTTTATGTTTTAATTAAGCAGCACAACCATTCGCTGATGTAATAGATTGTCAATAGTCTTTCAGCTGAGATGTCGAACATGATTCACAGAATTGTTACAGCACAGGAGCAGGCCATTTGGCTTGTCATGGCTACGTGGGTTCTTTGAACGAGCACTTCATCTCCTGCCTTTTCCCCATAACCCTGCACATTATTTCTTTTCAAATAATCATCTAATTCCCTCTTAAAAGCCTCAATTGTACATGCCCCCAGACACTCTCAGGCAGTGCATTCCAGATCTTAACCATTCACTGCCTGAAGAAGTTATGCTTCCTGTCTCCACTGCTTCTTTTGAATATCACCTCAAATCTGTGCCCTCTCATTCTCGATCCTTTCACAAGTGGGAATAGTTTCTCGCTGCCTACCCTGACTAGACCCTTCATGATTTTGAACACCTCTATCAAATCTTCTCTCAGCCTTCTCTGTTCCAAGGAAAACAGTCCCAAGTTCTCCAACCTGTCTACACGCCAGAAGTTCCTCATCCTTGGGGTCATTCTTGTGAATCTTTTCTGCACTCTCTCCAATGCCTTCTCATCTTTCCTAAAGCGTGGTGCCCCGAACTGAACATAATACTCCAGCTGAGGTCAAACTAGTGCATTATACAAGTTCAACATAACCTCCTTGCTCTTGTATTCTGTCCCCCTATTAATAAAGCCTGGCATTTTGTATATTTTATTAACCATGCTCTCAACCTTCAATGACTTAGTCACATATACAACTGTTCCTGCACCCACTTTAGAGTTGTACCCTTCATGTTATTTGGAATCTCTATATTCTTCCTACCAAAATGAATAACTTCAAGCTTCTCTACATTGAACCTCATCTGCCACTTGTCTGCCCATTCCACCAAATTGCCTATATCTTTATAAAGTTCTATCCTCCTCACAGTTCACAAGTTCACCTGCAAATTTTGAAATTGTCCCCTGCATACCAAGGTCAAGGTCATTAATATATATTAGGAAAAGCAAGGGCCCCAACACTGATGCCTGGGGAACTCAACTACAAACCTTCCTTCAGTCTGAAAAACATCCATTAATCACTGCTCTGTTTCCCATCATTCAGCCAATATCATATCCATGCTGCTACCATCCCTTTTATTCCTTTTAGAAAAGGCACAGAATGAGTTTTAGCAACTGAAGTGAGCTGCTCCAAACTATCTACATATTTGTTCCAAAATCATTGGTCACTTACCTTGTGTGAGAACAGACCCATGTAGCAGAACAATGTAACATATCACCAGCCCTTTCAGCATTGTGCAGACACTCTGATCCTTTGTGTGCAACAGATGAGTGCAACAGTCCAGTAAACCCACAAGATGGGTTCTATTATCTGACTTCCTTATTCAGTTCACCACATCAGGTTCTTTCTCTTGAAATTATGCTGACATGAACTCTCCAGTTAAACATCTTAGTCCTAACTATTCCATAACCGAGTGAAGAACGATGCTCAAGTCTGTTCAAGAACCCATTGCTCTCGTTGATGTGTGTAGGCTAGTTTGCTCTCTTATCGTAGCAACAATGAGGGTGTTATGTCTCCTGGTGCCCAGCACTTAGAAGTAATCGTACCTTAGACTCAAGATACTGGAGCTTCATTGAGTGTATTGCTTTCTGCTCTCCTATTGGCTGATGGACTGGTGGACTGATACAACGTTACTTAGCATGTGACTGCAGTGCAACAGTGATTGTGGCACCCCGGGATACATATTCACATAACAATTAGTTCTGAGCCCTGTAAGAATAATAGGCCGAGTCTTCTATGAAGCGGCAAGCACCGGCGAGTTGCTACTCCCCTCCTGTTTGCCTACCTTAGCTTTACGTTTCTTGCCCAGATTTTCGACCCGAGCCTCCTGAAAGATGTGGAACGTAGTTGTTCCTGGAATCCTTCAGTGTATTGTAGGAGCGTTGGAGGAAAAAAAGACACGACCCCTTTTTATGGCACTAGCTGCTGCACTCCGCCAAGTTTAAATGTTCCAGCCACTTTGACAAGCTATGGAGAAGAGGTAAGTGTGTAAGTTAAGTGGTTGAGGGGATAGGATGGGTCAGGGGGCTAGGGTTAGTCAGGGGGTGGGGGCAATCAAGGGGCATGAGGGACAGTCGGGTTGTCAGGGGGTTTAGAGGTAGTCAAGGAGTGGGGGTTTAGTTGGGGTCTTGGGGGTCCGTTGGAGGGTGGGGAGCAGTTGGAGGGGGTGGGAGGTAGCCGTGTGGTCAAGGGGGATTGGGGTTAGCCAAGGGATGGGGATTGTTGTGTGGTGGGGAAGCAGGGTGTGGAACGTCGCCCAGGGGATTGGGAGGTGGTGGGGAAGGGAGTAGTTGGGGCGTGGTGGCTAATCGAGGGTCCGGGGATCGGGTGGAGAGGTGGTAGTCAGGGGTGGGGGATAGTCAGGGGGTGGGGTTATATTTAGGGGGGTCCAGTGGGGGGGTGTCGGGAGGGTCAGTGGTATAGTTACCCAAGAGTGAGAACTCGTTTTAATCCTTCTAACTTTTCCTAGGTAACTATCCGGCAAAGTAAGTCGGAACCACCTGAAGCCTCCAATTGAAATCAAAGTTTTAGAGAGTTCCAGGCACAGGGCAATTGCCTAATTGAAGTTGAAACTTTCTGGGCTTTTCCCGTGCTGTCCTTGCATGGGGATGTCCAAGGGGCCCTCCAGCCTGCCTTGCAGGGTGCGGCACTCTGGGGAACGGAACATCTGGGCTGATGTAGCAATATAACAGAGGGAATCACAAAAGCTCCATCTAGCTACATTATTCACGTTACTCGTTTCTAATAGTTGAAAGGGATGCTCTCAATAAAGTAAACATCTTATTCTCTGCATTACATGCATTACATGCTTCATAGATAATGTGAAAAGGCCCCATACGTTGAAATGGTATTTAAAACGTTATTTATTTATAAGCATTTGCCTGATCATTTCACATCCCAGGTGCAATGGAAGATCAAAACCAGGGGGCTGAAGGATTGGTCCCGTCACTAAATAAGCATTGGCTACATTTGAATATGGCTCTTTCCACCTGGAGTTAGTATCCGTGTTCCTTGGAGGAATTGTCCAATTGAAATCATCCTTGAGTTAAAATGCGGTTATAGGAGTGGCCAGCTCTGATGAAAGACCTTTGAGCTGAAATACCAACCCTGTTTCTCTCTCCATTTCACGTTGTCTCATTGGCTGAGTGTTTCCAGCATTTGCTGTTAAAAATAAGGAGAAGAACTGACTGTAGACAAGTGGGTTTCAGACATCTGATGAAATCAATGCCACCGGACAAGCAAAACCACCGACGAGACAGAAAATGATGACCTCCAAAAGGAGAAGTTCCTGTGGCTTATGAGAATATTTTTTTTAATATGGTGTGCAAACGCGTAAGCATTGATGGTCAGAGAGACTGGGGTGTGCTCTTGCAAGGATCATAGAAAGTTGCCATCGGGGTGCAGCAAGCAATTAGGAAGGTAAATGGCACATCGGCCTTTAATGCAATGGGATTGGAGTACAGGAATAAAGAAGTCTTGCGGCAATTGTATAATCTGGTGAGATCACGCCTACTGTATGCAGTTTTGGTCTCCATATTTAAGGAAGGATAAACTTGCATTTGAAGCAGTACAGTGAAGGTTCACTGGATTAGTCTCTGGGATGAGAGGGTTGTCCTATGATGAGAGGCTGAGTAAATTGGGCCTATATACTCTGGAGTTTAGAAGAATTAAAGGAAACCTCATTGAAGCATATGGGATTCTGAAGGGGCTTGACCGGGTTGTCATTGAGGGGAGGTTGCTTCTACTGCGTGGCAGATCTAGAACAGGGTGACACAGTCTCAGGATAAGGGGATGGTTATTTAGGACTGAGATGAGGAGAAATTGCTTCATTCAAAGATTGTGAATCTTAGGGATTTTCGACTCCAGGCTTGTGGATGTTCCATTGTTGATTATATTTCAGGTTGGGGTAGACAGGTTTTTGGTCCCTCAGGGAATCGAGGGTTATGGGGAGGGGCAGAAAACTAGAGATGAAGCCCAAACTCAGCCATGGTCATATTGAATAGCAGAGCAGGCTCAATGGGCTGTATAAGGCAGCATGGGAGTCAGAAAATAGGAAAATTATAGGCCAGTTAGCCTAACATCTGTCACAGGGAAATTGCTTGAATCCGTTATTATGGAGGTAATAGCTAATAGAAGGACATTTAGAAAATCACAATACAATCAGGCAGAGTCAACTTGGTTTTGTGAAGGGTAAATTGTGTTTGACTTATTTATTAAGAGTTCTTTGAAATTGTAACATGCCGAGTGGATAACGGGGAACCTATGGATATAATATATTCAGATTTCCCAAAGACATTTGCTGAAGTGCCACATAAAGGGGTTTTGAACCTGATAAGAGCTTATGGTTTTGGGGTAACATAGTAACGTAAGATAGAGGATTTGTTGGCTAATAGGAAGCTGAGAGTCAGGATAAATGGATCATTTTTGGGTTGACAAACTATATTTATTAAAGTGCCGCAGGGATCATTGCTGAGGCCTCAACTATCTACAATTTATATTAAAGATGCACTGCAGAAACTCACCCAAGGCTCCTTAGGCAGCATCTTCCAAACCCACAACCACTACCATCTAGAAGGACAAGGGCAGCAGACACATGGGAACACCACCACTTGGAAGTTCCCCTCCAAGCCACTCACCATCCTGACTTGGAAATATATCGCCGTTCCTTCACTGTCGCTGGGTCAAAATTCTGGGTCAAAATGGTAGATGATCTCTGGTTCCCGATTCCATCAAACTACAAGCAGATTGAGGAAGCTGCCTTTAGCTGGAGGTGCTGAACAACTTTCTGAATATCAACTCTGTTAATCAATGCTGATGCATTTTAACAAGTTTCTCAAGGGCAAAGATTATCCCCCCACCAGTTGGGGGGGGGAGTGCAAGAGCAGGCGTGCCTCCAATCGGCACCCCCAATTGGGGGTGCGCCACCATTTTAAGTGGGCAGGCCAATTAAGGCCCTCCCAGTGTGACGTCCGCCAGGAAGTACTGTGCACTCCCTGTGCGGGCAGGGGTGGGGGGATTCCCTCAGCCGAGAGTGTGCATAAAAGAGCGCACAGATCTCCCTGAGGCAACGTGCTGCCCCCAGGAGATCGGTTCAGACTTCAAATTTTTAATAAAAGCCATCCTACCAGTTGCCTTCCATGTGCCCTCATGTGACAATGTGACATGAGCTGGGACATGACCATAACTTATTTTAAAACGCAATGTGCAGATTATAAATCATTCATGAAACCTCATCCCATCGGGAGTTCCACCCCCCCACCCCCTCAGCTCGCCAACCAGAAGATCCTCCCCATGATTCATTGGAAAATACTCCACAATAGTTCAAGGTGTGTGACCAGGGAACTCATGTACAGAGAGTAAAGATATGGCATTTTATTATTTCATAAAGAAATGTCATATTCTTAAACTTAAATTTCAGGATGAATTCTAAATACGGGAGTTGCATTTTCAAATCAGGTGCTACTACTTATATTTGTTGCTTTTATATTAATAATTATATCATTGAACTAGACTTGACATTGGTTAACGTGTATCTGTACCCCTTAAAAATTAGTTAAAACCCTGGTGACTGAAAACCTTATTCTGATAACCATATCCTTCTCCTCATTTATCGCTGCATGTTCATCTTACCCTTCCTGGGGAAAATCCACAGGAAATGTTTCTTTAATGGTCCGACTATAACTCACATTCATGTCGCTTTTTTTAACCCTTCCCATTTCAGATTTCTCTAATTGCTCTTGAGTTTTTAAAACACTTTGTTCCATGGGTTATTCACTGAGCCAAGAAATGACTTGGACATTGCTTTGAAGCCTTAAGTCCCTCTTAACATGGGGCCCAGGTCAGAGGTCAGATCTGTTGCCTTTTGGTTTGTTGCTATTGATGTTGTCGAAAATTGCTGGTCACTGGAGCAGCCCACATGGGGAGTGAGCCCTCCACTGGTAAACATCACTCACTGCGCTGTTCACGTTAGCTGTATAAGGAACAATCAATATATTTTAAGTAACTATTGGGCAGGATATTGAGTTCAGCAGGCGGATGCGCGCCTGACCTGGCCGAGTATAAAATGACTTGTGATGGCATCAGGCAAGCGTTCTGATGTCAAAACATAATCCCACGATATTTTGGCCGGAGGGTGCACACCGGAATCGGCAGCGCACTCGCTGACAATTAAAAGGCCTAATAAGGCCATCGAAAAGCAAATTAAATTCAAATTTATGCTACCCGCCCAACCTGGTGGTTGGTGGGTAGGCAAAGACGCCCAGCGGCCTTTGCACTTTTTAGGAAGCCCCATCCCACGGGGGCAGGATGAGGTTTTCTAAAGCATTTAAAAATAAAATTAAAATTTCACACGAGTTAAAAACATGTCCCTACTCAGATGTTTTATGACCCTTTTTAGTTTGTTCATTAAGTTTTTTTCAAACAGCCTCGGGGAGATCGAAGCGCTCTTTCGTGCGCAAGGGCGAAGTTTGTGCTCGCCCTCTTCCCCTCCGCCACCCCCCCCCCCCCCATCCGCACAGGCAGTGCTGAGCGCTGCCGCTCTCGTACCATGCTGGGCGGGCCTTAATTAGCCCACTGCGTAAAATCACGGCGTGGCACCGATCCCACCAAGGGCAAAATCCTGCCCATTAAGTATAATAACAATCCTGTTAAGTAACTGCAGGAAAGCTTCTGTGGTGCCTGAAGTTGCTGTGGAGAACAGACTGGAAGGAATGATAGCAGTTGCCTTGTACAAGGTTCACTGACAATAACCTTACATTCTGGACTAAGCCAATATTCAACTTGGTGGGTTACAGTTCGTAGAGAAATAGACTTGTCTTTGTATAGGCCCGTTCACAACTTCAGGACATCTCGAAGGATTTTACCACCAAGGAAGGATTTTGGATATGTAGCCACTGTTGCAATGCACTGTGGCAGGCAATTTGCACACAGCAAGTTCCCACCAACAGCAATGTCCATCTGCTTATCCTCAACTGTTAATATGTTTAGCATCAATGGCTGCCTGGAGATTTTAAGGGTTTATCAGTAAATTTTTACTGTATTCTCTTTTAGCATTTTTAGTTTCCCCCTAACATTGCTGATTACTCTCTACTGGCTCTGTTTCAGTTTGAGGAAGTGCTACATGTTTGGGGGAGTTGGTTAAAGTTGCTAACATCTGCAGGGAGTGCAGCTGCTCCTGGAGAAGACCACTTTTCAAGGCTCTTCCTGATCATTAACTCTTCTTGCACCAGTTCCAGCCCTTGCTGCAGCCAGAATGCATCTCATCTTAAAGCTGACTTTAAGAGTTGCAGTTTGGCTTTAGTGCAGGGTCGCTTGAAGTGGTTCACCCTGCTGAAGCATGCAGACGCTATCATTTAAATTGGCACAAAGTGTGCCTGATGCCTGCTTTGCTTTGATAGGATATTGGTTAAACATGCATCATGATACCTGGGCCCATTCTCTCGGGCTTTCAAATTTTTAGCCCTCAGCACTTCAACATTTCTGGTTGATTAAATGATGTACAAACCTCTAGATAAAGGGGGAGAAAAACGTGCCCAACATCGCCCTCATCTTGATGGCCACCTTTGTGTGTGGCTACATCAAGCTGTGCGTAGACCCTCGTTACACAAACACCAAGTGTCACTACGTGCTGAGGTTCTACCTGTCCCCGATGTTGTAGGGAATGGGTCTGGCCACGCTGCCGCGGAATGCTCCAAGTACCACCTGTCCCTCGTGGAAAAATTTATGCAGAGAAACACTTTTGACCACAAGTCCATCAGGCAGTGGTCTGTACACAACATACTAGAGGCCCTGCGGGAAAAGGAGAGGGTGGATCCTGTGGGATGGTTCCCCGAGCAGACTGTCAAAGTCATTTGGCAGAATGCCTCATCGCCAGAACTTTCCAACAAGAACCAAGATGTAGTTGGCTGGTGGTGAGAAAGGCCCTCTCCATCAGTTCCTTCCTTCACACCAGGAGCCTCACCCCCTCTGCACGTTGCCCTCGAGGTGGCTGTGGTGGGGACGAGACCGTTGTTCACTTCCTTGTGGATTGTGCCTTTGCAAAGAAGGTCTGGAGAGAGATGCAGTGGTTTCTGTCGAGGTTCATCCCGAGCAGTTCTGTGACACAGGACTCTGTGCTCTACAGGCTGTTCCCAGGGACACACACCGAGACAAACATCAACTGCAGCTGGAGGATCATCAACTCGGTGAAAGACGCCTTTTGGTCTGCCTGAAACTTGTTGGTCTTCCAGTGGAAAGAGTTGTCCCCGACTGAGTGTTGCAGACTGGCACATTCCAAAGTCCAGGACTACGTGCTGAGGGACGCACTAAAGCTTGGGGCAGCCGCCGCAAAGGCACAATGGGGAAGGGTCGCTGTCTAAGAACTTTCTGCCACAGTGCACCGAGGGGCTGGGAACTGTATAGACCCCTCGGGCTGTACAGCTCAAAATGAATGTACACAGTAAATATTCCATGTACCACCATTGTATTGAAGCATCTCAGAGTGCAACATGATCTATGTAGAAAGCTTGAATATTATTGCACTTTCTGTGATGGCTATTTTGGAATGTTTTGCAATGTTCTTTTAGATGTTTTATGAATAAAGAATAATTTTGCAAACAAAAAAAATCCTGGATGACTAAGTCTGCCTCTTAATATTTGCCTTGGCTGCTTTCTCCCCACTGTTGGTGACCATGTAATACAGAGTTTGATCTAAAACCAGCCAGATTATTGACAGAATCTGAGCTCCTACATGGTATAAAAGTTAATAAATCTCTGGGAAATGTCTCACAAAACTATCCTGCCCCCGACCAGCTCAGCAGCTGGAAGCAAGAAAAGCCTGTCTGCTGGGTATGAGATGAGCAGAGCCACTGGGCCACCTCCGTCAGGAAATGTTCCGCTGGAAAGCATGTCAAGGTGCACTTCATGCTTAATTCCTGCAGAGGGAGCCAGTCACTTAAAAATGCAACATTTGAACAGCTTCCCCGATCAGCCTGCTCCTGTGATTCAGTCACCTGTAGACCAGGGAAAAGCTGAATCTAATGCTCTAATGAATTAACTTACAGACCGACAGGACAGAAAGCTGTTTGCTGCTTTCCTTGCACTGCCAGCCTCACCCTGAAGAAAAACCTCAACTTCTACAATCCTGCATGACAGCCCGTTAGCGCTGTTCCAAATGCACTTTAACCACAAACTGTATTTGCAGCTATTTTTGCACTCAAATGCATTCTGATTAAATAACGAGGAAACTCTAACCCCCCCACGATTTTTTTCACTTCTGCATATGACATTTAATATGAAACCCAGTTATGGTAGACGCGTACATGGAGGGAAACAACACCCTTTCAATCATTGCTTATACACCCAAAGACAGGTTCATGATTCAAGTTACACTGAAACCTCCCCAGTCCGGAACGCTTGGGACCAAGGCATTTCTGGATTTCTGAGTTTTATGGATTATAGAATGGGGTTAGTTTGCCTTACCCCAAGTGTGTAAACCGGATGTAAATATGTGTCTGAGACAGTGACAAACCGTTACAAAGCACTAATAACAATTGTTTTATTTACCCAGGTACTGTATCTGTCATATTTCCAAAGAAACGTACTGAAATGATGCCAATGATATCGAGGGAAATGGTGATTCAAGGTGACGCAGAATTAGCAGCACCAACAGGCCCAGGCTGGGGAAAGGAGCATAATTAAATATTCAATATAAAATCCGAGAACAATTTCCTTCGGCAAATAGATGGGCAATGTACTTCTGGGTATAGGGTAACAACTATAATTTTACCTGAAGGTGGTCAAGCCAGGATGATATATCAGGAGGGGTGGTGTATATTGCTGTAATACCGCCTTCATGTTTATGAGTCGAGCATTGAGCCGTTATGTGTCCCATAGTCTGTTCCAGGTGACCACACTCACTGACAGGAGAGTTTTTAATTTTCAATGTGTGCATCAGGTATCCACATCTGCCGTGATTCGTATGGATGAGGTTTAGGGACGCGCACGAGCTTCATGGGAGGTCAAAACCAGGAACCTTCTGTGCTGGGTCTTTCATGAGGTGTATGTTCATGACTTCTTGTGACACCCATTCATTTTCCCAAGCTTGTTCAGGGTCAAAATCACATTGCCTGAGGCATGGGTTCGCAAGGGCCTATGTGACTTCAAGCAGAGCTGAGAGACATTGGTGAGGGACAATGTACCAAAGGTTTGAAAGGCTTTGATTTTTAATTTTAATTTCTTTGTAATTAGCCAACTTTTCTTCCTCTGTCTTGTCTTGTCTCCCTCTCCTGCTGTCTTCCCACTGAAACAGCCAAAGGCTGTTACTCATATCTTCAGTAGAAAGAGGACCTTTAGAATAAATAATGACCATCACATTCACTACTTCACCATATGTTGCAGCATTGTGGTTTTGCTCAAAAAAAATTCCAGGCAACTGTTTTTTCTGGATTTTGGATTTCCAACCTGGAGAGGTTACAGTTTATTGGTGATTGATTAGTCTGTAGGTGAGTTAAAATGTGTTTTGTTATGTGAAGAAGACTTCGCTATTTGTTGTTCATCTGCTTTTAACTCAAGGTTCATTGAAATGCTACATAAAGTTCACTTGCGTCACAGAAGCTGAACTTGTTCTTGAAGTAACTAAATCAGCAGGCCCAACTTTCTAAACACGGGTCAAATGGCAACGATCACTGTTGATGGTAAACTCTGCCTCATAGCTTTAGCAGCATGTCAACATGGCTTTGTTTCGACAGAGGTTACCAGAAAGTTAACTAAGGCGTCAAGTTATAATATAACTTATGCCGCTAAAAACTAGAACTTAGGGGTCGGTGGTCACCATTTAAAATTAAGGGGTCACCCACTGAAGACAAAGATGAGGAGAATTGTTTTCTCTCAGAGGGCGGTGAGTCTTTGGAACTCTCTTCCTCAAAAGGCAGAGGAGGCAGAGCCTTTGAATATTTTTAAAGCAAAGATTCTTGATAAACAAGGGGGTGAAAGGTTATGGGGGTAGGCGGGAACGTGGAATGGAGATTACAGTCAGATCAGCCAGGGTCTTATTGAATGGCGGAGCAGGTTCAAGGGACCGAGTTGGCTGAGTTGCTCCTAATTCACATGTTCATATGTAATTGTAAAATAAATACATACCCTAGACTTTTATACTGCCAAAAGACTGTAAAAGTGAGGGCCTCTTGAGCACCTGTGTTGACAGGAGAGCTTGGCATATATTGCTGATGGGTACAGAGAGATGCTAAGGATCTCTTATGAAAGGTCAGCCAGGTCACCTCTGGGAGAGAACTTGGTTGTTCGATGGCCCCTTGATCTTGCCCTCATGTCTGCTGATCAGAGAGTCCTGGATCCCCTTGCCCACACGTATTACTGTGATTTGGCCCCATAGCATCATCTTCATTGGCTGGTGCCTGTTGAGACACCTCATGGTCAGCCTCCCCTCTCTGTGCTGGCTCAGTGTCTTCTATTAGCTCCTACCCTACTCCTCTCTGGAGTGCCAGGTTGTGCAATGTGCAGCAGACAACAATGATGCGAGGTATCCTTGAGAATGTGTATTCCAGAACATCCCCCAGATCTTTGGAGGCATCTAAACCTTATCTTCAGTGGCCTGCCTGACGGTGCCCTTGTGTTCTTATGACAGCCGTTGTATGTGCCCTTTGCCTGTGTGTTGGGTTTATGAACAGGACTCAGAAGCCATGTTTCAGTTGCTATCCCTTGTCCCCAGTGTCCAACCATAGAAGTATTCAGGTGGCCTGAAGAGCTGAGGCACTTGGGACGGTAGGAGTTGTGGCAGCTTCCTAGAAACCCTGTATACACCCGTATGACCTGCTTAGGGTGATCACAGACAACATGAGCATTGAGGGAGTGGAACCCCTTCCTGTTCACGAAAGCTGCACTGAGGGAGCTTTGATGAGCCCAGTCAATGAACCCCTGTGACTGACAGGATCCAGCTATGTCCTTGAAGCTGACTGCCTTCTTGGCTTGACCAGCGATTGGCTGTGAACTTAAAACATCGGTCAGTACATGGCATCCAAGAGCTCCTTTATGCAGTCATGGGCCACTGACTTCGAGATGCCACATAGATCTGTAGACAATCCCTGGAATGAACTATAGGCAAAAAACATTGAGTGCCAATGTTTCCATTAATGCTCTAGCACTGGGTGTCCACCGCTTCCCATTCTCATCAGCTCCTGCTGCAGCAGACCATGCAGCTGCGTCACTACCTTCCTAGAGAGGCACAGTCTTCATAGACAATGGTGTTCGTCCACCTTGATGAAGCTGCACCCCTGGTATTCCCTTTGAGCTGGGTAGTGCCATCTGCAACATTGAGGCCATACTCTTGCCTCCATGCATTGTCCTTGTTCACACCTGCGGCACATGTGCTCCACATGACTGCATTCCCATCTCTGTGCTACTCACCTCCTCACTGGAGGGGTCAAAGATTGGAAGTATTGACTCCATAGTTAAATGAAGCCTCAACTACGATAGGCCCCTCAAGAGCTTTGTCCTACCTCCTGGGATTGCTGTGGACCTGGAAACTGGAAACTCCCTTCCCCAAACAGCACTGAAGTTTGGACTCACCTTCTGCAGTGCCACCAAACTTGATAGCTCTCACCTCTTCAACACACAGACTACCTATCTCAGCAATGTCATGAAAATATAATAATTTTCATAATATTATTATGATTTATTGTAAAGGTAGGTTAATAGTGGGGTTTGGATTAGTTTCTCTGTGTGGATGTGTGTGTGTGTGGTGGGGGTATTTAATTGAATTGGAGGCAGCTGATCTGGGGCTTTTGAGTTATCAAAAGGGAAGTTAGGTTTGAAATGCTAAATATGTAAATTTGGCTGAAGTTTTAGAATGTGAGCTATGAGGAACATTTGCATTTTCAGATAAATTAGGTTAGATTGAATTTTAAAGAGATGGTAAGATGTTACACCTAGCCAGAAGAGGCTAAGCCAAACAGTGTGTTTATTTTTCCCAAAGGTTACTGGTAATATGAGCACTATGAAAGATTTATGTTATGAGGAAAGTAAAGTTGCAAAGACATATTGAAACAATGGGATTTACATTAAAAAGGGAGAAATATATATAAAGGAGCTAAGGTTATATGTAAGGGTGAAGGCATTCTAAGATCTAACATAAGAGTGAAAAGCCCCCAGATCTGTGCATCAAGTTATTGCTTACAGGAACTGAAGTTAAGAAAAATAACTTTGAATATCCCTGTCCAAGGTGTGTGCTTTGCCTGGGTCTGTTGAAATCTATTTTGTTTTACTGTTGTCTTAACAGGGGTGTAACTGGGAGTCCGATTAATTAGGGGAGTTAGGAGTTATTATCGTAGTAATTTGTGGACCTACGTATGTGCTTAAAATCTTTTCTTGTGTTAACAAGTGTTTAATGTAGCTTTGTAAAATACCTCTAAATCTCAGTGGACTTATTACTACTAAGTTCAAAGCATGTATCTCATAATAAAATACAAATTGCAAAACCGTTGTGGCAGCTGTTTCAAGTTCCCCTCTGGGATTTGAGCAGCTCAGCATTTACCATCGGCTGTGCCATGTGGCAGAAAACTGCCAACAATGTTTGCCGATTCCCTCCACCACTTAGCAGCCACACAAGCCTTGCCTTCTTTGAGGAACCCATAGGGGAGAACGCTCCCCATATCAGGCGGGCCGAGCGGGTCTGGGCAGGGGGTGGACCTGATTGCCGCCCGTGATCGGGTCCGCACCACCATTTTACGCGGGCCCGATCAATTAAAGCCCGTCCAGTGTATTCCGCGACTCCCGAGGTTGGCGGGAGTGGGCGGGCGTTGGCAGGCATGCAAAGACCACTGGGCCCAATGGCGACCCAGCGGCCTGTTTAAATGAAGGCCCGGCAGCCTCCTGTAGGCTGCTCACAATGGCCGGGGGAAAGAGCACAGCAGAGGGCTACTGTGCATCACGCAAGTCCAGGGGGTAGGACAGCGGGGCAGGCCAGGCCGGAGGGTGGGCCAGCGGGACAGTGTGGTGCCCCTCGTTTCTCGGACGAGTGCCCAGCTGCCCTCCTGGAGGAGGTGGCAGCGCAGCTGGAGGTCTTGATTCCGAGGGACAGGAGGCGGACCAAGCGTGTGTGGGAGGAGGTGGCTGAGAATGTTAGCTCCCATGCAGTGCACGTGGGTCCAGTGCTATAAAAGACTCAATGACCTCTTGCACTCGGGAGGGGTGAGTACAATGTTGGCTGAAGTTACTTAATGCAGCTTTCAGTCTTTCCCCCCTCCCCACCCCATCCCACCACCCCGTAACTCTGAGTACAGTAACGGTACTGAATCCCTCACGGCATGTTTCCCTCGCTGGGTGTGCCAGAAGATACTGCCCATGCCTAGTTTGCCCTGAGAAGGTTGAGCTAGGATGGGTTCTGCACCCGCAGCATGTGTGACACTGACACCTAGAGTATAGAATGCGGATGAAACTCAAGGGTCTGCACCCAGGCATCGTGCTGGAACTGGGAAGCATGTCAAAGTCAGGGTGCTAACGTGCTGGGATGGGAACTTCCAGTTGGCGGGGCACCAATCCATCTGCTGGTCTTTGTGCTCCATGTGCTTGTGCCTCTTTGCTGAGCAAAGTTACATCTTGTGGTGCCACATGTGAAAGAGGCAGCATTTGGGCAAAGGGAGGGAGGTTAGCCCTAGCTTCTTCACATGAGTGTGCGGCAGCTGTGGGGTGACAAAGAACTGGAGTCCTGCAATGTCCCACTCTGGCTGGGTTGGCAGGGATGTGATGGGAATCCAGGTACAGGCTGGGCCAATCAATGCTCCTCTCTCCTTTTCAGGAGAAGACTGGGCACAATTCCACAAAGCGGAAGCAGACTGGCAGAGGCCAGGCCCAGTTGGCCATCCTGACACCATTCGAGCAGCAGGTCATGGATCTGGAGAGGCGCCAAGCCCCCGGGTCCACCGGTGGCAGTGAGGCTGGGATGCCACAGGGAGTATGTTTGGTGAGCAGTCAGGTCACCATGTGTGTCACAGGAGCCATGGCACTGCTGAATGCTCCATGATTGAAGTTTGCAACATGGGTTTACCCTTGGTTATGGAAGGATGAGCGCATAATGATCTGGGGGAGTGACCTGCAAGTTGACATTGTCTGCACTGTAACTAATCAAATGTCCTTTTTCTTCCTTTCAGCATCACCGGAGCAGGGCCAGGAGGAGGCAGAGGGCCCACCTCTCACCCCTGAAGCCCCCAAGCAAATGCACTCCCCGGCGTCACACCATCTCTGCCAGGCAGGCACCAGTGCAGATACTAGCATCCCGGTGGGAATTAGATCTTCGACTAGTGTCCTGGGGCACAGCGGTGAGGGCAGGGACAGAGAGTGCCCAGGGTGCTGACTGTCGGAAAACTGCTGGGGACTAGGTACTTGCTCGGTCAGTGGCTGATGATGTGCCTTTGGAGTCGTCTGTGAGGCAGTGAATGCTGGAAGTGCAGCCAAGTTATGCGGGAGGATCTGACAGAGATACATAAGGCTAGGCATGGCAAGGTGCCCGTGCTTGAGGAGTCCATGTGGAGCATCACCAATGCAATGAGCCTCATGGTTGAGCGCCATGCGTCCTCCATGGAGAGAGTGGTGACTCTCGTGGAGAGGCTGCTCCAGGGGAATAATCAGGTCCTCCTGGGATTGTGCTCGGACCTGCAAGAACTCACAGCGGCAATGGCCACAGTGGGTCAGTGCCAGTGTGGGAGAAGGTCTGGGCACCATGTATCCCAGCTCGATGCCCATCCATCTACGATGAGCAGGGAGGTCCAAATGGATTTCACGTTGGCACAGCAGCTGCCTGTCGTCTCTGCGAGCTCCTCTCAGGGTGCTCCAGATGAAAGCAGCGGCTCCTCCACCCCACCGCGCTCCCCCCCCACCACCCCCCCACCCCCCCACCCCGCACCTCGTGACCGTGGCATCTGATGAGGCTGCGATGACTGGGGAGATGCCAGCTGTGGAACTGGCTGCTCCCTCCCAGGTGGGTCCAGCACAGGCTCCACGGGCCAGAGGACGGCAGCCAAGGTCATCGAGGCCAACAGGACAGCACAGTGAGCAGGCTGGCTCAGATGCCAGTGCCAGCGAGGGGACAGCACCTAGACGTAGCACCCGTAAGCATAAATTTAAGGCACCATAGGCACACTACGGGTTTCTCACTGGTGCTTTTATGTTGGCCCATAGTAGTTTCTGGAAGACTTGGTGTGATGTGCAACACCTTTTTGTTTTGGTTTATGAAATTACATTTGATATCTCAATAAATGTTGACATGTTGCCATGCCTCAGGGTGATTCCTTACTCCTGCACGTGGATGGGATCCCATGATGTTATGAGTGAGTTGTCTGACATTGAGCTTTATTGACAAGGGCCTTAGTTGATGTTACTATGCAGGCAGATTTAGCACTCAGGTATCGAGTATGGAGCCTGCAGCCCATCTGTGGTGTGCTAGCGGAAGGTGCTTTGGATTAAAGCCTCCTGAGTGTCCCTACCTCCCTGGAGTATGCCCGGGGCAGTGCCTACCCCCTCAGTGTTCCCCTGTGCATGCTCATTCTCAGACTCACTGCTGGACTCATTGTGTGCATCTGGAGAAACTGCGTCTACACCTCCCTCGTCCCATTGCATCACCCCTTTTCAGCACCAGATTGTGGAAAGTGCAGCATGCAACCACTATCACCGACACACGATCTGGGGGGTACTGGAGTGCGCCTCCTGAGCGGTTCAGGCATTGGAAGCGCATCTTGAGAAGACCGATGGCTCTCTCCACCACAGCCCTTGTGGTGCCCCGGCTCCTATTGTACCGCTGCTCAGCCTCTGATATTGGATGGCGGAGAGGTGTCATGAGCCACCTTCTGAGGGGATAGCCCTTGTCACCCAGCAGCCATCTATCCAGCCGGGCTGGAGCACTGAAGAGCCCCGGCATCTGGGAGTGTCTGAGAATGTAGGTATCATGGGAGCTGCCTGGGTACCTTGCACAGACTTGTAGAATCAGCATCCTGTGATCACACACTATCTGCACGTTCATGGAGTGGAAGCCCTTCCTGTTGACGAAGGCACTGGGTTCACCTGCTGGCGCCTCGATGGCCACATTTGTACAGTCTATAGCATCCTGGACATGGGGGAAGCCAGCAATGGCTGCGAAGCCTCTGGCTCACTGTGTCTGATTTGCCTGGTCACAGTGGAAGTGGGCGAAAGTCAATGCCCGTCTGAACAGAGCATCTGTCAGCTGCTCAACACAAGTGTGGACAGCTGATTGGGAGACTCCGCAGAGATCACCCACCGACCCCTGGAAAGAGCCAGAGGCATAGAAGTTGAGGGCAGCTGTGACCTTTAGAGCCACTGGCATGGGGTGTCCACCCACACAGTTAGCGCAGATCTCAGGCCCTATCATCTTACAGATGGAGGTGACTGTCTCACTTGAGAGACGGAGCCTCCTTTGGCACTGCGCCTCAGTCATATTGAGGTAGCTGCATCGCTGCCTGTGTACCCTGGCAGCAGGATAGTGGTGTCTTCTGCGGCCCCTTCCGCCTTGCACTACCTCTTGGCCCTGCGCCCTTTGTGCCTGCGCCTGTACTCCCAAAGGTGGCTGCCCCGGAGACTGAATGTGCACTCCTGGTCTCCTCCCCCTTTGGGCCCTCCCTTCCTCCTCAGAGGAGCTGCCTCCAGTGGAGAGGACAACTCCCATTCCCAGGCTAAGGGAAGGTTTCCTGAAAGCTGCAGGCCCCAAAAATGTTCTTTACTGTCAAATCCTGACCAAGGCTTTTACTCCTGTCCAAGCAGCTGGTATGAGATTTGAAGTATTCCTGCTCACACAGGCAAGTATCAGTAACTTGCACAATTAAATATCTGACAGATAACATTTGTGACCCCACTCACCCTTCTTATCCCACCCAGGGATGAGGTTTATACAAATGTCCCCTACCCGCCTGCCCGCTGTGCCCGTGCAACATCCTGAAGATCGCACAGGGCCCCGAAAAATGACAGTCAATTGCTGCCTCGAGGGCCTTAAGTACATGAATAATTAATGGCGCACTCGCCCACCTAAATATCGCAATGGCGCGTGGCGATGTGGAGATGCTTGCCCGACGTCAGCACGTGTCATTTTACACATCGGCGTGCGGAGCCCCTCCCCACACACCAAGGGAAAATTCTGGCCATACACCCTTCAGAAAATTGCAAAAAGCTCACAAAATTCCAGACAACTGGATGTTTAACAGTGTTAGTTATCACCCCTTCCACTGACCCTTTGCGCTGCTCACAGCTTAAAAATTGGTTGACAGCAGGATGACATCAGGAACCATCCCGACACGATCCCATACCATTTTACTCTCTCCCTCATCTCCATTCCCACCCTCATTAATCCGATAATATTCAGCCTTTAGGTACTAGAGCATCATTTTTTTGCATCTAAAATGGAGAAATTTAGGGAGTCACATTGGGAAAACATCTTTGGCAGTATGAGCTGACAAATTGAGAGATCGGTAAAATGCCCCTTCAATTCTTCCTGCCACCCTGTGGAGCTGGTGTCTGTGAGATTTTTATTTGATTGTTTCATGGGATGTGGGCATCACTGGTAAGGCCAGCGTTTGTTGCCCATTCCTAATTGCCTTGAACTGAGTGGCTTGCTAGGCCATTTCAGAGGGCAGTTAAGAGACAACCACTTTGCCGTGGGGTCTGGGGTCACATGTAGGCCCAGACCAGATAATGATGGCTAGATTTCCTTCCCTAAAGGACAAAAGTGAACCAAATGAGTTGTTACAACAATTGATGATAGTTTCATTGTCACCGTTACTGAGACTATTTTTTTTAAACATTCCAGGGTTATTAATTGAATTCAAATTCCACCAGCTGCTGTGGTGGGATTTGAACCTGCATCCCCACAGTATTAGCCTGGGCCTCTGGATTAAACTAATGACATTACCGCTACACCACCATTGCCCCACAAAAAAACAATGGGCCGGGACAACACTGGCCCACACTAAAATTGGAAATCCTGACCCTTGCACTTCGATCAGGGTCTGAGCCACCAGGAATTTCAGGTCCTGTATATTTTAAAGCCCAAGCAACATCGGGAAAGGTCTTTACAACCAGCAAGAATTTCACACCACATTCATGGAATTATAATTTATGAACGTCTCATTGTCCCATTTTTACCTACGGTGGGTCTGGAGAGAATTAAGACAATGACGTTTAGATAAATCATGAGGCACTGTGCTGTTACCTCACATTAGACTGGAGTTGCAACAATGCAGCTCCACTTGGGGAATAGTTTAATCATGGAGTTATAATCAACTCCAGTATAATGTGAAGGGATAAAACAGTGACCCCACTGCACACCATGTAATGTGCATCAATTTTATCAATCTTTACCAATCATAGATGTGAACCAGACCCCAGCAGACAAAATTCCCCGTATTCTAAGTATGTGTGCTGGTCAGTTTATGCCATTTGTTTCTTCTGTAAAGGATATGTAGCATTATCAAATATATACACAATTTATAGCACAGAGCTTGGAAGAATTTAGCTTGGAGTATTTAATGGGGAGAGGATGAAAAACATCAGCATAAGATGGAACTTACTCTGATAACCATGGATAATAGAAATGGTAGGTGTATCGTTGAGTGAATTAATTAAATGAGCCAACAGAAGGCAGAAAAACTCAATCTTACGCAATGCACTGCATAGCTGAACGATCATTGCTGCTTATTTTTAACATAGCGTCTACAGAATCTGTGAAAGGATTGTTGAAACATTATTAAGAGAATCATTTATATTGCAAATTATCATTCATGATTTATCTTCGAAAAGAGCGATGCAATAATTATATTAAATCAGAACAGATACATGAGAAGAAAACTCTTCATCTGTTCTCAGGTAAAAATATCAATTTCCAGAAATGTTATATTCCATGCATTCAGCTCCAAGTTCATCCTGTCTCTCCCATGAAGCTCATCTTTATTTTGCTTGTGCTACTTGTGCATAGATAACAGATGATTTTTTTTTCTTCAGGCTCTGCAAGAGAGAAATTAACCATTTGTAAAGGCATAAGAAATAGGAACAGGAGTAGGCCATTCAGCCCATCAAGCCTGCTGCACCACTAAGTAAAACCATGGCTGGTCTGATCGTAGCTTTAACTCCACTTTCCAGATGCATAACCCTAAACTCTCCTATAGATTAAAAATCTGTTTTTTGCAGCCTGTAATATATTAAATGACCCAACTTCCACAGCTTTCTAGAAAATTCCAAAGATTAATGAGCTTCTGAGAGAAGAAATTCCTCCTCAAGTCCATCATGAATGCGTAACTCTTTATTCTGAAACAACGCCACCTAGATCTAGAATATCCCTCGAGGGGAAACATCCACTTAGCAGCTATCCTGATAAACCCCCTCAGATTCCTATGTTTCAACAAGATCACTTGTCATTCTTCTAAATTCCAATGAATATGGTCCCAACCTACTCAACCTTTCCTCATAAGATAATCCCTTCATCTGTGGGATCAACCTAATGAACATTTTCTGATCTGCCTCCAATCCAATATATTCCTCCTTGAATACAAAGATCAAAATTGTACACAGTGCTCTAGGTGTGCTCTCACCAATGCCTTACACAGTCGTAGCAAAACTTCCTAAACAAAAACAGAATTACCTGGAAAAACTCAGCAAGTCTGGCAGCATCGGCGGAGAAGAAAGGAGTTGACGTTTCAAGTCCTCATGACCCTAAAAACTTCCTACTTTTATCCTCCATCACTCTTACACTAGTTACAGATTGCCAAGCTGAAAATTACCCATCTATCCCAACTCCCTGTTCCCCATTGGTTAAGCAATCTGCTTTCAATGGTAACATATTACCCCCAAAACCATGAGCTCTATCTTGCATAATAATAATTATAATAATGTGACTTATTTACATCAGACAATTTTACAAATTTGTTGCAGATATTAATGTTGTAGGGCACATGATTTAACCAATAGGAATCAATGTACTTACAATAGCTGAAGAGCGTTTATCATGTTGCATACGTCTGACCCCTGTTTATAATTGCAAACATCACAATTAAAGGATAATATTGATAGGTTGGGCTAACATAAAGCTTAAAAATATGAACATCCCCAAATTAATGCATTTCTCTTGTATAGTCAATAGGTCAGCAAGACGTTGATTGGCAGTGAACCCATTTGTCCTTTGTGTGACACTGGTTGACATTAAGCACTGCATTTACACAGTGAGCCACAGGGAACATCATAAATAAACAAAGCTCTTTCTGTGATTGTTAGGAGATTGAATCAGCCTTGCTGGGTCACTCAGGTGCTTTTGAAAATGGGTGCTCTTCATATTAAATGGCAGGCAGATGAAGCTGGAGGAAGCAGGAGCTGCTCAGAGGGTTGTGCAACTTTGGAACTCTCTGCCTCAGAAGGCGGTGGAGGTGGGGTCACTGAATGTTACTAAGGCAGCTGTTGCTAATAATGTCAAAACTTACTTCAAAAATAGCTATAATAAAATGCTTAATTATCTATCATGTCATTTTTTTTTTCAGAAAAATGCCAATTGGAAAGACATTACCAACTTACATTAATAAAATTTGCAATGTTGCCATAGTTGCCATGCTTCATTAACCATGTAGGAGAATGCATTGGTCATAGGGGCGTTATGGCACCGTACAAAATTTTATGGGCATCGTTTTTGGCTTGGCGGGTGGGCATGCGTGTCACCCGCTCAAGTGTGAAATGATGCGTGTTGGCGTCGGCCGAACGTGCCGCTGTCAACGTGTGGTCACGCCAGAGTCGTCAGCACGCGCACTAACAACTAAAAGGCCTGTAAAGGCCATTAAACAATCAATGAACTTAAATGTTTTTCTGCTTGTCCAATGTTACAGTTGGCAGGCAAGCAAAAAGGGCAAGCGACCTTAGCATTTTTTTTGGAAACCTCGTCTACGACTGGGATCATATTCCTAAAAGCAAATAAAAATGAACTAAATTTAATTAATAACCTGTCCCTGCTCGTGTGACAAAATCACATGAGGGGACATGTTTTATTACATTTTTCAAATCTTTATTTTTTTTTTAAAATAAACTCTTCCTCTCCCTGAGGCAGCTCTGTGCCTCAGGGAGATTTTCAAGCGCTCATGCATGAAGTTCGTGCTCACCCCACTTGCACTCCTCAGCGCCCCCCACACAGGCATCGCTGAGCGCTACCGCTCACGTTTCAATTGGCCTTAATTGGCCCGCCAGCGTGAAACTGCAGTCCGGCCCCGATCGGGGGTGGTGATTGGTTTCCCGACTGACCCCACCCCACCCCCGCCGAGCCCACCCACCAAGGGCAAAATTCTGCCCTATATGTTTGTTCTGAGGGCGTGGCTAGTCTGAAGTTACCCTAAGAGGGCAGTAGACATTCTTTTCGTAGCCACTGTACACTTCAGAAAGCAGTTAACCATAAAGTGTAGATTCGAGTCCCCATTTAAAACATAAGGTGGGTGAATTTCTATGAAGGATATTAATAAACTCAATTCCCTCATGCTCACCTGCAAATTATGAAGCTTATTGGATTCTGCTTCACAAGATACCATTAGATTTGGATTCTTAACTTTCAGTTTCAATTCCCTAAGAGCAGTGTGGGCGTACCTAGACCACATGACTGCAGCTGTTTAAGGCGACGGCCCACCGTCACCTTCTCACGGGTAATTAGGGATGGGCAATAAATGCTGACCCAGCCAGCAATCCCAATATCCCGTGCTTAAATAAATAAACTAAATGCCCAGTATCATAGTCAGTGCCATACTATGTCTGGCTATTGAAGTAACTTATTATTTGTTGTTTATAGTTCTGCAGTCTCAATGCAAGAATGGATCTACAGCACAAAATTTTCTTTAATTCAATATTAATTGACAATTTCACTCTGGGAATACACACGATGTATGTGCGCAGTGAATAGAAAGATGGCACACTGGTGCATCAGTGTGTGAATTTCCGAGGTTGGTGATGGGCACTTTGCTGGGGAAGATTATGAGGAACTTCAGGGGAGGAGTACCTGATGATGACAGGGGGTGCCTAAATGTAGTGAGCGTTATTACCCAACACCAACATTCCTAGTCTTGAAGAATACAAAAATGACGAAAAACACAAAAAAATTGCAATGTTTGACTTCACTACCTGGTGCTTTTTTCTGAAAAACGACCGATCCATAGTGAATAGCTTCTCCTTCTGCGCCTGCAGAGAATAATATAGAAATAGAGCATTTGCATCCGTATATAGATCAGCATTTCCCAAAACAAGAAGTTAATTGCTTGTAAAATTACTTTGAATGAACACAACATTCAAGGTTTCAAAAGCATTAATGAGAAAACCATCAATTAATCGCTCATGTTCTTGTAAAATTCTCTCATAGGATGTGGGCGTCACTGGCAAGGTCAGCATTTACTGCCCATCCTTATTGCCTTTGAGAGCAGTTAACAGTCAACCACATTGCCAACCACAATTAGATTGGTGGGCAGCTCACTGAGAGGTGACCTCTTCCCGAGCGAGGGGCAGAAGTCTCGCCTCCAGCCAATTAATGCTCCATGGAGAATTAAATAGCAGAGGGGCAGCCAGCATTGGCGGGGATGCATTCCCCATCGACACTTCAGTTGGCAGGGCAGGAAACCCTGCCACCCATTAAATCCTGCCCAATGTATGAACCTGGATATTTAGTGTTGGGAAGCTGCGCAAACCATGTGGAGTCTCAAAGCCAAGTGTGATCCTGATACCCGGACTTGTTGCTACTTCTTCACTTTGTTTTAGAGATTTATATTATTTCTAAACTGACATTGCCATTGCAAACTTGTGACATACAGAATGATTACAATGGCTGAATAAATAGGTTTCTATATTGGGCTTGAAGCCTAATGATGAAACAGCATCAAAAATATCTATTTGAACAAGCAGGTTAACTTGTATTTATCTAGGATATTTAAAGTAACTAAACTTCCCAAGGTACCTCACAGTGGCAGAATAAAACAAAATCCTAGATTGCGTCACTGCCATGAAAGTATAATAATTTTCATAATATTATTGTGATTTATTGTAAAGGTAGGTTAATAGTGGGGCTTGGATTAGTTTCTCTGTTTGGGTGTGTTGTGTGTGGTGGGGGGATTTAATTGAATTGGAGGCAGCTGGTCTGGGGCTTTTGAGTTATCAAAAGGGAAGTTAGGTTTGAAATGCTAAATATGTAAATATGGCTGAAGTTTTAGAATGTGAGCTGTGAGGAACACTTGCATTTTTAGATAAACCAGAGTAGTTTGAATTTCAAAGAGATGATGAGGTGTTACAACTAGCCATAAGAAGTTAAGCCAAACAGTGTGTTTATTTTTCCCAAAGGTTACTGATAATATAAGCACTATGAAAGATTTATATAATGAGAAAAGTAAAGTTGCAAAGACATATTGGGACAATGGGATTTACATTAAAAAGGGGAAAACATGTATAAAGGGGAGGAGGTTATGTGTAAGGGGAAGGAATTCTAAGATCTAATGAATGTGAAAAGCCTCTAGATCTGTGCATCAAGTTGCTGTCTACAGGAACCAAGGCTAAGAAAACACATTGTGAATATCACTGCCCAAGGTATTGTGGGTTTTGCTTTGGTCTCTTGAAATTTATTTGTTTTGCCTTAATGGCGGTATAACTGGGAGCTAGATTAATTAGGAGATTTAGGAGTTATCATAGTAGTAATTTGTGGGCCTATGTACATGCTTAAAATTTTATCTTCCATTAATAAATGTTTAATTTAGTTTTGTAAAAAACCTCTAAGACTCAGTGGACTTATTACTACTGAATCCAAGGCACACTCCTCGAAATGAAATACAAATTGCAAAACAGTTGTGGCAGCTGTTTCAAGTTTCCCTCTGGGATTTGAACAGCTCAGTATTTACCATCCGCTGTGCCATAACAGTCATATAAGAAGATATTGGGCAGATGAACAGAAGCTTAGTTAAAGAGGTAGGCTCTCAGAAGTGTCTCACAAATGAAAAGTGTGACAGAAAGGTGGAGAGCATTAGGGAGAGAATTTCAGAGCTTAGAGCAATGGCAGCTGCAGACACTGGAGGACTGAGTAAAATCAAGGATGCTCAAGAGGCCAGAGTTAGAGAGTGCAGATAGCTCAGAGGGTTATGGGGTTGCAGGAGATTACAGAGATAAGGAGGGATTTGAAAACAAAGATGAATGTTTTAAAGTCATTAACTAGGACCAAATGTGTGTCAGCAAGCAAGGGCTGCTGGGTGAACAGGACTCAGAGCAAGATAGGCAGTGAGTTTTGGATGAGCTTAAGTTTACAAAGAGTAAAATGTGAGAGACTAGTCAGGAGTGCAATGAAATAGTCAAAGGTATGGATGAGGGTTTCAGCAGCAAATAAACTGAGGCAAGGAGGCAGTCAGACAATATTACAGAGATGTTAATAGATGATCTTTGTGATTGTGCAGATACATGGTTGGAAGCTTATTTCAGGGTCAGATATGACACCAAGGCTGCGAACAGTCAGGTTCAGTTTTAGATAGTTACCAGGGAGAGGGGTTGAGTTGGTGGCTAGGAAGCAGAGTTTGTGGTGGTGACCAAAGACAATGTTTTTGGCCCTCCTAATATTTAATTGGAGGATTTATGCTCATCTAGTACTGGATGTCTGACAATATAGAGATAAAGGAGGAATCGAGAGAGATGGTGGTGAGGTTGATCTGAGTGTGATCTGCTTTTATGTAGAAACTGATAATATGATATATGTTAAGGAAAGATTGTTAAAATATCCCAAACTTATATCCTTGCATACCTGAAGAGCTTCCTAGCCAGAGAATTAAATTAGAAGCAAAATATTAATTCAATAAAATCTGATAGTTTCAGTGATAATAATACCTAGACAGAAAGAGCCAAATAATATGATTCAGCTACTTACTGCCTTTTCTTTCCTTTATAGTTGCATATTCAACAAAGCCACTTGCCTCTGGCACTAGGGTCTTGTTATCCATTGGAAATAAATATTTACCTCATTGATTTAATTTGATTTTCAAGATGCTATGTCAGGTATTTCTACAAAAACTGCTCCATTGCGAATGCAAGATATTGCAATGGTTTGGGTCACAAGTAAGTTTAACACTAGACTACCAGTGATCTGCATTGGATCCATCTCAATGTTGGATTATATCTCAGAAAATGTATGAATGCTTTTTGGGAGGGGAATTTTAAAGGCTAAAAATGCAATTATTATAAAAGTGTTAAATGAGATGCACAGCAAACTATAGGTGAGATTTAAACTTTAGTTCTGACACAGGCTGTTATTGTGTGATGTGCTTTCTTAAGATTTATAGTTTGAACGTACTCCTGAAATGAAGATTAGAATATGCTACATTGCCAGACATAAGAAAAATCCAAATGATGGAATCAAATCACAATGTAAAATAATATTAAACTACATTGTAGAAGCTTCCTGATCAATTCCCAGACTGGAGTTCCAACTGCTGTCAATGAACAAATCTCAACAGGTCTTTGGTTGAGTAACTGTGACTAGTCTCACCAGCAATTGTTTTATCCTTTGATTTTTTTTTATTCATTCACGGGATGGGCTTCGCTGGCTGGGCCAGCATTTATTGCCCATCCCTAGTTGCCCTTGAGAAGGTGGTGGTGAGCTGCCTTCTTAATTATTTGAAGAGAGAGGTGATGATGGCAGTTTTGAAGGAGAGAGGCAGTTAGTTGAATAAAGTGAAGCGTTAACAGGATCAGCTAACATGGGGTCGGGGGGAGGTTGGGTGGTCAGCAGTTCAATGGGACTAGGGAATG
Organism: Carcharodon carcharias; assembly: GCF_017639515.1. NCBI lineage: Eukaryota > Metazoa > Chordata > Chondrichthyes > Lamniformes > Lamnidae > Carcharodon > Carcharodon carcharias. Next base: position 19,337,897 of record NC_054474.1, read on the forward strand.
GGTTGAGGGAACAGGAGGCGGGTCTCATGGGTAAAGTGACCTCAGAGAGAGCATGAGGGCAGATTGGAGAGAAATGAGAGAAAGCTACAAGTTCAGGGCTGGAGTGGGGAAAGATTTAGTGGAGGTTTTGCCTGTTGGGCTAGGGGAATTGAAGGTAGGTACACCCACAGTGCTGTTAGGGACAGAGTTCCAGAATTTTGACCCAGCAACAGTGAAGGAATGGTGATATATTTCCAAGTTAGGATGATGAGTAACTTAGAGGGGAACTTCCAGGTAGTGGTGTTCCCATCTATCTGCTGCCCTTATCCTTCTAGTGGTTATGGGTTTGGAAGGTGCTGTCTAAGGAGTTTTGGTGAATTTCTGCAGCGCATCTTGTAGATGGTACACACTGCTGCTACTTGCGTCGGTGGTGGAGGGGGTGCATGTTTGTGGATGTAGTGCCAATCAAGTGTGAAAGGTTCTCAGAATTCCCACATTTTTCATATCATCAACAAGGATATGACTTTTGGGCTTTTATGGCAGAGGACCCAACTGCTAAGTTAAGTGTAGAACCCTGCAGACAGGAGGCTAGGTCCATGAAGGCCTGGGACTGGACATGCCTGGGCTTGTTGAGTGCAGTGTGGATTGTTGCCTGAAGCCAGACAACGAGAGGAGACAGAATACGCATTCTTCCCTTTAAAACAATCAACCCAGAGAAAGACTTCATCTTACGTGAAACTAAAGCCCATCAAAATCTTGCATAAATAATCGCTACTAACTACTAATGCAGGAAGGCAGCAATCAATGCAATTATGCAAACCCATCAATATTCCACATATACAATGGCTTTCAGTTCAAGACTAGTTACGTGGACAGGAAGACAATAATAAACATCATGCGAGCCGGTTAAAAACAACGAGACAACAATCAGCTGAAGAAGCCCAAATCAGACAAAGAACTAACCTTGATTTGGTTTCAGATAAGAAATTCGAAAAAACAGTATATCTGGGGCATCAGTTATGAAGGAGGGTGAGCAGTTTTAGAGCAGTTGAAGCAGAGTTTAAGCAGGGAGAGGTAGTTGAGACAAGTAGAGGAAGGAGATCTGGAGGTTTGCAGGCCCGCAGGCAACACCATGGTGAGGGGCACAGGGTGGCAGGCTCAACTGAAGACAACGGGGCTGCAACTGCAGCCCTCCATGAAGATTGACCACCCACGACCGCACCCTCCACCCAACTGAAGAACCTTCACAGATTACACAGACCAGGGCCACATGGGGACGGCAGGCCCCAGAGGACACAAAGAGCGTACCCCAAAACTGCAACTGGCTTACCTGGCTGGATTTCAAACTGTCAAGGAACCCTGGTTGGTGAGCATGATCCCTGACCTCTCCTAGTTCAATTTAGTTAGGTTTTGGGGGTGGGACAAGGGTAAGGGGATTAGTAGAGTGATTTTCCCTCGTTATGCCGTGTGTTCCCCATTCTTAACTAAGTGTACTTTGTAGGTCTGTATAATCTCAGTGTAATCCTAATGTTATATGTTCACTTGTGACTTCAATAAACCCAGTTTTTTTTTCTTGCACCAAAACCAGTTGTCTGCTGCACTTTGTCACAACCCCCAAATAAGTCCAAGGTCTAGAACCCAGGAAGTGGGAGCAATTCGGACTGCTCAAAAGTCAGAGGTGAAGCTGACACTCACCACCACCCCCTACAAGTGAGCTGCTTTGTTCTGGATGGTGTCAAGCTTCTTGTGGGAGCTTCACTCATCCAGGCAAGTGGAGAGTATTCCATCACACTCCTGACTTGTGCTTTGTAGATGGAGGACAGGTTTGGGGAGTCAGGAGGTTAGTTACTCATCGCAGGATTCCTAGTCTCTGACCTGCTCTTGTAGCCACAGAATTTATATGGCTAGTCCAGTTCACTTCCTGGTCAATGATATCCCCCAAAATGTTGATAGTGGGGTATTCAGTGGTGGTAATGACTAGGCATGACTCCAACCAGCAGAGAGTTTTCCCCCGATTCCCATTGACCCCCGTTTTGCTAGGGCTCCTTTTAGCCACACTTGGTCAAATGTGGCCTTGATGTCAAGGGCAATCGATCTCACCTCACCTCAGGAGTTCAGCTATTTTGTCCATGTTTGAACCAAGGCTGTAATGAGATCAGGAGCTGAGTTCCCCTGGCGGAACCCAAACTGAGTGTCAGTGAGCAGGTTCCTGCTTAGCAAGTGCCGCTTGACAGCATGGTTGGTGGCCCCTTCCATTACTTTATTGATGATCAAAAGTAGACTGATGGGGTAATAATTTGACAGGTTGGATTTGTCCTGCTTTTTGTGTACAGGACATACCTGGGCAATTTTCCATATAGGCGGGCAGATACCAGTTTTGTAGCTGTACTGGAACAGCTTGGCTAGGGGCACAGCAAGTTCTGGAGTACATGTCTTCAGTACTATTGCCAGAATATTGTCAGGGCACATAGCCTTTGCAGTATCCAGTGCCTCCAGCTGTTTCTTGATATCATTTGGAGTGAATCGAATTGGCTGAAGAATGGCATCTGTGATGTTGGGGACCTCCAGTGGAGGCCAAGATGGATCATCCAATCAGCACTTCCCATTGAAGATTGTAGCAAATGCTTCAGCCTTATCTTTTGCACTGATATGCTGTGCTCCCCATCATTTTACTCCTGGATGGTGTTAGAAAAAGTGTGATTCTTAATTACAATTGTTGAGTAGTCCATAATCCACAGCATTCTAGGGTCTAAGCTTACGAAAGTGTAGTAATTGTGGATATAGCCTCTCTTACTGTCTGCCAGGGTCACGTGATCATTCTTGGAGACTCCTACCAATGAGCCCGAAGCGCGGGTAATCTGGTGGGCGGAGCTTTCTGGTCGAGGACTTGGTGCAAGTTTGTGGCATCCGAAATGCTCTCTGCAATAAAGGGAACTGTTCCTGCTTGAAACCTGTCTTGATACGTCAAGTCATTACATTTGGCGACGTGGGTAAAATAACTCCGATGATGCTCCTCGCCTGATTAACATGAGTACATCAAACCTTAAGAAAAAAGGAAATACTACTCAGCAGTCATGCCACTCTTCAGCAGAATTGATCCTTATGAGGCAAACATGGAAGATTGGAGCCAATACGTGGAGCGCCTTGGTTTTAATTTTGTGGCAAACAAAATCACCACAGAGGAAAAGCAGAAATTCTTCTGAGTGTATATGGTAACAAGACATACCATCCCACTCACAGTCTGATGCCTGAGCATTCCTAAATTCAAAGTCGTTTGATGAATTGGTTGACTTTGTTAAAATGCATTTCCAGCTGTAGCCATCCATAATAATGCAGAGGTTTAAGGTTAATTCCTGAATTAGCAGTTGAATTGAGCACTGCAACCTCGGAGACACACTCAATGATATGCTGCGGGACTGATCAGTTTGTGGAGTTCAACATTGATTTGAAGCGCGCCCTGGAAACAGCGCTAGCTATGGAGTGTCCTGTGAGAGACTCGCAGGATTTACAAGTACAACATGGCCTTGTTCTTCATGTGGGGCGGGAACCTACCGCCGGGTGTAGTGTGAAAACCAGAGACACAGCAGCGAAGTGGGAGACAAGGTCCGCTGGTAGAAACACTTCAACAGTGACTCCAAAGTTCATTTGTATTATACGTGGGGGTGACCACGTACTGGACAGCTGCTCATTCAAGAGGACAGAATGCCACTAATGCCATAAAAAAGGCCATGTAGTAAGGCAATGCAGGGCGAAGTCGAAACAGCCCGTGAAGCAGCAAACCAATATGATTGAACTGAAAAATACAACAGAATCTGAAGCTGCTGATACCAACATCTAGTCCCTGTACAATGTCACAGTGATAAAAACCGAACCTATTACTGTCACAATTCAGGTTAATAGGAAGCCACTTGTATTGAAGGTAGACACGGGAGCCTCAGCCACAGGGGGTGGGAAAGCACACACATTCAAATACCTCAAAGAAGGTACCCAGCCACTGAGTCTAGAGCAGGCAACCGCCAAATTGAAGACATACACTGGAGAGCCTATAGAAGTAAAGGGCATTGCCACAGTACCAGTGTATTTTAGGCAACAGACAGTCCAGCTTCCAGTGATAATAGTGACAGGTGTGGGATCTAGACTTCTGGGACGAGACTGGTTGCAGTACATCGAGCTTGGCTGGTCTGAAATATCTCATTTGGGAATGGGAAGAGTTCCTGAACTCCTAAGGAAATACGACGGTGTATTTTGGGACGAGTTAGGAGAATTGAAGGACCTTCATATGCTGCAAGGGTTCCACAGGTCAGAGCTGGTTCCTCTGGAAAATCAGTAAGAGAAACAAAATGAATTCAGTGCTGTTCTGAACAAACTGAAGAAACAGTTGGCAGAGAAGACTCAACAGTGTTCAATGTTCCAGGAAAAAGCCAAGAGATGCAAGAAAGAGATTGAACAGCTGAAGAATCAGCTGAATGAAGCAAGAAAGGCATTAGAAGGAAAAGCCCTAGAACATTCTGAGATGCGATTGGATAATTAAACCATGGGTAGCCCAACTACCGAACTGAACCAAGTTAAGATTTCATCAGAGAGAAATTTGGCTCACTGTGAAATCAAAATGAAGGACAAGCCAAAACTCTGCGGCAAACAAAAAAACAAAAAAATAGATCAGAAAGGCAATTGGCTATGTCTCCAGAACCCTATCCCCAGCTAGAAAAGGAAGGCTTATCAGTGGTATTCGGAGTGAAGAAATTCCACCAGTCCTACATGGATGACATTTCATCATAGCGTCGGACACAAACTGAATCACAATATTCATAGAAAAGTTTGAAGATTTATTGTAGGAGACGCAGCTTTGGTGAGGAATTTTGAAAGTGGACTTGTTGAGCTCCTGGTACAATTGTCTCCGAAGCTGGCCCTTTGTCCTTCCAGGAGAAACTGGAAAACCGAATTGTTCAAAAACATGTGGACCATCTTAGGAATAGAGAGGCATTCCAACAACCAGCTATTCCGCCAGTGATTTATGCTGAACCATCAATCTCTGAGGTGACAGATGGACCTAGGATAGACATGTCCGGTGTCCCCGTACAGTTGTCAAACCCTGAACTGCCACTTTCTAGAGGTATATCTGGTCTTGCAGTTCCTGATCATGTTGATCCAATGGAAGAACCTGAAGCGGTAGAGCTACACTGCTCTAGCCCAACAAGGAAAACACCTCAGAGATTTATTCTTTAACCACCTGAGTTGTACATATGTACATGTGTTAGGTATATAATGTTTGCCTACAAAGAGAAAGTGTAAAAAAAACTAAAGGGGGAAGAAATGTACTAATTGTGCATACAGTCTCTTACACTGTCTGTCAGGTGTCACGTGACCATTCTTGGAGACTCCAATCATTGAGCCCGAATAACAGGTAATCCAGGTGGCAGAGCTTTCCATCAAGGACTTGGTACAAGCACGTAGCATCTGAAATGCTGTCTGAAATAAAGTTATCAGTTTCTGCTTGAAACCTGTCCAGTACGTCAACTTATTACAGAAAGTATGTAAATAACAGGAATCTGCAATGTAGACTTGGCAGTAAAAATGGGAAGTGATTGTGAAGGATAAGAAAATGCATTTGCATCCTACGAGATATTAAATGTGACAGAACAAAGACAAAACATTTCTGTGTTTAAGTACCTCCTTAAATGTGAGTGGAAATTGCAAAGGGGATACATAATTGCCCAAAACAAGTGGAACATTGTATTAGCGTTTATCTGGCATTTGCTGCATCTCATTAACTTTTGAATAAATCTGAAACGCACCTTCGATATTTTCCCCTGGTTGCGGAGATTTCTTCTGCCTTTGATTTTCCAAACCTGTTCATACAGAGATCACCGATTAAAATGCATTCAGTTTTCCTTATAAATTTCATATATTCTAAAAAATAAACTCAGTAAATTTGTGCAGATGGTTGCAGGCTTGGCATTGTACTGCAGTTCAAACTATTCACTGGTTGAAGATGCTCAGGTTCAAGCTGTACTCTTGGATGTGAGTACATTATCCAAGCTGATACCTCAGTGCTATACTGTGGGAGTGCTGCATTGTCAGAGGAGAATGGGATATTAACATGAAACTCTGCCTGCCTGTCAGTTGGATATCGGAAAACAGATAGGGCAGATTTTTGCCATCGGCGAGCAGGGGGTGGGGCCCGCTTGCTGACACGGGATGACATTGGGCGGAACCCCTGATGTCACCCCACCCCATTTAAATATTCAGGAAGGCGGGGGGCGCAGCAAAATCAGCTGCGGGCCCACTGACCTGTCAATGGCCTCAATTGGCCATTGACAGGATCATTTAAACAATTTAAGGACCTGCCCGTCCAACCTTAAGGTTGGCAGGTCAGCAAGGAGCCCCGGCGGGAACTAGAAAAAACATGAAACCTCATCCAAGGACGGGATGAGGTTTCATGCAGGGTTTCAAAAATGTTAATAAAGTTATTATGTAAATTATGAACATGTCCCATCTCATGTGATATTGTCACATGAGGGGGATATGTTAGGGAATTTTTTTCTGCTTTTAATATTTTTCAACGTGGAAGTGATCTCCCTGAGGCTGCACTTAGCCTCAGGGAGATGTGCACTCTTTCGTGCGCATGCGTGAAAGAGCGCACTCTCGCTTTTGGGGAATCCCCCTTCACCCACACAGGAAGTGCACAGCGCTTCCCGCCGGACATCATGCTGGTCGGGCCTTAATTGGCCCGCCCATGTAAAATGACGGCAGGGCCCGCTTCTCCAGCGGGAATTGGCTCCCCGCTTTCCGGAGATTGGGTCAGGCCTGCCCGCCCGGCAGGCAGAAAATTCTGCCCATAGAGTTCTTCCAACATCCTGGTGAAAATTTCTCTCTGAACCAACGGCAGCAAAGAACTGACTAAGTGATCATTCATCTTATCTGACGTGGTAGAATCTTCATTATCCAATTTGTCTGCAGGTAGGGCAGGAAGCACATTTCAAAAATAATTCACTGGCTGTGAAGTGTTATCAGACATCTTGAGAACCTGTTGGAATCTTCCTGGAGTACACCCAAGAGGCTTGGACTAGTAATCCATTAAACACAAGTTCATATCCCACCATGGCAACTTGAGAATTTGAATTCAGGCGTAAAAGACATACTGTAAAATGAAAATATTGTATTAATAAAAGTGACCGTGAAGTTATCGGATTGTCACAAAAACCCAACTAAGAAGGAATCTGCCATCTTTACTTGGTCTGCCTATGTAACTCTAGAACCCACAAACTTGATTGGCTCTTAACTGCCCTATGAAGTGATTTAACACGCCACTTATTTGTATTGTGGGTAAGTAGGAATAAATGCCAGCTATGCCAGCGATGCCTAAATCCTGAAAATATTATTTTTGAATATGATGCTATATAAATGCAAGCTCCCTCCTGCCTTTATTTCATATGAGATAAGTTGTCTTATCACCTTTCCCTAATTTTAGGAATTTATTTACATGGGCACTAACAGATTGTTGCTACCACTGAGGAAATGGCCAGTGTGCATATTTAGATTACTCATCTGTGGACATCAGCACAATTGAGGCAAATTATGTCTGAACAGATATGACCATGGATATATATCCAACAATCAGAGGCACGTCTCTCCCCGGGGAGGGCAAGAGATGGGAGTAAATCATTCTGGTGATATACCCCCAGCTTTCCTTTCACATGATCCAGCAATTATGGAGTTCTGGACTAATCACAGAATCAATTTCTATTAATTAGTCTCCAACTGACGCAGACAGAAAGAAAACCCCAGTGGATGAGAACTTTGGGAACCATAGGGCCAAGATAACCTTTCTTCCCAAGCATGTTGCACTTATCGTGTGTTATGTCTCAAATTCCCCTTATACTATATCCAAAAATTATATTTTCTGAAAAAACCTACATGAGTGAATCAACACTGCATTTCCACCAGTAAGTGTCACTAGGGAAGATGTTCCCCTAAGGATTGCACCCTCTTCTTTGAATGTAGTGACTCAAGCTGATTGGGGTTTCTGAGCTGAATCCTCTCCTGAACAAATGTGGATATACCTCTGTTGGGGTAGGGGCTGGTTAGCTCAGTTGGCTAGATGGCTAGCCTGTGGTTCAGAATAATGCCAACAGCGTGAATTTGATTCCTGTTTTGGCAGAGGTAGACTAGGAACCTGTCTCCTCACCCTGCTCCTGAGAGTAGAAGACAATGGCAATACCACCACTGACAAAAACTGACAATTAAAAATAGCTCAGGTTAAAACATGAGCAGACAATGAGTCAAGGGCCTGCCTTCGGACAGACCACACATGAATCAATGAATAAATACAATGGTAAGTAAAACTCGAGGACATAAGGAACGTTATTCAAGTCGACAAGGTAAATTTCCCGGATAAAATTCCTGACAGTCAAAAAATGAATAAAGCTCTGTGGAATTTTATAATATACTGGCTTAGCCTTGTGCCCTTCAAATCATTTTCTCTTTTCATTCGCAGGATGCGAGCATCATAGGCAAGGCCAGCACTTATTGCTTAGCCCTAATTGCCCTTGAGATGGTGCTGGTGAGCCAGCTACAACTGAATGGCCTGTGATCGGGTCCACGCCACCAGTTTATGCAGCTGGCCAATTAAGGCCCACCGAGTGTGAATCATGGCTCCCGGGGAAAGAGGGAGTGGGTGGGCGGCGGTGGGACTGCAATGACCCCCGGGTCCAATGGCGACCAGGCAGCCTGTTTTAAAAAGTTGCTGCAGCCTTTCTAAGGCTCTGAATCATGGCCAGTGGGAGGGCCTCCCAGAGCGCTGCTGGTGAGCAGGCCAGGCAGGAGGGTAGGGCAGGGGGGCACTGTACCCCTCGTTTTTCTGATGATTGCCTTGCTGCCCTCCTCGAGGAGGTGGCAGCACGGCGGGAGGGGCTGGTACCACAGGGTGGGAGGAGGAGGCCCTCCCAACATGACCACACATACCTGGGAGGAGGTGGCGGGGGTGGTGAGCTCCCGCGACGTGGTGCTGCGCAACTGTGTCCAGTGTCGCAAGCGCTTCAATAACCTGTTGCACTCAGGAAGGATGAGTACCATGTTGGCATTGGTCACTTAACCCAGCAAGAAGGCATTCCCCCCCTGGTGCCCCCCACCCCATCAACTCTGAGTGCAGTGACTGCATTGAATCATTGACGGCATGTATCCTTCGCTGGGTGGGCCAGCCGATATTGCCCATGCCGAGGTCACCCTGAGAGGGTGGTGAAGAGATGTGTTCTGCCCCCGCAGCACGTGTTACACTGAGACCCACGTGACTGTTTTGGGGGCAACCCGGAGGAGCTGCACCAAGACCAAGGCGCACAGCTGGAACTTCAGGACATGCTAAAGTCAGGGTGATGACATACTGGGAGGGGAGCTTCAATATGGTGTGGCACCGATCGATCTGCTGTCCTCTGTGCTCCACGTGCTTGTGTCTCCTTTCTTTGGAAGGTTTGACCGTGTGGTGCCTGATATGATGTAGGCAGCATTTGGCCAAAGTGGGGGGGGCGTTGTTGGTGGGTGTGTGGAGGCAGGCCTAGCATTTTTGTGTGAGTGTTCGGCAGCAGCTGGATGAGGAGCACTGGAGCCCTGCAATGTCCCAATCTGGTTGGGGTGGGCTGTCCACAAAGAGAGTCCAGGTACAAGTAGCACTAATCAATGCTCTTCCCTCCTTTTCAGGAGAAGAATGTTCATAATACAGCCGAGTGGGCAAGGACCTGCAGAGGGCCGGCACAGTTAGAGATTCTCAGCCTCTTCGAGCAGGAAGCCCTAGATCTGGAGAGGTGCCATCTGCCCAGGTCCACTGGTGTCGGCGAGGCTGGGGTGCCACGGGCAGGTATGTTTGCCCAACAGCGAGGTCACCATTGTTCTCCCAGCAGCCATGGCAGTGCTGAATGTTCAGTGATTGAAATTTGCAACATGGCTTGACCATTGTTTATGGAAGGACGAGCGCATAATGAACCGAGGGACAGGGATGCACTTTGTTATTGTCTCCATGTCAACTGATCCAATGTCCTTGTTCTTCCTTTAGCATCAGTGGAGCAGGGCTGGGAGGAAGAGCAGCAGAGGCTCCCTCTCACACCTGAGGGCCCTGAAGTCACACCAGCATTACACCATCTCTGCCAGGCAGGCACCAGCACAGATACTAGCACCTCAGTGGAAATTAGAACATCAGCTAGTGTCCCAGGGCACAGCGGTGATGGCACTTCACAGTCGCTAGAGGAGCTGGCAGAGGCAGAGAGTTCTCATGGCGCCAGCAGTTGGAGGGCTGCAGGGGACCAGGAACATGCTCAGTTGGTGTCTGATGATGTGCCTGTGGAGTCGTCCGCAACGCAGCAGGCGCAGGAAATGCGGCCGGGTGTGCAGGAGCATATGGGGGAGATACGTGAGGCTATGCTTGGCTGGCTGTCCGTGGCAGAGGCGTCTACGCGGACTGTTGCTGAAGCAATGAGCCACATATCTGAGCACCATGCGTCCTACCTAGAGAGAGGGGTGAATTTCGTCTAGAGGCTCCTCCAGGAGACCCATCAGGGCTTCCTGGGGATGCGCTCGGACCAGCAAACCCTCACACCGGCATTGACCTCAGCTGCCAGTGTGGGAGATGGTGTGGGCACCAAATTTCCCAGCTCGGTGCCCATCCATTCACGGTGAGCAGGGAGGTCCAAAGTGACCTCAAGTGAGCGCAGCAGCTGCCTATTGTTTCTGTGGGCTCCTCTCAGGGCGCTCCAGATGAGGGCGGCAGCTCCTCTGCCTCTCTCCCAGTGACCGTTACATCCGGTGGGGCTGCGATGACTGGGGAGATGCCAGCTGTGGAACTGGCAGCTCCCTCCCAGGCAGGCCCTGCACAGGATCCACGGGCCAGAGGACAACCGCCAAGGTCATCGAGGCCAACAGGACAGCAGAGTCAGCAGGCTGTCTCAGATGCCAGTCCCAGTGAGGGGCAGAACCAAGAAGTGGCAGCCGGAAATGTAAACATAAGGTATCTTAGGCACACCATGGGTTTATCACTGGTGCTATTGTGTTGGCCCACAATGAGGTCTTTATGAGTTGGTGTGATTTTTAACATCTTTTTCATTTTCATTAAGTTTCTTTGGTTGCAATATTAAATTCAGACATGTCACCATGGCTGAGGGTGCCTCTTTTGTTCTGCAGGTGGATGGTTTCCAATAATGTCATGTGTGCTTTGTGGGACATTCAGATTTAGTAACAAGGACCTTAGTTAATGTTCCTAACCAGGCAGATTTTGCACCTAGGTCTCGAATATGAAGCCCACAGCCCAGGCTTCTCCTGGAGGTCCATATGTGATGTGCTAACTAGATTAAAGCCTCCCGGGTAGCGCTGCCTCCCTGGAGTATACCCGGGTCAGTGCTCACCCTCTCAGCATTTCCCTGTGCGTGCTCATCCTCGGAATCACTGCTGGACCCATCATGTGTATCCGCAGCCAATGCATCTACATCTTCAACGTCCACAGCGTCCCCTCTTTCCAGCGCAAGATTGTGGAGAACTTGTAGAACTTGCACAGACTTGTAGAATCAGCATCCTGTGGTCACACACTATCTGCACGTTCATGGAGTGAAGCCCTTCCTGTTGACGACGGCACCGGGCTCACCTGCTGGCACCTTGATGGCCACATGTGTACAGTCTATAGCACCCTGGACACGGGGGAAGCCAGCAATGGCCGCAAAGCCTCTGGCTCACTGTGTCTGACTTGCCTGGTCCCAATAGTAGTGGATGAAGGTCAATGCCCGTCTGAACAGAGCGTCTGTAACCTGCTTGACACAAGTGTGGACAGCTGATTGGGAGACACCGCAAAGATCACCCACTGAGCCCTGGAAGGAGCCAGAGGCTTATGAGTTGAGGGCAGCTGTGACCTTTAGAGCCACTGGCATGGGGTGTCCACCCACACAGTTAGGAGAGATGTCAGATTCAATCATCTAAAAGATATAATTGACTGTCTCCCTTGAGAGACGGAGCCTCCTTCGGCACTGCACCTCAGTCATATGAGTTAGCTGCTTTGCCTCCTGCAGACCCTGGCAGCAAGATAGTGGCGTCTTCTGCAGCCCCTTCCACCTTGGACTACCTCTTGGCCCTGCACCCCTAGTGCCTGCGCCTGTCCTCCCAAAGGTGGCTCCCCTGGAGGCTGAATGTGCACTCCTGGCCTCCTCCCTCTTCTAGCCCTCCCTTCCTCCTCAGAGGAGCTGCCTCCAGTGGAGAGCTCAGCACCCATTCCCAGGGTCAGGGAGGGCTTGCTGAAACATGCAGGCCCAAAAAAGCTTCTTCACTGCTGACCTGAAGGTTGTGAGTCCAGACCAAACAGCTGGTATGTGTTTTGAAGTATTGCAGATCACACAGGCAGGTATCAGTAACTTTGAAACATCAGTATTTGACAGAGCACACTCGCGACCCCACTGAGCCTCCTTATCCCGCCCGTAGATGAGGTTTATACAAATGTGTCCGATCCGCCTGCCTGTTGTGCCCGTGCGCCGACCGGAAGATTGCATGAGCGCCGAAAAATTGTGTTCGATTGGGGCCTCAAGGGCCTTAAGTGGCCCATTAATTAATGGCGGGCGCGCATCAGAGATCATTGCGCACCCGCCCAACGAAATAACACGTCGCGATGCTCACCCGACATCACCGCACATCATTTTACGCACGTGCGTGTGAGGCCTAGCCCCCGCACGCCAATGGGAAGATCCTGCCTGTAGTTTCATCGTCACTATTACTGAGACAGACTTTCTGTTCCAGGTTCATTAAACAAGTGAATGCAAATTTCCCCAGATGCCATGGTGGGGTTTGAACTCACGTCCCTTGATCTTTAATCCAGGCCTTTGGATTATTTGTCTAATATCATTATCTTTATGCTACTATCCCACAATTTCCAAATACAACCAGCTGCAAAAGGGTATGGAACATAAAGATCAATCAACCCATTAAATCTGTTCCTCTTGTAGATGGCTCTATTTTGAAATCTTACTTACTGAGTGCCCCAGATTATACTTTGCTTGTTAAAATGTAAATATTCTCATCCTTATTTTCAAATCCCTCCCTGGCCTCACTTGTCCTTCAGGGACACAACTCAACACACTTCCAATTCTGGCCTCTTGCACGTCCTTGAATTCGACTGCTCCATCATTGACAACTGCCTAGACCTTATCCTCTAGAATCAACTCCACAAACCTTTTTTCACCTCACTCCCTCTTTCTCCTTCTTTTAAAAGCTCCTTAACACCTACCTCTATGAGCAAGCTTTTGGTCACTTATTCTAACATCTCCTTGGGCTAGATTTCACACTCGCCCGGTGGTAGATTTAAAGATGGGGACACTTCTTAAAAACCAGCACGTGACCTTCCTGCTGCCTACCCACCCAGCCCTGGCCTGTTTGGAACTCCATAGGGAGCACTGGAGGATTTGTTGGCCTGCCAGACCTTGGGCCTGTGGTCATTAAGTGTCCAACTAATGGCCACTTGAGGGCCTCAACCCACCCCCGCTACTATTTTACCCACGGCAGGGTGAGGTCCATGCCAAATGGTAGCTCGGCAGCTTTCGTTGCACATGCTGATGTCGGCAAGTGGGGAGCTCCTTTGCAGGTCCCCTGTGTCCATCGGAGACACGCCACTAATATCGCACTTCCCCCTTTACCCAACATCCCCCCCCCTCCGACCTTCTACCTCACCCCATTTGCTGAGGCCTGCCAGCCTGGCCCACTGTGACATCTCCTCCACTTTCTTTGGTGTCCGGCTCCAGCAATGATCTCCATTGGAATCTGCCTGTAGTCCAGGCAGTGGCCAGTGCTCCCCGCACCCCCCAACCCCACTCCCCGGCGCTGCTGGGAGCACAGAGCTATCCAGCAGCTCTCTGAGGTGCGACTCCCTGTCTCTGAGGGACGTGGATCCTGCCTCTGGCCTATTGGCTGTTAAATGCCAGCGGAGCAGCCCTCCTTTCCGTGAGCGGGGTCCCCACTGACCTTTTAGCAGGATAAGAGGGGTGGGGGTCCATGGCGCCCAGTAAAATCCAGCCCTTTACATGACACAGTGTCAAATTTTGTTTGTGTGGTGACACTCCTGCAAAGCACTTTGCATGGATTTGCATCAATAAAGGCGCTAGACAAATACCAGTTGTTGCTGTTGATATGCATCTGTGCGTAGTTACACCCTCTAGTGTACAGCTCCTGTTATTCTACCAGTTCAGGAACTATTGTCTTTGTAGAATATTTGATACATAGAAAAATCTGTTTATCTAATTCTTTCATTTTAAACAGGGATTTAATAGTCAGTCCTAATTTTGGGAATCATGAGTTACATTCACATTTCCTTAAAAGTATGAAAGCTGAAATTGGCTGCAGCAATTTCCATATCTTACCTGGAAATTTGAACCTTCTTAGATACAGCACCACTGCCAGGATAATGATGAGGAGAAGAGCCAGACTCACAAAAATAACTACATTGGTACGTTTAAAAATGTAATCACCTGTCAGGAGAATAAGCACAGATTCAAATTTAGTATATAGATTAACTTTTTTTTTAAAGGGATCTGCCTAAGGGCGGTCGTGTCACAGAATCACAGAATCACAGTGCAGAAGAGGCCATTCGGCCCATCAAGTCTGCACCGAGTCCTCTACTCATTTCTTTCTGGGCTTTATCAACATATAGGCAGAGAGCATAAAAGACCAGAAGCTAGGCTAAAATCATCTAAGTCACTGGTTGGGCTTCAGCTGGACTGTGACGTCCAGTTCTAGGCACCCCACTTTAAGAAGGCTTAAAGGAATCTGGAGAGTGCACAGGAGGCTTGTCAGAATTATACCAAGGAAGAGGGACTTCCATATGTGGAGAGACTAGAGAAACTAGGATTGCCCTCCCAGGAGCAGAGAAGGTTAAATGATTTGAGACAGTAATTAAGGAGAAGCTGTTTCCACTGGCCAGGGAACAGATATTGAAGATAATTGGCAAACAACCTAGACGAAAGATGAGAAGAATGTTTCTTAAACTGTAAGTTGTTACAATCTAGGTGCATTGCCTGAAAGAGCAGTGAAAGCAGATTTGATAGTGACTTTCAAAAGCGAAATGGATAAATACTTGAAAAGTAAGGAGATGCAGGGCTGTGGGGAAAAAAACAGGGAAGTGAGCCTCATCATTGACTGGCTCTTTTAAAGAGCCACCACAAGAAGGGCGGGCTAAATGGCCTCCTTTTAGACTACAAAATTCCATACCCTAATTTTAGTCTTGAAACATGCTGGTACAAGTAGAAGATGTAGTTTGATGTCAAATGAGAAGCCCTGAAGTAAATGCAGCACGTCTGTCAGTATCTTTTCCAACTCAGCTACTTTTTTTATAATTTTACCTGGGATCACAGAATCACAGGATCCTAACAGCACAGAAGGAGGCCATTCAGCCCATTGTGTCTGCACTGGCTCTCCAAATGAGCGATATGACCTAGTGCCATTGCCCTATCTTTTCCCCGTACCCCTAAACATTGTTTCTATTCAAATAATCATCCAATGCCCTCTTGAATGCTTCGATTGAATCTGCCTCCACCACACTTCCAGGCAACGCATTCCAGACCTGAACCACTTGCTGTGTGAAGAAGTTTTTTCTCACATCACATTTGCTTCTTTTGCAAATCACTTTAAATCTGTGCCCTCTCATTCTTGATCCTTTTACAAGTGGAAAAATCTTCTCCCTATCTACTCTGTCCAGCCCCCTCATGATTTTGAAAACTTCTATCAAATCTCCTCTCAACCTTCTCCTCTCTTAGAAAAACAGTTCCAACTTCTCCAATCTATCCTCATAGCTGAGGATCCTCATCCCTGGAACCATTCTTGTAAACCTCATCTGCACTCTCTCCAATCCGTTCTCATCCTTCCTATAATATGGTGCCCAGAACTGTACACAACAGTCCAGCTGAGGTCTAACGAGTATCTTATATAAATTCAGCATAACCTCCCTGTTCTTGTACTCTATGCCCCTATTAATAAAGCCCAGGACACTATACGCTTTAATAACTGCTCTCTCCACCTGTCCTGCCACCTTCAATGATCTATGCACATATACACCCAAGTCTTTCTGCTCCTGCATCCCCTTCAAAATTCCACACCTCATTTTATATTGTCTGTCCACGTTCTTCCTACTCACGTCCACCTCACACTTCTCCGCTTTGAACTTCACCTGCCACCTATCTGCCCACTCCACCAACTTGTCTATGTCCTCTTGAAGTTCCACACCATCCCCCTCACAGTTCACAACACTCCCAAGCTTTGTATCATCCTCAAACTTTGAAATTGTCTGCACACCAAGGTCCAGATTGTTAACATATATCAGGAAAAGCAAGGGTCTCAATACCGATCCCTGGGAAACTCCACTACAAATCTTCCTCCAGCCCGAAAAATATCCATTGACCATCACTCTCTGCTCCCTATTTTTCAGCCAATATTGATCCTGTCCATTCAGGAACAGTGGGAATGTTGTAGAGCCTCATGAATCAATTGTAATTCTGGTATTTAAAGGGCCTCTTGAAACATGCAAGTTGAAGGAGATGGAGTTGGCCTGAAAAGAAGCAGGTTCCAGAATGGATACCATACAGGCAAAGCCTGAGCCTTTTTCAGTGATGACTCTCTGGACATACTGCTGGGGTCTGTGAGGGTCAGAGAGACATACTGTTCCCAGCAGTAGGAGAAAGAAGAAAGCAGCTGCCAACACGATGATATGAATGGAAACATGGAGGAGGTCAGCAACAGGGGTGCAGTGTCACAATGCTGGATTCAGCACAGAAATCAGTTTTGTGACCAAAGCAGGTCAGGAAACGTGAGTACAGTGACATAATCACCTACATCTTGCTGTGTGTTCAGTCCCACTACCTTATTATGTCTTCTCAAGCCTGGCATTTCATTCCTCACAGCCAATGTTGGTGCCCCCATTCCTCTCTTTCCATACACTTCCTCAATATCCCAGCTGTCTATTCTGTTGGTTGCTTCTCTATTCTTCCCAACTCCAAATACCAAACTCCTTCATCTTGCCTGTTTGGAGAGCCCCTTTGAACAATGGGCTTCAGATTGGGTCAAGCGGGATCCATATCACACCTACTGCCACCAATTGGACAGGAAGCCCAGAATTAAAATGATAATAAGGTGGTCAAGTTAAAAAAAAAACACTGGCAGAATTTCACAGCTTCCCTCTGCACTGTCGGACACCCACCACTCCCAATGCATTCTGTATTAAAAGTGGGCCTGATATGTCACAATTCCCATCATAGCAACACTGGATAGAAGGCATTCAGATATGTTGCACTTGGAAGGAGGGCATTTAAAACTAAAAAGGCTCCTTACAGGAGCAGAAAGGACACCAAATGTTTTGTTTTCAAAAATTGACTCCATTTTAGCCTGCCTCAATTGCTTTGAGCTATATAGTTTGACTTTTGATATTAAACTGATTATATGTGAAAATCTATGATTGTACAGGGGAGCAGAATTTAACGATGGAAACGGGGGTCTCACCCGTTAGCTGGATAGCCAACAGGAGCCCCCTGCCATCCGATTTGGGGAAGGCCCACCAGAATTAAGTAGCCACCCAGCACTGAAAGCATCAGGCCTTCACCAGGATTTAGGACACCAGCGATGCCAACCCCGTCCGCCGGGGGCTGCTGGCCAATCAGAGGCCAGCAGATCTTCACTGTCCATCAGCAACATCGGGAGTGCTGACTGCTGCTGGGAATGCACCTACCAGAGACCTAAGATCGACGAAGGACCCAAGCCACAGGTGAGTGAGGCCAGGATGAAAAATAAGGGGAGGGGATCTTTGGCTAACCAGGAGGAAGGGGTTGGAAGAATGGAACAGGGGTTGGCTCTCAGCACCACCACCCGCTGTTGTAATATGGGTTCTTTGGATGTCTCAATGATGAAATCTTGAGACTTGCATGTTTAACTATGAACCATTTATTGTTTACAGATCCCAGGTTACTGTCATGCATGGTATGCGTCAGACACTGTGACATATCAGGGAGGGCGAGAGTTACCTGGATGCTGTGTTTTTGAAGACAGTCACACCCCATAGATTTACTTCCTTAAATTTGGCCAGTGGTCAGGGACAGGAGAGTGTGACTATGAGCGAGGCAGGTAGAGAGATCCAGGAAGTAGCACTACAGGAGCCTCAGCCCTTGCCCTTGTCCAACGGGTTTGAGATTCTTGCTCGCTATGTGGACAAGAGCAGGGACTGTAGGAAGGATGAGCAAACTGACCATTGCACCGTGGTACAGGGAACCATTCAAGTGGGGAGACAATAGGGAAATGTGGTTGTAATCGGGGATAATACGGTTAAGGGAATTGATACTGTTCTCTGTAGCCAGGATCGAGAGTCCTACCTGGTGCCAGGGTTAAGGATATCTCATCTGGGCTGCAGAGGAACCTGGAGGGAAAGATCCAGGTGTCGTGGTCCACGTAGGTACCAACGATATAGGTAATTTGAGGAAAGAGGTTCTACTGAGGGAATACGAGCAGCTAGGGGCTAAATTAAAGCAGAACCAAAAAGGTAATGTTCTCCAGATTACTACGTGAGCCATGAGCTAATTGGCACAAGGTCAATAAGATTAAAGAGGTAAATGTGTGGCTCAGAGATTGGTGTGGGAGAAGTGGGTTCGAATTCATGGAACATTGGCACCAGTACTAGAGAAAGAGGGAGCTATTCCGTTCGGAAGGGCTCCACTTGAATCAGGCTGGGACCAGTGTCCTGGAGAATCGCATAACTAGGATTGTAAATAGGGCTTTAAACTAAATAGTTTTTGGGGGGGTTCAGTTGCATGGAAATATAAAAAATCACAGTTTAAGGAGAGGGTAAGAATGCAGGTTAGTGATGAGGCTGATTGCTATCAAAAACTGAAAGGAAGGGACAGAGTGTGTGAACATCATATTGCACCAAAGAATCATATAAGCGTAGGGAAAATTGACAATGGGGCAAATTTAAAGGCTTTGTTTCTGAATGTGCATAGCATTCGGAATAAAACTAATGAGTTAACAGCGCAAATAAAGATAAATAGGTATGATTTGGTGGTGATTACTGAGACATGGTTACAGGGAGAACAGGTTTGGGAGTTGAATATCCAAGGGTACTCAGTGTTTCGGAAGGATAGGCAGGAAGGAAAAGGAGATGGTGTAGTTTTGTTAGTAAAGGAAGAGATCAGTGCTATAGTGAGGAATGATATAGGCACTGGAGAGCAAGACATAGAGTCAGTCTGGGTAGAAATAAGAAATAGCAAGGGAAAGAAGTACCTGGTGGGAGTAATCTATAGGTCCCCAAACAGTAGTTATGCAGTAGGGCATAGTATAATCCAGGAAATACTGAGAGCATGTAAGAAAGGCATGGCAATAATCATGGGTGATTTTAATATGCACATAGACTGGACTAATCAAATTGGCAAGGGTAGCCTCAAGGGAGAGTTCATAGAGTATATTAGAGATTGTTTCTTGGAGCAGTATGTTGTGGAACCAACCAGGAATTACTTTTCTCAAAGGATGGTGAATCTGTGGAATTTACTACCTCAGAGGGCAGTGGATGCCGGGATGCTGAATAAATTTAAGGAGGAGATAGACAATTTTTAAATTAGTAACAGGTTGAAAGGTTATGGGGAGAGGTCAGGAAATTGGAGTTGAGGCTGAAATGAGATCAGTCATGATCGTATTGAATGGCAGGGCAGGCTCGAGGGGCTGAATCGCCTACTCCTGATCCTAGTTCTTGTGCTCTTACGTTCCTATTATGTTTCCTCTGGCTGGGGGTTCTAGAACAAGGGGTCACAATCACAGGATACCGGGTAGACCATTTAGGATTGAGATGAGGAGAAACTTCTTCACTCAGAAGGTGGGGAACCTGTGGAATTCTCTACTGCAGAGGGTTGTGGAGGCCCAGTCACTGAATATAGTTAAGAAGGAAATAGTTAGATTTCTAGACTCTAAAGGCATCAAGGGGATGGGGAGAGAGCAGAAGTATGGTGTTAAGATAGAGGATCAGCCATGAGGCCGAATGACCTACTCCTGCTTCTATTTTTCTATGATTCTATGGTGCTGTTACATCCATGCAGGCTGCTTTCAGAGTGTTCTCTCTAGATTGTTCTCCCAGTCTATTACCATGTGACTCTATGCATCATACCGTGGGCGGTGTTATTCTCCAATCCCACATTAACCCTTGCTCTGCTGAACATCTTTACATTAGAATGGCATGCAGGCACAACATACAACACCACCCCGGCCCCACCCCGTCCTGATTCCAGGCCTGTTGATCAAGCATTGAGTGCCTTTGAATGAGGGACCACCCTCCCTGCTCCCAGGAAGCCCACAAGGTTTGCTTTTTAGACTCCCTGCCTAGTGATACCTCCCACCCGCTGCTGGTTGGGTGAGGTGCAGTGGTGAATGAAGTGGCGGGATGAGGTCTTTTAGTGGAGTCTTCCTGCCCCCATACATAATCAGGAGGAGGTGAGAAGATAGTGGGGTTCCCATTCTTCACACCCCCACCCAATTAAATGCCCCTCCACCTCCAAATTTGTCCCTCGGGAGGCATTAAATTCCACCCATGGAGTGCAATAGAATATGAAATGTAAGAGGTCACCATAATAGAAGAGCAGTAAGTGACAAGAACTTCCAATAGAGGTTATATAAAGAGTAAAACCTGAGACACTTACCGTTAACCTTCAGATAATATGGAATTAAAATCTTGGGGGTGTTTTGATGAAACAAAACACATGTCCAGTTCCTTCTGTCTTGGTCAGCATTCTGAATAATCAGCTGTAACAAACCCTGTTCCTGTTTCTCTTCCTTCAATGTTTTCTCTACAACAGTTTTGCCATCACTACTGATCCAAACAATTCTCATTGATTCAGTGGCTTCAGAGACAGAGCAGGTCAGGGTAATGGTGTCTCCCTCAGTCACTGCATCAGATGGTTCAGCTGTCACTGTGTAAACAAGAAAATAACTTACATTTTAGACACTGACTTGATCATTGAAAACAGCAGCAACATTCTATCTCCTACCTTTAACTGTGATTAGTTTAATGGTCACCATTTTATATTTCCCCGAAATACATGTGTAAACTCCAGCATCTTCAAACAGAACAGGGACAATCCTCACACTGAAATTCTTGCCATTAAAATTTGTCTTTGTGGGGGCCAGACGCTTCCCAAAGTAGGTCCTGTTTAGATCAATGGACTGAGATTTGTAAGCAGAAGCTATTTCTTTGTCTTGATTCTGAAAATAACGTGATGACCAGGTCCATTTAGTTTTAGTGGATTCAGAATGAGCTTCACAAATCAGGTCGAGTTCACTATGATCTGTGCTTGACCGATAAAGTGTATATTTCTTATTGTGTAAATCTGTAACAGAGAGACAGAAGACAAGGTGTTAGATTTTTATAGCTGCTGAGTTACGGATATTGTGAATTTCCACAGGGACAAACATCACCCTCCTGGCATAAATCAGCTGGGTGTGCAGCACTGGGACAGGGAAATTGGTCGGGATCAGGATACACTGGCTGTTGACCCAAACTGACTACTGTTTAAACACTGGGTTGTGGTACAAAGTCCATCTGCTCCAAACATGGACCTTACCAAAGTGATGTTTCCCTGCTGACATCCGAGAATTACCACTTTTTTAAACAGTCTCAGCAACTGATCATCAATAAATACTTCAAGCCCAATGGGAGTAATTTTAACACCCAAACACAAGTGGGTTTGTGTCAAGAGGACGATGACCAATCCGAGCTCTGAAAATGATTAGCAGTCTATGTGCTTTCTTTTTAACAGCCTTTCCATTTCTAACCTTTGCTAGCCAGGTTTCCCAGGCTTCAGGAATGGAGCATATAAAATAAAAGATGGGCTGGATCCATCAGACAATTGACTTTACAGAACTGATTGTGGGACAGGAGGAGCAGGGGTGTTTCTTGGCCAATAAGCTACTCAGTAAACAACAACAACAACTTGCACTTATATAGCACTTTTAATTAAATAAAACATCACAAGGTGCTTTATAGGAGAAATGATCCAAATGGAAAAACAAATGTCCAGCCATCTGTGCCTGTTGATACAGTTCACCAGATGGCCTCATTATGAATGCTAGGCTAATCTCCAAGACTTAATCATAGATTAGCTCAGCAGGAGGCTGTTTAGATAGGTGGAAGGGAAATATTTACTTTGATTGATTGTCAATCAGTCAAATTGATTTTTGAGGTTATAATAGATTAATCTATCTTTGATCTGCTTTATCAATGTCTTTATGTTTATTTGAGCAAGATTAAAATGTATGAAATGAGGTCAAGCTTCTGTTATTAATAATATACTAGGTCTGGCTGAATGGCACTTTTATAGGGCTGTAAAAATAAGGTTTTTTTCAAAGCATGTTTGTGAATGGGTGATTTTTTTAATTAACTTTTCAGAAATTGCCACTGATATGACATAGCTAATTGGTTCTTTACATAATGCAGACTGAGTGAGTAGGCATGAAGGTGACATGGGCATGGAAGGCATGAAAGGGACATGGAGGGTTTGAAAAGGCCATGGAGGACATGGAGGTGGCATGGGGATATTTGGGGAGTGGGTGGGGAATGAGGGGATGTGAAGAGTCAGTGCTAGAGGGCCTGACAACCTTTAATACAACTGGGATAAAGTCCCAGGGTGCCAAGGCGGGCCTTCTAATTCTCCCATTTCCATGACTGCAACAGACCTGCTTCTGGGGTCAGCGGGCCAGACTTGATCCTGCCCCCACCTCTCCAGAGTGAAAATTGTTCCCGCAGTGGCCATTTCTTGGAGATGGGCCTGCTGAGTCAGAAAATTTCAGGAAACAATCGGGCTTGAAACAGAAAGCTGCAAGGGTAAGCTTAAGCCAGACTCTGAAGTCTAATATGTTGGAGGTTCACTAGCAGTTAACTTATTTCAAGTGGTTGACCCACATGTATGGGAAAGTGTAGGATGTTCATTATTTTGAACATACACATCCATACAGGTTATACTGATTAAACTAAGTGAACCTGATCACAACTGTTATTCGGTATATGGACTCACTCTGAACTATAGCAGTTCAATAATTCATTACTGGCCTTATTGTCTCACCAAGGATTCTTTGATTCTTTTTCAAAAAGACTGAAGAAGTACACAAATAATAGACACAAATACCCAGTTCAGATCACAAGGGGGCCTTATCCTTACACCTCTAAGCTCTGTGATCATTTATTCAAATATTGGACAATATATAAATACCCTTAAATGTACGACACTCAGGGCATATTTGTGAGTTACACTGAGAGAATGTCTCAGAAAAACCCTAATCCTGTAAATTATTAGGATTTATTAGGATATTGGGGGTGTCTTTAGTTTGTTTTTATTTCTATTTTTGACTATTCACTGGAATGGCATATACTTTATTTAATTATGGATTTTATTATTATTCATTCATGAGTGTGAATTGAAATGAATTCAGTGAACCCACCTGGTTGGCTACATCACTTCTCCAGGTCCTCATTTTCTATTTACACCCATGTTCAAGAGCAAAAACAAGGAGCATGTTCTGCAGTCGAAGACCACAGTGGTGTCTGTGATCACTGTTCTTTGTGTGTAATAGTTTTATATCAGTAACTATTTAATATCTACTGCAAGGTAACTCTGGACTTACCCCAATCCACATCAACATTTGTGTTTCCAGTGAGAACAATGGAGTTATTTTCCTGCACTTCCCATGTATACAGATTCTGATTTCCTGCTCCAACATGTCTGACTATCAGATAGACAGTGTTATTCAGATGGATCTCATCAGTGTTCTTCCTCCCGTTCTGCTGAGATGAGCCTCTCTGTTTCCAGTGAAGATTGACTGTATCTGAGAGTCTGGAGATTGTACAACTGAGGGTGATGTCACTGCCCATTACAGGCATCTGGGAATCGGTCTCAACTGTAAAAAAAGATAAAGTTCTCTATAAATGTAAAGGCCCAAATATTGGCTGGGGTGGATTTTCGAGCAGGGGGAAGAAGCAATAGTTGGAAAAAAACCCCACCTCCCGGAGTGAAAACTATTCACATGGCGGTTATGTCTTGGAGACATGCCTGCCAAGTCAGAAAATTTCAGGAACCAATCAGTCTTGAAACAGAAAGATGCAATGGTAAGCTTAGGTCAACCTCTGAAGTTCAGTATGTTGGAGGGTCACTAGAAGATAACTTGTTTCACTCAAGTAGTTGACTCAGATCTATGGGAAAGTGTAGGATGTTCATTATATTGAACTTGTACATACAGGTAGGTTATACTGACTGAACTAAGTGAATGAGTCTCTTTGAAGGCAGTTCAGACAGCCCTGGGTGAGACAATAAGGCCAGTAATGAATTGTTGAATGGCGATAGTTCAAAGTGGGTGAACATACCAGACAACAGTTGTGATTGGGCTTTCCTGCGTGCTGTGGAGTTTAGTGAGAGTCTTTTTCTGTCAACAGGGTCCTAACCTGGAAGTCAGCCTGACTGACAGGTTTAGGTCCCAGTTAAGCAGGGAGTACTCCACAGCATGTTACAGTCACAGGTAGAGAGCCTGCAGCAGTTGGCAGGACCATGGGGGGTGGTTGGTGATGTCCAAACACAGTGGGCAGAGGAGGTCTGATCCCAGTAGCAGGATCTGATTATGAGGGGCATGTGGTTCCATAATGGGAGCTGTTCACTGATGGTGAGGATGTGGGGAATTGGGTGATCAACTGACAAGAAATGGACTGCCTAGAAGAACAAGGGCAGCAGATGCATGGGAGTGCCATCACCTGTAAGTTCCTCTCCAAGTCACACACCATCCGACTTGGAAAGATATCACTGCTCCTTCTTTGTCACTGTGTCAGCAAGATGGTACTCCTTTGCTAACAGCACTGTGGGTGTACCTACACCACATGGGCTGCAGCGGTTCATGAAGGCAGCTCACCACCACCTTCTCAAGGGTAATTAATGATGTTCAATAAATGCTGACCGAGCCAGTGACACCTAAATCTCAGCAGGACATTTTTTTAAAAAGGAAGCAAGAAGCAGGGCTGTAAAGGGATTAACCCTTTCCGAAAAGGGTAAAAAGTGAGAAAAATAGTGAGAAACTGTTCCCACTCAAGGGACCATCAAGAGCTGTAGGGCACAAATTCAACATATTTGGCAAAAGGAGTGAAAGTGAAGTGAGGAAATTTTTTTTCACCCAAAGGGTGTTTGGAGTCTGGAATGAACTTCCTGAGAGGGTGGTGGAGGCAGGCTTAATTGAGGCTTTCGAAAGTGAATTGGATTGCTATCTGGAAAGAAAGAATGTACAAGGTTATGGGGATAAGGCAGGGCATTAAGTAGAATGTTCTTTCAGAGAGCCAGTGCAGACTTGATGGGCTCACTGGCCTCCTTCTGCACTGTAAAGATTCTGTGATTCTGTGAAAAGTTGTCCACACCTCCCTTGACCTGCCAGATTTCCCAACATTCTGTTTGGAATATTTGTGTAATTACTCACACAAATTCATATTATTAAACCCCCCACTCTAGACCTTGTGCATCTTACCTTTGATCCCAATTACTTCATACTGCTTCAGGATCTTCTTACTGGGCTGTGTCTGGCTCCAGGTGAACAATCCCGCAAGTTCAAAGGGGAGGTTTCTGATTCTCAGGTTAAGGGTACCCCAGTCCTCACGGATCCTCTGAGAAATGTCTGGTATATTATTGTACCCATCACTCCATTGTACAGCCCACCGCTGGTCTTGTCTGTGAAATGTTCCGAATTGTTTTGTAGTTTGTTGCCCTGAATGTGGTCTCCATTCCCAGACAATGGAGCCATTTCCAGGATTGTCTGGTCCTTTCAAAACAAAGCTCCCTTCCTGATGGAAAAAATATATATCATTCCAGCTTCCTGCAAGGAAAGAAGAACAAATATTTTAAGATAATAATTTCCTCAATTGTCGTGTAGTGAATTTGTTTTCAGTAAGCTTTTGAGGAAAAATCTGTTTTAAACATCCCTAACAAGATCTTTAATAACGATCAAACCACATTATATGAAAGATGAGAAGCAAGAACACGGAGAAAAATTAACAGATGTTATCTTTTAACCAAAAACAGCTGGTAACCAAGAGCAAATCATGAGTGGCTACAGAATCAGAGGGACCGACTGGTGCCGTCTTGAGATAAGAAACCAGTGATCAGCAGAAAGTGACATTCACTATAAAGTAATCCCATTAAACTTTGAACCAACCATGAATAACAGGGGGTTTAGGCTGGCCTGAAGGAACCAATCATCGAGATGTGCATGTGAAGATCATGGAGGAAGTGTGGGCACAATTAATCGAAAAACTTAATATTCTTCTGTACTTTAGTTGATTGGGACAGGTGGGCTCTCGTCTAATGTAAGGAAGACGTCTAAAGATTCAACAGACTGGGAGCGATCAGCAAATCTAGACAAACAGGGCACTTGAGGGCTTGAGGACTCCAGGACAGATTTTTTGTGTTGTCTGATTTAACCCATGTATTGGTGGTTAAATAAAGGTAACCTCTGGGCGCAATAGTGTATCTGTCAAGGTGGATTCAGGTTCACAAACCCAGCTCAAACACCCACAGCAGAATTGGGGAGAGGATAATTCTGACATTAGTTCTGATTCATTTCATAGCAATAACACAGCACTTACACAATCCAGTAAAAAGCCATCCAGATGAGGTCCCTTTCCGATGAATATACTTATTTAATGGATATTGTTTCTCAAACATTCTTTTCGCCCCAGAGGCTTTGACACATATAAAATTCTAAGGGGACTTGACAGAGGAGATGCTGAGAAGATGGGCTGAATTATACAAGGTGCCAGATTCCACGCATTCCCCCAGCTACAAAGTCAAGGAGGGGAACAGTAGCTGCCCCGCAGAAAGGGTCAATAATAGATTTGAGGAAGGGTTTCCACCCGTCAAGAACAGGAAGTCCTGCCTCAGAGGGATGCCTGCCTGTCAGGGGCCAGCGGCTCTCCTGCACTTTGGAACAAAGGTGTACGGTGTGGGATCACTATTTGGGTCACTGTTTGGGGTGCCTCGCCGAGCTGGCGGGCCCCGGTGTGGGGGCTGGGGAGTCCAGGGTTTGAGAGGCCATGGGAGGAGGGCAACCTGGCAAGGGAAACACCTTGGGGAGGTCTTCCAATAGGCCCAGGGTGGCCATTACGGAGGGACACACCTCATCTACTACCAGATAGAACAGGGAATCCCACCAGACCGGTCACTTGGCGTTGTTTAAACACTGGCAAAGAAAGAATGAAACCCTCAACTGGGCATTAATTGCCTTAATTTGCCCACCGGTGGGCAGGATGCCCAGCAGCACCCTCCTCGTTTGTATAATTGTAGTGGGGGCAGGGTGCATGGGTAGGCAGTTGGCAGGTCATGCGCTTGATTTAACCAAACCCTCTCCATTTCAAGTCCATCGGCGGAATAGCATATAATCCAGTCCAATGTTTCTCCTTGTGGAAGAATCTAGAACCAAGGAACACCATTTCAAAATGAGGGGTCACCCATTTAAGATGGAGACGAGCAATTTCTTCTCTCAGAGGTTCTTTGGTCGTTTGAATTCTCTTCCCGTGAAGACAGTGGAGGCTGGGTCATTGAATATATTCAAGGCTGAGTTAGGCAGATATTTGACCTACAGGGAGTGAAGGGTTATGGAGAAGTAGACAAGAAGTAGAGTTCAGATCAGCCATGATTGAATGACGGAACAGGCTTGAAGGGCTGAATAGCCTACTCCTGCTTCTATTTTTTAAGTTCTTATGCTTAACAAAAGCAAAAACTTATATTTATATAGCACTTCTATTCAAGAACATTTGGACATTTTGTCCAAAATCAATTCAGCCTTTTCTCCTCTGCTCCCTCCTCTTCACATCTTACCCATGGCTTTGTGATCTACGAATTGATGAATACGTTATTTGTTGAGCTCCCAAGGGTTGCTCAGGTAAATGTGCTCAGAAACTTTGCCTTCATTTACAATCTTGCCTACCATTATGGGCTATTAGACTTCACTGTAAACCTGATAGAGCATCAAGGTGGAAAAATGCACAGCTCCCTGGCAGTGGTTCATCTACTTTCTCAACATACAGAAACATTGTAAAATCTAACATATTGCCAGCATTTGGACTGAAATTTTTGGGCCCCATTTGGGACAGGGCCTGAAAACAATGATGACGATCAGTATTTCGGTTTTGAGATGCAATTGCCGGCGCCAGCAATGTTCGCCAGGGTGTGGGGAGGGCGGGACTGTCATTCCATCCACCTTCTGATTACAGCCAATTAGAGTTATTAAAGAGTACATGAGGAGCTCGTACAAAGGCGAGGTTGCACGCGCCATCTGGGGCTGATCAGCTGAGGGAGGTGAGCACAGATGGTGAAGCCAACCATGGCCATTCCAGCCTCATAAGACAGTCAGTGCCACAGATGGGGACTCAGCCTTTGGGAAAGCGGTGCCCTTGGCTCTGGGCACTCGCTGGGGAGAGTGGGCATTCAGCATTCAGGTAGTGAACATGGTCTTCATCTTCCAGGCATCGTTGGGCCAGAAGAGCAGGGGGCAAGTCTGCTGGCCATCTCTCTATAAGGAAAACTGCAGCTGACAACAGTGCACAATTCTCAGACTTTGGACCCAGTGGTGATGAGAAGTAGGAAAGGTAGAACATCTATTAGCGTTCTGTTCTCTTTACACAACTACCCAACCCCTGGCAAGGGTAAATCACTCTTCAGAACTTATTGTTAGATTAAAACCCCAACTAAGAGAAATTCTAAAATATCATGAGCTTAATCACCAAGCTAAGTAACAATTAAGTCTTAAAATAATTAGTCTTCCTCCCAGGATTTCTTAAACTAAACAAAATTATCTCAGGAAGAAATATACCTTGTATATTTGTAACAGACTTTAAGTTCTGATAGAGGGATGCTTCAAGAAATTCAAGTCTTATCGTTAAATATTCTAGAATATGTTAAGGATCCGTGAGGTTTAAGGAATAAGACTACAACCTGTTTAATGACTACCATGGTTCTTTATTTATGTTAAGCATATATAGCTTGGATTACATTGAAATATTGTTTTGAAAATACAAATACAAGCTATACTAAATTATCTATGAATACTAATTTCAATTTGCAAATCCAGTTAAAAAATAAAAATGATTAAGATATCCAAACAAATAATGAAACAGCCTATACTTACAATCCAAAGTATAAACATAACTTATTCTTGCTGCCTTTATCTCAGTTTTATGGGAGGTTGGGTTTGGGCCTCAAACCTATAAGATCTGAGTCCCTTGCAGACTTCTTCCCATCTGTACCCTTTGTTCAATAATTTTGCTAATTATAAAACAAATGTGTTGGTTTAAGAATAAGGTACTGCTGTTTATTTTATTTCTAAAGTTCCTCGTCTGAGTTTCTTGAGAATCAAGATGTTTTCAATACACAGCTGGACGTGTTATTAGATAAAGGAAGGCTCCCTGTCTGGAGAAGCCTAATCCAAGGCCCCAGTCTGTTTTTCTGTATCTGTTTCTCACCAAGCCTTTTTGCTGTATTTTAGTGTAGGTAATTTTTCAACCATTTCATTGACTGAGCTAATTCCTTAACACCCTAAGCAGCAAGGAGAGTCAGGAAGGCAACAGAGGCAGCACAGATGATTCCCTCAGGCAGAGGAGCCAAAGGTGCCGAGGATGACGGCTTAGACCCATAGAGATTTCCACAATCAACCTCCCATGTGACATCTTAGGCCTTACTGGGCATCCCAGATGCTGAAAGAGGACACCAGGTGGGTACAGCTGGCATCCCCATCATAGGCCCCTGTGCCACCAGAATCACAACAGAACATGGAACATGGTACCTGAGAGGACCTCCCAACCAGTGTTCGTGGGCTGAAACAGCAACAAATTTGCAATCTCAGAATAATTGTTTTTGGTAGAGGAGTGGGGAAGAAGAATTTTCCTTTGACTTTTCTGTCCTAAAGTTAATCACTACGAATTCCTTTGAATGACCTTGACCTTTCCCGCCAGAAGAATGAAACCAGTCGGACCACCTGGCATCAATCTAGGCATTGGAAACAACAATGACAAACTCAGCCCTGTTGACCCTACAAAGTCCTCCTTATGAACATCTGGAGGGTTGTGCCAAAATTGGGAGAGCTGTCTCACAGACTAGTCAAGCAACAGCCTGACATAGTCATCCTCACGGAATCATACCTTACAGATAATGTCACAGACACCACCACCACCATCCCTGGGTATGTCCTGTCCCACTGGCAGGACAGACCCAACAGAGGTGGCAACACAGTGGCATACAGCCAGGAAGGAGCTGCTCTGGGAGTCCTCAACATCGACTCTGGACCACATGAAGTCTCATGGTACCAGGTGGAACATGGACAAGGAAACCTTCTGCTGCTTACCACGTGCCACCCACTCTCAGCTGCTGAATCAATGCTCCTCCATGTTGAACACTACTTGGAGGAAGCATTGAAGGTGGCAAGGGCACAGAACATACTCTGGGTGGGGGACTTCAATGTCCATCACCAAGAGTGGCTCGGCAGCACCACTACTGACCGAGCTGGCAGTGTCTTAAAGGACATAGCTGCTGGACTGGGTCTGCAGCAGGTGGTGAGGGAACCAACAAGAGGGGAAAACATACTTGACCTCATCCTCACCGACCTGCCTACCGCAGATGCATCTGTCCATGAGAGTATCGGTAGAAGTGACATCCACATAGTTCTTGTTTAGACAAAGTCCCACCTTCACAATGAGGATACACTCCATTGTGTTGTTTGGCACTACCATCTGGTGAAGCTACATCACAGGCCCACCTGCATGCCAAACAGCATAAGCAGCAAGTGATAGACAGAACTAGGCAATTCCACAACCAATGGATCAAATCTAAGCTCTGCAGACCTGCCACATCTAGTTGTGAATGGTGACGGGTGATTAAACAACTCACTGGAGGAGAAGGCTCCACAAATATCCCCATCCTCAATGATGCTACAATCATCAGCCAGAAGTGCCGAGTGGATGACCCACCTTGGTCTCCTCCGCAGGTTCCCAGCATTACAGATGCCAGTCTTCAGCCAATTCGATTTACTCCGCATGATATCAAGAAACGGCCAAAGTCACTGGATACTGCAAATGCTATGGGCCCTGAAAATATTCTGGCAATAGTACTGCAGACTTATTCTCTAGAGATTGCCATGCCTCTTCCCAAGCTGCTCCAATACAGCCAAAATAGTGGCATGTACCTGGCAATATGGAAAATTGCCCAGGTACGTCCTGTACTCAAAAAGCAGGACAAATCCAACCTGGCCAATTCCGTCTGTTAATAGAGATAGTTACATATGCTATATTTGTATCTGTGGGTGTTAGGAATGAGTTTTAGTTTTAAAGTTTAAGTTTGATTTGTATTTCTGAATCTGCGTGTTAAGAGAGGTCAAGTGGAGTTTTAGTTTCACTTTTAAAGACTGCTTGAATTTCTAATGAGGAGTTTACAACTGCTATAAGGTAAAGGTAAACACACAAGAGCAGAAAAACAGTGCTGTCGCCTAACAACACAACACCAGACAGACAGGTCCCTCCCACAGACATACACACAGAACTAAAGAAACAAAAATAAAAACAAAAAAACTGCGGATGCTGGAAATCCAAAACAAAAACAGAATTACCTGGAAAAACTCAGCAGGTCTGGCAGCATCGGCGGAGAAGAAAAGAGTTGACGTTTCGAGTCCTCATGAAGGGTCATGAGGACTCGAAACGTCAACTCTTTTCTTCTCCGCCGATGCTGCCAGACCTGCTGAGTTTTTCCAGGTAATTCTGTTTTTGTTTTGAACTAAAGAAACAGCAGTTTTAAGTTCAGTTGAAGCCAGGACCCCAGAGAGACTGGACAATGGGACAGGGAACTGCAGATTTCCCAAAAGAACAAAAAGGTCCCAAGTGAAGAAAATCCCCAAAAATCCAGACGAGTGGAAATGGGGAAAGTCCAAAAGAGACCTTGTTGTCAAAGGAAGGACAGGAGCCTGGGAAAAGGTACTGCTTTAGTGAAATTAAGAGTGAGGGGCAGAGAAATAAGCTCCGAAATTCAGATTTAAAGTGAGAAGAGCTTGCAAGAAGTAAGAAGGTTCAAAAGGACATCTGAAGGTCTGTAATTCTTTGCTGTGGGCATGTAAAGCAGTGGTGTACTGTTAAGGCTGAGTTGGTGAGAGAGAGTGCATGGAAGACGGCTTGAATGAATGTGGTGACCCAGGGAAGGGGAACATCAGAAGGACAGTTTTGAAACCTTGGAGGTGGACCTTTGTGGAAGGTGTCTGAGGGAAAACGAGAGTTTGGGAGAAGATTGCAAAGCGAGGTCTTGGAGAGTGAAGACAGGAAACCCTCGTGTGAAAGATGCAGGTCAGTGAGACGGGTTGGCTCACAGTGTGACAAGCTTCCGGTGGGCGGTGGGGGGAGTTGAGGAGAGATCCATAGCATCTGGTTGAGGTGACATCTGTCACTTGAGGTAAGAATGTGGTGTGTGTGACCACAGAGTGCTCCAGGTGTACATTAACTGGGTACCTACCGTGTACATTAGAGTATAAGACAACTTTTGTGACTTGAGTTATCCTTACAAATCTGTATATATCTGTAAAGGTTTAGCTGTGGGTGAAGGAGTATTGTAATATAGTTCATCTTTTCTTGTATGTTTTATCGTTTTGTAAAAAGTTCATCAGCTAAGTCATGTGATTCTGTTCAGTAGCTACTCTCCACATATTTAAACAAACAAATATAAGTTATGATCTATCAGGCTGGGTTCCACCCTGGGATCAGGCTTGTCCAGGAGTAATCACAGCTGAGATCAAAACATCGCCCCATCAGTCTACTCTTCATCATCAGTAAGTGATGGAATGGGTCATCAGCAGTGCCATCAAGCACCTCCTGCTTAGCAATAACCTGCTCACTGATGCTCAGTTTGGGTTTTGCCAGGGCCACTCAGCTCCTGGCCTCATTACAGCCTTGGTACAAGCATGGACTAAAGAGCTGAACTCCCAAGGTGAGGTGAGGGTGACTGCCCTTGACATCAAGGCAGCATTTGACCAAGTGTGTCATCAAGGAGCCCTAGCAAAACTGGAGTCAATGGGAGTCAGGGAAAACTCTTTGCTAGTTGGAGTCATACCTGGCATGAAGGAGGATAGTTGTGGTTGTTGGAGGTTAATCATCTCAGCTCCAGGACATCACTGCAGGACTTCCTCAGGACATTATCCTAGGCCAACCATCTTCAGCTGCTTCATCAATGACCTTCCTTCCATCATAAGGTCAGAACTGGGGATGTTCATTGATGATTGTACAATGTTCAGCACCATTAGTGACTCCTCAGGTACTGAAGCAGTCCATGTCCAAATTCAGCAAGACCTGGACAATATCCAGGCTTGGGCTGACAAGTGGTAAGTACCATTCATGCCACATAAATGCCAGGCAATGACCGTCTCCAACAAAAGCGAATCTAAACATTCCCCCTTGATATTCAATGGCATTACCATCACTGAATCCCCCACTATCAAAATCCTAGGGGTCACCATTGACCAGAAACTGAACTGGAATAACCATATAAATACTGTGGCTACAAGAGCAGGTCAAAGGCTAGGGATCCTGTGATGAGTAATTCACCTCCTGACTCCCCAAAGCCTGTCCACCATCTACAAGACACAAGTCAGGAGTGTGATGGAATACTCTCCACTTGCCTGGATGAGTGCAGCTCCCACAACATTCAAGAAGTTTGACACCATCCAGGACAAAGCTGCCTGCTTGATTGGCACTACATCCACAAACGTTCATTCCTTCCACCACCGACACACAGTGGCAGCAGTGTGTAACACCTATAATATGCAATGCAGGAACACATGGAGGCTCCTTTCCGACCAATGACCACTACCACTCAGAAGCACAATGGCAGCAGACACATGGGAACACCACTACTTGGAAGTTCCCCTCCAAGCCACTCAGCACCCTGACTTGGAAATATATCGCCGTTCCTTCACTGTCACTGGATCAAAATTCTGGAATTCCCTCCCTAACAGCACCGTGGGTGTACCTACACCACATGGACTGCAGTGGTTCAAGAAGGCAGCTCACCACCGCCATCTCATGGGCAACAAATGCTGGTTTAGCCAGTGATGCCCACATCGCAAATGAATAAAAAAAATTCCAAAACAACTAATTTTCATATATTATAAAGAGGCCAGTGACTCTGTAGCCTTGGGTTTCCTGTTTTTGTATTCACTTCACACTAACCCTAAGTTGGAATGAGAATGATGAGGTTCAGATGTTTCCAGGATCAGCTGAGGCAGAGAGAGAAGAAGAGATTCTCTGAGTCTGTAGAGTGTGGAGTTTCAATTGTAATGTTTGCTGATGTGATCAGTTTGGGAATTCTGGCTAAAATTCTGAATGGTATTAGGTCAGAAAACCAATTTATAAAAAACAATTTATAAATTAATTTATAAAAACAAACAAACAGCACTTTATAACAAACATAAATAGTTGCCATGTCTCAGTGAGTTTACCAAGAGTGCAGTAGCCCAGTGGTGACACACAGACCAGGAAATTTTAACTCTTGATCCCAGGCTGTGCTTAGTTACTTCAGAGTAAATTCTCTGAGACTGCACCACTGACACTGCTGATACAATGAACATTTCTATTGAGATTCTAAGTATAATTTCAAACTCTGAATTACTTACCGCTGGGTTCCAGATAGTATGGAGCAGAAACCTGGGGCTTGTTTTGATGAAACAAAACACAAATCCACTTCCCTCTGCCTCTCTCAGCTTTCTGAACAATCAGTTTCAATGATTTCTCTTTCCTATTCTGTCTGTTCAATGTTTTCTCTACAACAGTTTTGCCATCACTATCGATCCAAACAAGTCTCATTGATTCAGTGACATCAGAGACAGAGCAGGTCAGGGTAACGGTGTCTCCCTCAGTCACTGCATCAGATGGTTCAGCTGTCACTGTGTAAACAAGAAAATCATTTAGATTTTAAACATTGACTTGACTATTGAAAACAGCAGCAACATTCTGTCTCCTACCTTTAACTGTGATTAGTTTAATGGTCTCCATTTTATATGGTCCCGGAGAACATGTGTAAACTCCAGCATCTTCAAACAGAACAGGGAAAATCCTCACACTGAAGTTCGCACCATTAAAATTTGTCTCTGTGGGGACCAGTCGATTCCCAAAGTGGTTCCTGTTTACATCGATGGGCTGAGATTTTGATGCAGATGCTATTTCTTTCTCGTGATTTTGAAGATGTTGTGACCTCCAACTCCATGCAGCAGTGTTGTGAGACGGAAGGGAATTATCATAATAATCATAGCAAATCAGATAGAGTTCACTGTGACCTGTGCCTGATCTATAAAGGGTGTAATTCTTCTCAAATATATCTGCAATAGAGAGACAGAGAACAATGTGATAGGATTTTACAATTACTGAGAGGAATTTAGTATTTAGTATTTTTATCATCAAAGCTAATTTCATTATGTTTTTGCCAAAACTTTTTAAAAATTGTACAACTGGGTTGAATTCAAGATTCATAAGACAATTTTTCCATGTTAAATCATTCAATTGTTAATAAGATGAGTTTTTGTGCCATGGATCACACCATGACATCACAGGCCCAATATTCTGAGACTCAGCCAGCAACCTGGGATCCTGCTGGTGGTGGCTGCAGATTGGGTAGAAATAAAATTTGCATGGAGAAAATATTGCAATGTTCTAAACTTGTTTTCTTTTATTCATTTATGGGATGTGGGCATCGCTGGCTAGGCCAGCATATATTGCCCTCCCTAATCGCCCTTGAGACGGTGATGGTGAGCTGCCTTCTTGAACCACTGCAGTCCATGTTTCCTTCGGTCAAATGTCTCTCTCATTTATATGGAATAATTAATAATTAATCAAAGGAGCATGCAGAATTTCATGACTGTTGTCAAATTTCTGTTTCCAGTACTCACCACCCCCGTATCAAACAGTACATGTGTACTCCATGGGTCTAGCTCATTTCATTCTAATCCTTAAAGCAAGCCCACTGTTGTTTGGCTTGGTGGGAACTGGGGGTTTCTCAGAGTGAACATTTTGCACACATCTTATCTATCCTTCCCTCCCTCTTTCCTTCATTTCCTTTTCTTCTCTTTCTCTTTCTCTATTTCTGGTAAAGTCTCCAGTTTTCTCAGCCAGTCTAACCCAGACTTGTTTTAATTACTTCCACAATACTACTTGACAGCTGACAAACGAGAAAAGTCGTGAATCATTTTCCTTTTTGTCCTGGGCACAAACATGATGCTTCCTTATGGAAACATGAGGGCAACTTGACTTTGTGTGATAGAGTAATAATAAATGGGTAGCATGTTTTACACCTATTACATGCCTTCCAGATGTTGAACTGCCTTACTGACTTTGAAAATTCTAGAACAAAAACAGAATTACCTGGAAAAACTCAGCAGGTCTGGCAGCATCGGCGGAGAAGAAAAGAGTTGACGTTTCGAGTCCTCATGACCCTTCGACAGAACTAGTCTTTGTAGGGTGAAAGAAGCAAAAAAAACCAAATTTTGGCTGCAGAGCTATTCCTCTCTCCTTTGTCTCTCCACAGCTGGTGAAATCATTCCCTATTCAGTGACCTTTACAGACCCAGGGCACATTAATACCCTCCAATTCTAATTTGTTCATATCAGATGCTGACAATCACAGAATACGATAATTAATTGTACAATTCTTGCACTACTGATGATTTTCAATCATTGTATCCTGTGTGTCTGCATTTGAAGAGCACAGATCAGATACTCAACACTAGACTTGTCTCCTTGTTGTGAGGAAAATGAACGATGTTTAGAAGAGAATTCTCTCCGTGTTTTGGTCACTGATGAGCTGTGTGAGAATGTTGCTGTCCAGCATCAATTATTTTACTAATGATTGTCAGATCCATCAAGATCTGATTGTTGATATTTGTTCACAGTGTCACTATTTGTTTTTTTCATTCACTCAGAGGACGTGGGAATCGTTGGCATGGCCAGCATTTATTGTCCATCCCTAAATGCCCTCTACTGAGTGGTTTTCTAGATCATTTCAGAGGGCATTTTAAGAGTCAACCACATTGCTGTGGATCCGGAATCACATGTAGGCCAGACCAGGTAAGGACAGCAGTTTTCCTTCCCTGAAGGGCGCCAATGAACCAGATTTTTTTTTATGACAATCAACAACGGTTTCACGGTCATTAGACTTTTAATTCCAGACTTTTTATTGAATTCAAGTTTGACCATCTGCTGTGGTGGAATTCGAAACCATATTCCCAGAGCATTATCCTGGGCCCCTGGATTACTAGGCAGGTGAAAATGCCACTGCCTCCACTATATTTCACACGCATCTTCCAAAGCGAGGGAGATCTTGTGGTGCAGTGGGGAGCGTCTCTGCCTCTGAGCCAGAAGCTCTGGGTCCAGATCTTACTCCAGCACTTGATAGCCAAGGAAGGTGCATTCACAACATGGCTGAACAGATTGAGTATCAACCTGTAAATCCTCCCATCATTATGCCAATGAAAGATTGTAAGAGCAGGAGAAATGTAATGGGAAGAGATTCATTGCTCCAGGCTAAAAAATGCGTGTAAAAGCACATATTGACACAGCAGTTCAGGGGGGTGCCAGTTGGCTGGGCAGCCAGTGTGGATACATTTGATGCCAACAGCACAGGGTTTTGTTTCCCTATTCTGGCTGGGGTGGATTCGAGCCCTGCCTATGGTGGAGATCATGGTGCCCTGGGTCGGATTTAACTTTGAGCAGAGAACTGAAGAAGTTCCAAAGAGAAAAGAAGGATGCAGTCTGTTGCAAAAGCATATGCTGCCTGTGTACTCCCAGTACTGTATGTGTAACAGTGTTACTTTAGTAACTACTTAATATCTTTTGTTTGTTAGATTTGGACTCACTGTGGTCCCCATCAATAGTTTTGATGCTATTTTAAGAATAGTATCTTGTTTCCACACTTCTACAGATTCTTATCTTCTACACCAAAGATCCATATTCAGCTTTTTCCTCCCTCTACACAGACCCCAACTCCCAGCCACTGCTTCCTCCCATTTGCTGTTTCATTCCAAACCAACTTCCCTCTGTCCACCATCTCTTCTCTACATCCCATCATTTCCATCCTTCTCCCTCCTGTTTAAGGCCATTGATTCCCTGCCCTTTCCTCTTCCCTTAGTCCTGCTCCCACCTCAATCCTTCTATGAAGCAGTTGGAATCACTTCAAATAGCAGCAGAATTCATCTGGAAGTGGCATTGAGGGGAGAGAGGTCAGTTTTTTTGTTCAATATTGATAAGCGCACTAGTATCCCTCATGTTAACTGGAAGCATGAAGTGCTTCAACATTGACATGTTTGACTCCATTTACATGTAACAGTTTTCTGTGAGTAACACTTCAATTTCCACAAGGAAATTGCACTTACTTTTGTCCACAGGAAAATCTGCATTTCCTGTGATAACAATGGATCCATTTTCCTTCACTTCACACTCATACAACTTCCCATCCTCTACTGTAACATGTTTGACTATCAGATAGGCTGTGTTATTTAGTCGGATCTGATCAGTTTTCCTCCTGTTCTGCTGAGATGGGCCCCTCTGTTTCCAGTGAAGGCTGACTGTATCTGAGAGTCTGGAGATGGTACAACTGAGATTGATGTCACTGCCCACCAGAGGCCGCTGTGGACTTGCTTCAACTGTGAAAAACAGGTCAGTAGGATTAACTCCTGGGGCAGAAATTAAGGGGAATCATTTCAATGAGCCTTTTCAAGACTTGCTGCCACTCACCTTTGATCCCAAATACTTCATAACATTTCAAGATTTTATGTCCTGGCTGTGTTTGAGTCAAGATGAACAATCCAGAAAATTTAATTTCCGGGTTTCTAATTCTCAGATTAATGCTACCAGGTTCCTGCTCTATCTTCTGGTACAAGTCATTGTATCTAAATTGTTTGCTCCATTCTGCATCCCACCAGCCCAACCACATTTTGTGAAAAGTAACCAGCTGTTGGATTTCTTGCCCTGAGTGTGGTTTCCATTTCCAGACAACAGGACCATCCCCAGGATTGTCTGGTCCGTATAATGAAATATCATCTCCTTCATCCAAAAAATAAACGTGATTTGAGTTTCCTGTTAGAAAGAGGAACAGTGTAAACATTTTAAAATTTAAATCACAGTTCCCTTAATCCTATATTTTAAATAATTCATTCATTTTAAATAAATAATTAATTAAGTGGCAGCAGTGGCATAGTGATTGTCACTGGATTAGTAATCCAGAGACCCAGGGTAATGCCCCTGGGGACCTGGGTTCAAATCCCACCACAGCAGATGGTGAAATTTGAATTCAATAAAAGTCTGGAATTAAAAGTCTGATGATCACCACAAAACCATTGCCGAATGTCATAAAAACCCATCTGGGTTCATTCATGTCATTTAGAGAAGGAAATCTGCAGTCCTTACCCTAGTCTGACCCACATGTGACTCCAGACCCACAACAATGTGTTGACTCTTAAAAAGAAAATGCCTTTTGAACAAGGGCAATTAAGAATGGGCAATAAACGCAGGGCTAGCCAGCGGCGCCCACGCCCATGAATTTTAAAAAAAATTAGTTATAGTTAGTCATAGTTTTTATATTCACAGGATTCAGCAATAACACATACATGCCCTGGGGAGATCTGTCTGTGTGGGATAATCTGGACTTACCTCGTGCATTTGCTGTACCCAATTTCACTATCTGTCTTTCTAGCATTTACTGAGAGCATGGAAGGGGAATTGATGCTCTCACATGAGTAAGAAATTTGGAATATCATCACAATGATCAGCATCTTCCTGAAACTGAATCATATCCCTTCAGACTCTTAGTGACAATTTAGCCATTGCAGCTGAGTGATCTCCAGCAATGCACTGTACTTCGTTGGTTCTCCAGTGCCACCAGTGACCAGGCTACCCAGAAGGAAGCGGAAAGGAAGCAGAGTTTTCCATTTTGCCTTAATTTGTCTGTGGGTCAGCTGTCAGACTCCGTGCCTACCTGTACCCCCAAACCACAAACCCTAGGCAATTTCCTGAGGTCAGCCTGATTTCCAATAATTATTGGGTGCTTCGAACCGGGAATCCTGCTTGGGAGAGGAAGGGGGGAGAGATGGTTGCTGCATGCCCTGAGCTCAGGCAGCAGCAGGGAGACAACCAGAAGGCAACCAAAGTGCAGAGTTACGGGGAAAAGGCAGGAGATTGGCACTAAGTTAAAATGCTCACAAAGCCGGTGTGGACACAAAAGGCCGAATGGCCTCCTTCTACACCATTACAATTCTGTGATTCTCTGAAGAGAGGAATCTTTGGATCAATGACTAAGCTGGTGTGTGATTAATCGCCTCACTTACAATTGTCTGGCTTCAGATAGAACCAGGGGCATGCTGCTGGCATTTGTGTTCCAGCATTGCCGTGACAGTAATGAGTGAGCATCTATCATCCTGAAACATTTGGTCACTTCACACACTTTGAATAAATCTGCCCATATTTGTGTCCATATATTCATTGAAATGATGACAGTCTGCAGGGAACAGACCACATGATCTCCATCCCCAATTTCTACCAACTACAATCTATCCAAAATTGAACAAGAAGATAAAGCAAATCCTTTCCAATGCAATTCAAGAGGCTGGAAGGCCCCTTCATTGAGGAGTTCAGTGCAGAGATAGTTACAAATTCATATTAATGCATGGGGAGAAAGCATTATATCGTGTTGCATTCACTGCAAGCATTGATACAGGGGAAAACAGAACACTTCCTGTAAGTATTCATTGTATCTATTAGAACAATCTGAATGTAGTTAAATACATGAAAGCGATATTTTGTTGCTGTAAAATTCCATGTAATTCTACAAACAAACTGCAAAAATAATCAAAATCAAAAGGATATGGTTAATTCCATGCTACTGAAAATAAAGGTTCCAAATCTCTTTGTGGCTTTTGGTCTACTGGGGACGTTATCAGGTTCAATAGGAGCTAGCGGGAAAGGAATTGGGTGGGATACGGTGATGTCAGGTCTCTACCCTATCTTTCAACAGGGCTTCCCAAGGTAGACGGAGATCAGCAAGTTCCTTTATCCACTTGCCCCGTGTCTGATTTGTGACAGAGATAATCCAGCTCCTGGAATCTGACTTCCAGTCTCTTTCTTTGCTTCTCTGTCATGGTGGAAAGTGCATTTAAAGTTAATGCATTCAGGTGGCTGCGTTGGTCACATTATTCAGTCAGAAGTTCATTGTTACCATTCCCTGGTCTACACTATACTTTCCAATCAACATCCGCTTTTAGCTCAAACAATAAAGCAATAAACCCCCCATTCTAAACATTTATTTTAACTTCCTTTTCACATGACATGCTTTCTGAAACAGTAAATCCATGGTCAGGATTGTACACGGGATGCAGGACCCCAACGCGGGACAGGATGGAGTTCCCTTGCGCACACTTGACAGCAGTGGAACCAACCTGGCAACTTCATGGAGGCGGCCTCCTAATTGGCGGCATCCAGGATCACCATCCAATCAAGGCTGTGCCACCCATTTGCTCACTCAGCCTTCTCAACCCTACTCCAGCATTGCACTCCTCACG
Organism: Carcharodon carcharias; assembly: GCF_017639515.1. NCBI lineage: Eukaryota > Metazoa > Chordata > Chondrichthyes > Lamniformes > Lamnidae > Carcharodon > Carcharodon carcharias. The sequence goes on from NC_054474.1 coordinate 19,379,488, forward strand.
TCCACTGGCCTTATTGGTGCACCCATCCATGTCTTCCTCTACACTTCTTCAGAACCCCATTCTGCTTCAACTCCAAATTTTAAAACCTTCCAGCTTCCCTGTTTGAAGTGCACCTTTATATGCTGGAAGTGAAATTGGATCACATGGGGTCCCCATCATGCCCGCTGTCACTGATTGGACAGGAAGCCTGGGCATTAAATTCTGGTGAGGTGGCTGACATAAAAAGCCACTGACAGAATTTCATCGGTTTTCTGTGCAGTACCGGACACTCACTGCTCCCAGTGCATTTCATATTTAAACTGAATTTGATATGTCACAATTCCCTTCACAGCAACACTGGATGCAAGAACTAACACTATGGCCAGAATTTTACCTTAGGCGTCCGGGTGCGCACCAAACATGCCGGGACATAATATGACGCACGATGACGTTGGGCATGCATCAGAGTCAACCTAACGGTTGGCGGGCAGGCAAAAAGGCCAAGCGGCCTTTACATTTTTTAGGAAACCTCATCCACGGGCGGGATGAGGTTTCCTAAAGCTAATAAACATTAAATAAAAACATTATTTTGAAATTAAAAACATGCTCTTTCATGCACATGCGTGAGCTGAGCACCAGGCCCGCTCTCCCTCCTCCCCCCCCACCCCGCACAGGTAGTGCTCAGCGCTGCCATTCACGATCCATGCAGGGTGGGCCTTAATTGGCCGGCCCGCGTGAAATCAGGGAGTGGAGCTGATCGCTCCCGCCAAGCCCGCTCGTCAAGGGAAACATTCAGGCCTATGTTGCTGCCGTCTGGGCTTATTACAGTGGGAAGGAGGGGATTTAACATTAGAAAGACTCCTTACAGGAATGGAATGGACCCAAAGTATATATTTTTAAAATTGACTCCACACCAGCCTAAAACAAAAACAGAATTACCTGGAAAAACTCAGCAGGTCTGGCAACATCGGCGGAGAAGAAAAGGGTTGACGTTTCGAGTCCTCATGACCCTTCGACAGAACTAGTTCTGTCGAAGGGTCATGAGGACTCGAAACGTCAACTCTTTTCTTCTCCGCCGATGTTGCCAGACCTGCTGAGTTTTTCCAGGTAATTCTGTTTTTGTTTTGGATTTCCAGCATCCGCAGTTTTTTGTTTTCATCCACACCAGCCTGTTCTGCTTTGAACTGTATAGTTTGATTTTTGATGTTGAACTGTTTACGTATGAACACCTATGATTGGGAACTCTCAGTAATGTAGAAGGCAATACAATACGATCATTACAAAGTTATAAGAAAAGATCAGTAAGTGGCAAGAAGTTTCGATGGAGTAAAGAGTAAAATCTGAGACACTTACTGTTAACTTTCAGATAATGTGAAATTAAAACCTTTGGAATGTTTTGATGAAACAAAACACATGTCCAGTTCCTTCTGTCTCGGTCGGCATTCTGAATAATCAGCTGTAACAAACCCTGTTCCTGTCTCTGTTCCTTCAATGTTTTCTCTACAACAGATTTGCCATCACTATTGATCCAAACAAGTCTCATTGTTTCAGTGACATCAGAGACAGAGCAGGTCAGGGTAACGGTGTCTCCCTCAATCACTGCATCAGATGGTTCAGCTGTCACTGTGTAAACAAGAATATCATTTAGATTTTAAACCACATTTGATCATGGAAAAACATGTGAACATTTTGGCTGGAGTTATGGCTTGAGCTGTCAACCTCAAATTGGCGACGGGACCTGGGACCTGATTTTACCAGCTGCAGCTAAAGGAAGTGGCTGCTGTCTGGGCTGCCATTCTTCCCATCCCTCGAGTTGCTTGTCCTATCAGATGGCCGGCAGCTCAGCAGCACCACAATGAGCGATGGCCATTACTAAGGCTACAGCTGCAGCATGAGGGTGACTCAATGGCTGTAAGTCCTTGTAGGGGTGTAAGTGAGGTGGGGGACACCTGGGTTCTGGCAAGCAAGCCCCTGTGATTGGGTGTGGGGTCCTGCCGTGGACTAGTGGTAGCATTGCCCGCATAGCAGTCATGGCCACTTGGGTGGAGGGGCCTGTAAAGGAGGGCCCCCCTCCCGGGGTCAGCAGGGTCTCTCCATTTGGTAGCATGCCCAGTGTGGGAAAAATTCTTGTGGAGCTGGAAAGTCACATTTAATTGGCCCCTTAGTAACTCAATTAGAGTCCCAGTGAGCAGTTGTTCTGCCAGAATTCTTGCTGCTGGAAAAAGGACATGATAGCCGAACGATGCTGAGCTAAACCCCCCCCTCCCCGATGCCTTCTCCCACCCTCGTGCCAGCCATTCCACCAACCCTCCCCTCACCCCGACCTCCCAGCCACCCACATAAGCCTAACAAAATTCAGACCTCTGCCTCTTACCTTTAACCGTGATTAGTGTAATGGTCACATATTTATACGTCCCCAACATACATCTGTAAACCCCAGCATCTTCAAACAGTATAGGGGCAATCCTCATATTGAAGTTCACACCGTTAAAAGTTGTGACTGTGGGGACCAGCCGATTCTCAAAGTAGATGCTGCCTACTTTGATGAGCTGAGGTTTCCTTGCAAATGCTATTTTTATCTCCAGATTTTGAAGATGTGACTTCCAAAACCATTCAGCATATTCATAAGAGTGAGCAACATTATGATAATAATAACAAATCAGGCGGAGTTCACTGTGAAATGTTTCTGATCGATAAAGCGTGTAACTCTTCCATAATAAATCTACAACAGTGAAAGATAGAAACAGTGTCAGAGTTTTACAATTACTGAGATACAGAAACGCCAGGATAATTAATAGTCACAATTATATCAAATCATTTAGCATCTTGATCATCATAGCTTTATTTCATCAGGTTTTTGTCAAATGTATGACATGTTTAAAAATTGCACAACCACAGTGAATTCCACAGCCACAAGGCAGCGATTTTTATCACATGAAATCTTTTGATTTTTAATACCTTGAGCTTTTAGTACGACGGAGAGCAACATGAGTGCACAAGCCCAATATCCTGAGGCTCGGCCAGCAATGGGGAGTCCCACAGTGGAGGGTGCAAATTATGTGGAAATAAAATTTGCATGTAGAATTCTTTTGCCGTGTTCTCGGCATAGTTTCTTTCAGGCAAATTCATCCCTTATTTATATGGAATAACTTTCAAAGAGGAGCCCATGCATAATTTCATATGTCAAATTTCTGCTTCTAGTGTTCACTCACCTCCCCTCCCCACCCTGTATCAGATGAACACCAGTCTACTCCGTGGGCCTGATCCATTTTTATCATAATCCTTAAAGAAAGCTCACTGTTGTCTGTGTTGGTGGAAACCTGGAGATTTTTCAGTAAATATTTTGCACACACACTTTATACCCGTGCATTCATTTCATTCATTTCTTTCCCTCCCTCCCTCCTTCTCTCCCTTCTTTTCTTCCATCCTTCCACTTTTTTTTCTTTCTTTGTTCCTTTTTTCTCCCCTCCTTTCTCTCTTTCTCCCTTTATTCCTTTCTCTTTTCCATCCTTTTTTCTTCCTTCCCTTCTTCCTTTCTCTCTTTCTCCCTTTCTCTCGTCCTTCCTTTCTCTCGTCCTTCATTTCTTCTCTTCCTTTTTCTCTATTCCAACTGAAGCCTTCAGTTTTCTCAGTCAGACAAACCCACAATCGGTCTAATTGCTGCTGAGATACAGCGGACAAAATTAGAAGGTTGGGAATGCTTTTCTTCACTTTCCTGGGACCAATCGTGTAACTTTACCTAAACATGCGGGTAATTAAGTTTTGTGGCGAGCAAGTTTTATATCTCACAAGGTCGACTTACAATTGCTCAAAGTCAAAATTATCTGCCCGCTTTCTATTCCACACTGTGGGCGGGATTTTCCCATCCCCGCTCTAAGTGTGGCAGCAAGCTGAAAAGCTGGCATTTTCCCTGCCGAGCACAACGGTGGGTTTTGGCGCCACGTTCTCTGCCGCCTGCCTCATTACTAATGCAAAAACCGGAAGCACATCGGATCGCAGGCAGGCAGGCGGCCTCTGATTCGCCCTCCCCACGTGACCCCAGCGGTCTTTTCCTCCCAGTGCCGTATTTAATGTACAGCCACAATCAGCCTTCTCAATGTCTCCAGGCCAGGGTAGCTCCACAGAAGAAATGGCCCCGAAAGGCCAGATGAGTGTGGCCCCCAAGTTCAGCAACGCTTTGCTGGGCCACCTACTGGACACTGACGAGGCCCGCCGGGATGTCCTCTACTCCAGTGATGGCCAGAGGAGATCCACCAATGCCACCACTCGGCTTGGGAGGCGCTGACTTTAGTGTATTTCCTCTAAATCAGCGCAGATACGACGCAGAACACGTCTCCAATCCAGTGCATGAAGAGGATGAATGATCTCATCCACTCAGGCAGGGTAAGTCAACCCCCTCATTCACCCTCAACTCACACATTCACAAACCCATCAGATCCCTGCAAGGTGACACTCCACAGGGATCTCATACACTGCCAACTGAAGGCACATCACCACTCACTCTTTCACACACACCTTCACATCTCCATCTAGCCTCATGTCCTGTGTACATCGTGTCCTCATCCCTTCCACTGCCACACTCACCGCACACACGAGGCGGGCATCCTTTTCATCTGAACCCTTGAAGGTGTCAGGGATCTGTGATCTGCCCAAGATGTATGAGGCGTGGCAGCTTTCTGGGTGTCTTGCACACACCTGCATTATTTGCTGCTTCTGGTTGCAGACCGGCTGAACGTTGAGCGGGTAGAATCCCGCCCCGTTTATGTATTGGAGTTGCCTGTTGCCAGGGAGCTTCAGTAGCCACATGAGGGTAGTCAATAGCAGCCTGCACCTGTGGAAAACCGACAAACTCAGCAAAGCCCAGTGCTCCGAGCTGCTGGCTTTCTTAATTTCTGGGGAAGGGTAAATTGGGGTGAGGCTGCTGAGTGATTTGTTGATGATGATGATGATTTTAGATTTGATGTGTTGATAGACAGGGATATGTCACTGAGGATGGGCGAACGGGACTTAGGCTGAGATTTTCTGCTCCCGCCCACACCGGGTATCAAGGCAGGCGGGAAAATATCTTGAGAGCTTCAAGATCTGTTTTACAGGCGGGAAAGCAGGGTTCTCTTGTCTGCTCCAGCCTTCAATGGCGCAACCCACTTCCCCATGCGCAATGACCATTTAAATACATTTTAACATCATGAATAATCATTATAAAGCCTGCTTGCTGCTTTGAAACCCCACCCCATGCAGTGAGGAAAGTGCGTCACGTTTAGGAAAGAGTTCTCTCTTTGTTTTGGTCACTGATGAGCTGTGTGAGAATGTTGCTGCCCAGCATCAACTCTTTTATGAATGATTGCCAGATCCATCAAGCTCTGGCTGTTGATATTGATCACAATGTTATATTTCCACCCATGTTCCAAAGGAAATATAAGGACTCGAGCTATAGTCGAAGCATATGCTATCTCTGTTCTCGCAGTACTTTATGTGTAACAGTGTTTTTTCAGGAACTATTTAATATCTTCTGTGAGTTAGATTTGGACTCACGCTGATCTATATCAATATTGATCAATCGTGTCTTTTTTCGACACTTCTTGCAAATGCAAATTCTTATCTTTGCCACCAAAGAGCCACATTCAGCTTTTCCCTCTGCCTTCCCATAGACCCCAACTCCCAGTCGCTGCTTCGTCCCACTCACTGTTTCATTGCAAATCAACATCTCTCTGTCGACCATCTCTCCTCTACATCCCCATCATTTCCATCCTTCCCTCTCCCATTCATGGCCATTGATTCCCTGCCCTTTCCTCTTCCCTTAGTCCTGCTCCCAGCTCAATGCTTATATGAAGCCTCGAGAGTGCAGCAGCTAGAAGCATTTCTAAAAGCAGCAGAGCTCTGTTGGAAGTGGTATTGAGGGGAAAGAGGCTAGTTTTTTTGTTCAATGTTGACACGTGCATCAGGCCCCATGCGTACTGACTGTGAACATGAAGTGCTGATGATTGACATGCTTAAATTCACTTTATATGTAACAGTTTGATATTAGTAACTCCGAATATCTACTGTGAGGAAATTGCACTCACATTGAGACACAGGAAAATCTGCATTTCCTGTGATAACATTGGATCCATTTTCCTTCACTTCACATTCATACAAGTTCCCATCCTCTACTGTAACATGTTTGACTATCAAATAGGCTGTATTATTTAGTCGGATCTGATCAGTTCTCCTCCTGTTCTGCTGAGACGAGTCTCTCTGTTTCCAGTGAAGACTGACTGTATCTGAGAGTCTGGAGATGGTACAACTGAGAGTGATGTCCCTGCCCACCAGAGGCCACTGTGGACTTGCTTCAACTGTGAAAAACAGGTCAACAGGATTAACTTGAAGTGGGGTAACCAATTAGGATGGACATGCATTGGACAGAATAAAAAACAAAAACAGAATTACCTGGAAAAACTCAGCAGGTCTGGCAGCATCGGCGGAGAAGAAAAGAGTTGACGTTTCGAGTCCTCATGACCCTTCGACAGAACTTGAGTTCAAGTCCAAGAAAGAGTTGAAATATAAGCTGGTTTAAGGTGAGTGTGGGGGTGGGTTGGGGGGGGAAGGGGGGATGGACAGAGAGAGAGAGAGAGAAGTGGAGGGGGTTGGTGTGGTTGTAGGGACAAACAAGCAGTGATAGAAGCAGATCATCAAAAGATGTCAACAACAATAGAACAAAAGAACACATAGGTGTTAAAGTTGGTGATATTATCTAAACGAATGTGCTAATTAAGAATGGATGGTAGGGCACTCAAGGTATAGCTCTAGTGGGGGAGGGGAGAGCATAAAAGATTTAAAAATATTTAAAAATAATGGAAATAGGTGGGAAAAGAAAAATCTATATAATTCATTGGAAAAAAACAAAAGGAAGGGGGAAACAGAAAGGGGGTGGGGATGGAGGAGGGAGCTCAAGACCTAAAGTTGTTGAATTCAATATTCAGTCCGGAAGGCTGTAAAGTGCCTAGTCGGAAGATGAGGTGTTGTTCCTCCAGTTTGCGTTGGGCTTCACTGGAACAATGCAGCAAGCCAATTTCAGACATGTGGACAAGAAAGCAGGGTGGAGTGTTAAAATGGCAAGCGACAGGGAGGTTTGGGTCATTCTTGTGGACAGACCGCAGGTGTTCTGCAAAGCGGTCGCCCAGTTTACGTTTGGTCTCTCCAATGTAGAGGAGACCACATTGGGAGCAACAAATGCAGTCGACTAAGTTGGGGGAAAGGCAAGTGAAATGCTGCTTCATTTGAAAGGAGTGTTTGGGCCCTTGGACGGACCTGCTGAGTTTTTCCAGGTAATTCTGTTTTTGTTTTGAATTTCCAGCATCCGCAGTTTTTTTGTTTTTATCTATGCATTTAGAATAGACAAATGTAGCTATGAGAGCTCTCTCTAAGCATGATGGGAAGTGTAGCCCACACATAGGCATGATGGGTGTGGCACTGTGGGAACCCAACTAACAATCACAAGTCATAAAACTTAATGGCCTTCACAGGATTAGCAAACAATTGTTAGGGTGATAAGAGCACAAGCTGGGAGGCATTTTCCAGCCTCCCAGTGAGATAACAGAGATATCTTCAGCCTGAATAATTCTGCTCATTAGGTATGTAACTGGAGTTTGTACTAGGCACTACAGTGAACTGTGATAACTAACAGGTATAAATATGCTACTCAGACTTTTGTTTAGGGGAGACACTCTGTAGACCAGGCTGTGCCCTCTCAGCATATGCTTGTAAATAAAAGTCCTAGGTTACTCTCAGCTTACAGACTCGAGCTGTTGTTTTTACCACAATGTCCTGATGAAAGGTATGTCAATAATAGCAAAATACTGTGGGTGCTGGAAATCTGAAACAAAAGCAGAGAATGCTGGAAAAACTCTGCAGGTCTGACAGCATCTGTGGAGAGAAAAACAAAGTTAACGTTTTGAGACCCTTCTTCAGAGCTAAGGAGGAGTGCAAACATGATGAAATTTATATTGCTTAAGGGGGGGTGGGGCAGGTGGAGCTGGATAGAAGGCCAGTGATAGGTGGGGACAAAGGAGAGATTGATAAAGATGTCATGAGCTAAAGGACAAAGGGTGTGTTGATGGTAGTGGTTAGTGCTAAAAAAAAGGTGTTAATAGTGGCGCAAAGGCAAGAAAGCAGAATGTGATTATAGCAGAACAGAGATAGCATTGTGGGAAAGAACAACATGGAACAAGTGACTGATGTCCCTGTAGGGAATGGGGTGTGGGGAGGGGGTGGTGGTGGTGGGGAAAAAAGGATTGAAAATGGGATAAAAAAAAGGATAAAATTACGGTTAAATGAATAAAAATAAAAATGAATCAAGTGATAAAAGAGAAAAATGAATGTAGAAGAAAGGAGATTAAAAAGGGGGTGATGATGGAGGACAGAGTTCATGGTCCGGAGTTGTTGAACTCAATGTTAAGTCCAGAAGCCTGTAAGGTGCCTAATCGGAAGATGAGGTGCTGTTCCTCCAGTTTGCGTTGAGCTTCACTGGAACAATGCAGCAGGCCAAGGACAGACATGTGGACATGAGAGCAGGGTGGTGTGTTGAAATGGCAAGCGACAGGGAGGTCTGGGTCATTCTTGCATACTAAGACTGCCCTCAAAAGGCACTTTAATCAGCCAAGTTGTTCACCTGCCACTGACAGGAAGGTAACCATCAGCAACGTTCTCCCCCGCCCAAAGATAATGCCTTCCTCAAAATAGATCAGAGGTGAGGTCATACCAGTGGCACAGTGCCTGGTAGCACAAAATTTCCAGCACGACTGCATCGAGCCTGCCTCCACTGCACAGTGAAAATCCTGCCTATTAACTCTGTTTCTTTCTTCACAGATGCTGCCTGACCTGTTCAGTCTTTCCAGCATTTTTTGCTTTTAAACTGGGTGTGCAGCTGGTTAGTGACATCCTTAGTTATCAAAATTTAAAGATTTGGATTCATTTACACTAAAGGTTTTAAATAATATTGAGTTCACAGGTTGTGTCTGTACCATTTCTTTGTGCTGATCTGACGGCATTAACAAATTCTACAGACACTTGACATCCATTGGCACCTCAATTAAATGACACATTAAACAGATTCCCTGGACATCAATCAGGAGCAGTGAAATGACCAATTTGATATCCATCCCATAAAGCTGAGCTTCCCTTCTACAAGGGAGCTTTTAGTTTGGTAACAGGGTTCAATAATCCCACAGAAAGTGTGTCAGTGTACAGACCATAATATTCTCTGTGGAGTGGATTCCTCGGTTATCTATTATTTTTGAAATTGTTAAAATGTCTTAACTTATGTTGACCATTTCAGGAGAAATAATGAACAAAATCGTTCCCCTGATTGTTTCTCTGGGAGATGCAGTCTGCACTGGCTGATATAAACTTCACATGATCCTGGCGATCTCTCAACATTCCACATGAAATTTTTTACGCAGGATCATTTTATCAAATCTTTTCAAGACTTGATGCCACTTACCTTTGATCCCAGACACTTCATACCATTTCAGAAGGATCTTATGTGTTGGCTGTGTTTGAGTCAAGATGAACGATCCTGAAAAATTAAATGTCGGATTTCTAATTCTCAGATTAATGCCACCACGATTCTTCTCTATGTTCTGGTACAATTCGCTGTTTATAAAGTGTTCATTCCATTCTCCATCCCACTGGCTGCTTTTGTGAAAAGTAACCAGCTGCTGGGCTTCTTGCCCTGAGTGTGGTTTCCATTCCCAGACAACAGGACCATCTCCAGGATCGTCTGGTCCTTTCAATGAAACATCGTCTCCCTCATCCAAAAAATAAATCTGAATTGGGTTACCTGTTAGGAAGAAGGAAAGCATTAATATTTTAATATTTAAACCACACTCCATCAATCCCATTTGAAATAATTAATATTACACTTCATTTAGCTACAGTCATAGTCTTTATATTGTCACAAAGATGTATCATGTGCAATGAGAAATATTAATTGTTAGTTTCATCAGCTGGTGTAGTGCCTTGGATTGTTTTTGTAATGGTAGGAAACAGCCAGAACTGCAAATAGATTGTGTTTTAAATGAGCTGCGGAAGTCACCTATCCTACAAGTTGACCAAGTTTCTAGAAACCACTGAAAGTCGATTTGCCAGACGATATGTCTGGACAGTTCCCTGGATGGACTTCACATTTGCCAGTGTCTGACCTCTGTACAAAATATAAGGATAATAGGCTACTAGATTCTCTGACCACAGAAACCACCAGGAACAAAGAAGGACTAATAAAACTCATTTTGCAAGGAGGGTGCTAAGGACACCGATCTGTTTCACTGTCATCTTGATCAGCTGAGGCATTAATATTCAACCACTTTGGACTGTCCCAGTTGGCTAAATAAGATGAAGTAGATTAATCATCTGTCCTGTGAGAGATACCCCTTGATATTTGGAACTTAATCACTGCCTGATGGGTAAACCCTTTTCCCTTTGCATCATGACTTAGCAGTGAAGGCCAATCACATGACACAGCAACCATCTTGCCTGCTACTGGAGATATAGAAAATACAGGAGCTTGCAGAAACCATGAACCCTAGGGACTTTTCTGAGGCCATAATTATTGTGGTTACAAGCAGGATTTGTGTTTCAATCCAAGGAATTCAGCTGGGAGAGGGAGAGAGAGAGGTGGTTGCTACAAGAGTCAAGCTGAGGCAGCAGTGAGGCAGTCAGAAGAGGGGAATATCTGGATCCACGACAAATTTGGTGGGTGATTGATCACCTCAGAGACCATTGTCTGGCTTCAGATGGATGTTTAAAATTTAAATCCCATTGCTCAAGCCATTAGAATAAGAGATGTCAGGAACCTGTGCTGCCCTTTGTGTTTCAGGATCGCTAATGTAGTAATGAAGAAGGCTGATGCCTTACCTGATAACATTTGACTATTTCACATGTCTGTCCATATTTATGTCTGTAAAATCAATCAAATGATGAAAATCTGCAGGGAGATGCCCACCCGATCCCCAACCCCCACTTTTTTTACCAAATATAATTTATCCAAAATTGAACAAGAAGGGAGAGAAAAATCCTTTCCAAGCACAATAAAGAGGCTAGAAAGGCTACTACATTAAGGAGTTAGATCCAGAGAGAGTTGTAATGAAACAGGAACACATGGGGCAGAATTTTGCCCTTGTCAGGCGGGCTTGGCTGGGGTGGGCAGGGGGCACTCGGGAAGCTGACCTCCGCCCGCGACCAGGGCCGGACCGCGATTTCACGCTGGTGGGCCAGTTAAGGCCCCCCCAGCATGAAACATGAACGGCATCGCTCAGCGCTGCCCGCGTTGGGGGGACTCGTGGGTGGGGTGGGGGGGGGTGGTGGTTGGTGGGAGGTTGGCAGGAGGAAGGCGAGCACAAACTTTGCGATTGCGTGCAAGTGCGTGCTTGAAAATCTCCCTGAGGCAGCTCTGCGCTCTGAAGGGTTTTAAAAATTAGAAATAACAGTTTTAAAAATGCTATAAAACATGTGCCCTCTGACACATGAGTAGGGACATTTTATAAATGAAATTTTAAAATTTTATTTTATTTTTATTTGCTGTTGGAAACCGTATCCCGCCTGTGGATGAGGCTTCCTAAAATATGCAAAGGCCACTTGTCCTTTTCGTCTGTCCCCCCTCCCCTACCATAAGGTTGGATGGGCAGTGAAAAATTTGTTTCAATGGCCTTGTTAATGGCCTTAACGATTGTCAGTGGGCGCGCTGCCAACTCTGGCACCTGCTCAGCTAATAATTCTCCCCATTAAGTGAAAGCACTATATAATGTCGCATTCACTGCAGGCTCTGATACAGGGAAAAAAAAACAAACACTTGGTGACATTGATCAGAGGTTCATCACTACTGGATTGTATTTCTACTTCCAAGTTGTCTCCGGCCTGCATTTCAAGGATAACAACATAATCTCAGGCCGCCGGACAGCGTGCCAGTTTGCTGGCATTGTCCCACCCTGAGCCGTATTCCTGGAGACCCTATTGGGGGTGGATGGTTACTCATAGTGAGAAGATTGTTCATCTATTTAAGAGGACACTTACCGAACCGAAAGGAAATATAAGTCAGCCTGTGCCCCACCCACCCCCCTCACCCCTCCACCCACCCCCCCCCGGCCCTGCACCCCCCCACCACCATGACAGACCACAGTGAGGTGGTAAGGCAGTGCTCCAAGAAGTTTTTGAGGCCCCTGTCCTGCCTACTAGGCCATTTCTGTGGGCACACACCACCCTGTGGATCAGTTCCCCTTCCACGGCTCTGTGCCTGTGGCCATTTTTTATTTCAATTTTATCAAAGTTGCTGAGAGGGTGCCCCAAGATTGAGGTGCCCTCTCTCTCTCCCACAGCAAGCATGGCCTCTTGCCACTAAATTGGCCAATCCAAGCAAAATCCATGTCAGACTCCAAACACGGTATGTGTTCAGGACAGGCCTTTGACCTCAACGTCGGGGTCTCAGCCTGAAATGTAAAATCCTGCCCCATATGTCTGGGAGCCTTGATTAAATAACAACTCACAAGACAATTACCAAAAAAGCCACAAGTGTCTCTGTGCGCGCTATCCTCACAGTAAGGTTTCAACGCAAGATCAAAATGTGATCCAATGTGAGAAACAGCAAAAATCGGTTCAAAGCTTTTTAAATGATGTTTTCTCCAACCATAACTTCTGTCAGCTGCACAGGTTCAAACACATGGGCCTGAATTCTACCCTCAGGGTTCACCCGAAGTCAGCGCGACCAGGAGCTGATGTAAGACTCAGTCCCGGCTAAGATCGGGCAGTCTTACGCAGAGTGGCCAATTAAGGCCCGCCCGGCGTGAAACACGACTGCCAGGGTGCTGGGTCCAATGGGAACTCGGCGGGGCGTTCAAGAAATGGAAGAGGCAGCTCCCTGAAAGCTGCTGGGAGTCCTGGGGGAGACTGAGGGAGCTGTTTGGAAGCAATCCAACAAGTGTCCTGGTGCGCAGTCATGGCCTCAGCACCTGATGCTCATGGAAGATAGGAGGGCAAGTCGGGCAGGCGTTCTTCGCCCCCCCCGCCAAGTTCTCAGATGAGTGCTGTTTGAGGAGGTCAGTGCCAGGCAGCATATCTTAATGCCCAGGGCTGGCATGAGAAGGCCGCCCCACCTGACCAAGAAGGCCTGGACAGGGGTCACCGCCCAGGTCAGTGGGCATGACATGGTGCGCCGCACGTGGATTCAGTGCCACAAAAGGTTCAATGATCTACTGGGGTCAGCACGGCTGAGGGCAGAAATGGCATCGACCTGTGCGGAGAACTTTAGTCAGGTGTCCATTGCTCAGAACGTTCAGCTGTTTAAGAGTGTGTACGCCAACAGGCACTGAAGCCAAGGCTGGGATGTCAGCACGACTGACCTTAGTGCATTGCAGGGTGAAAGGTGCCACAGTGACACTGCCCGGGTGGGAGGAGAAGAGGAGTCATAGCGCCATGGACGCCGCAGAATGGGTGAAGCTGTGCCAGATCTATGCTTCCTCATGAAGCACAAGAGTGATGCACTGGAGCTGGAATGCGACCGGCCAGCTCACTGCTCTGGTCACAGTGAGGCAGGGGTCTCAGATGAAGGTAAGAGTATAGGTGGGAGGTGCATGTGCAGAGGGTACTGGAAACATAACTGCCTCCTCTTATCAGAAACTGAACTGTTGTAGCCAGAAAGCCCATTGAACCTCCAATGCAGATGGCACCATGCAGCAGGTCTCCACTATTGCTTCTGCCCGCCTAGCATGTATAGTGACTATGATGATTGTATGTATTGATCTTTAGCTTTCCTCCTGCAGATGCGCCACCCACAGGAGCTGCCGAAACCATGAGGACCCCCCACCCACCCCCCCCCACCTCATTGAGCTCTGGGGAAAACAGCACACCTGCATCAGCCTCACACCACCTCTCTGAACCAGGCACAAGTACAGATACTCACAGGTCGGTGGTCATTCGGTATTCGGTTCCGTGGGTAATGTACAGTGGTGAGGGCACATTACACTCACATGAGTAGCTGGTAGAGGCAGAGAGGCCCCAGGCAGCTGAAAGTGGGAGCACAGCTGGAGACCAGGATCATGGTATATCTGAAGCAGATGACAAGCCTCTGGAGTCATATCAGGCGGCAGTTGCTGGATGTCTAGCAGGATGCGTGGGAAGAACTGGTGGGGATCCATAAGGGTCTGCGTGCCATGGTGTCCATCATGGAGGAGTCCATGCGGAGCATGAGTTCTACGTTGACCCTTAACACCGAGCACACAATTGAGAGAGTGGTGGCCCTCATGGAGAGGCAGCTTCAGGAGCAGATTCAGTGGTCCCTGGGGTTGCACTTGGACCTGCAAACCCTCACACAGGCAGTGATCTCCAGTGTGAGAGATGGATGAGGCAGCTAGTCTCTCTACTGGATGCCCGTACATCAATGGTGAGCAGGGAGGTGCACACGCACCTCACGTTGGCAGATGAGGTGCCTGTCGTTTCTGTGCGCTCCTCTCAGGGTACTGTGGTTGAGGGCACTAGCTCCTCTACCCCTCTGCCTGTTGCAGCTGCACCTGATGATGCTGCAATAACTGAGGAGTGCGCAGCTATGGGGCTGGATGCACCCTCCCAGGCAGAGCCCGCTTAGGCTCCTATGGCCAACTGCCAAGGTCATCAGGGTCACCAGGACAGTGGAATCAGCAGGCTATCTCCAACACCACTGCCGGGGGTTTGGTGCAGTGGGGGGGGGGGGGGGGGGGGGGGGGGGGGGGGGGGGGGGGGGGGGGGGGGGGGGGGTGGGGGGGGGGGGAGGGGGGGTGGAGAACCAAGATGCAGCATCCACAGATGTAAGTTGAAGTCATCTTGAGTGCAGCAGGGGCCTGTCATTGGTGACATTTTTTGCATTAATTATTTTGACTCTTGTGTGAGGGGTGGACACTTTGTCCTTTGTTGTTCATGTGAAGTAACATAAACATTTATTTGACTTAAATGGGCTGAGTTGGCTGGATGGTTTGAATAGGGGCCAGATGCAGCACTGGTTTGTAAAAGTATGGCATTGTGTGGTGCAGGCGTACTGGGTTGGGTTCTCATTTATTGATTATTAGCAAAGGAGACAGTGCCATTGGCTTGACCAAGCATCGATGCTTTGGATACCTGGCAGAAGGTTCGCTGCATCAAAGCATCCTTTGTGTCCCTGCCTCCATGAAGGTTCCTATCCTCTGCCTCAAGGTCCTCACCTTGTGCTTTTCCAGGCTCTTCCTCTGAGCCATCACTTGAATCATCCTCGCTTTCCTCAACCTCCATTGGGTCCCCCCTTGTCAGAGCCAGGTTGTGCACAACTATGAGGGAGGGTACTGTATCGTTCCCCCTGACCGGCCCAGGCATCTGAAGCGCATCTTCAGCAGTCCGATGGTCCTCTCCACCATCGCCCTTGTGGAGGCACGACTCATGTTCTATCTCTCCTTGGCCTCAGTTCTTGGGTTATGGAGTGGGGTCATCAGTTGCCTCTTCATGGGATAGCCCTTGTCACTTAGGAGCCATCCATCTACTCGTGCGGGAGCCACAAACAGCCCTGGTGCCTGGGAATGCTGCAAGACGTAAGTATCATGTGAGCTCCCAGGGTAACGGGCACAAGCTTGGAGAATCTGTGTCCTGTAGTCACAGACGATATGAACATTCATTGAGTGGAAACTCTTTCTGCTGACGAATGCTCCAGGTTCATCTGCTCGCACCTTGAAGGCCACATGAGCGCAATTTATTACACCTTGGACAAGACGGAATCCAGCAATCGTAGCGAAACCTGTGCTCTCTCTGCGTGGCTCACCTCGTCTGTTCAGAAGTTGATCAACGTGCAGACATGTCACAAACTGTGCGCAGCTGATTGAGAAATGGCACACAGATCCCCTACTGAGCCCTGAAAAGAGCTGGAGGCACAGAAGCCGAGGGCTACTGTGGACCTTCGAACCCATTGTTCCATTGTAGAAATCTGAAAAGCAAACTAACACATCCTGTTTAAATGAGCAGGAATATGATAATAAGGATAATACCTTATTTCTGAGTACCGTATGTGTAAATTCATTAAACACCATGATAAAGTAAAACAATGGGAGTGTGGTTAGTGGAAATTATCACTTACTTTGTGTGAAAACAGGTGGAAGTAGAAACACAAAGAAACCGAACATCGAGCCAGCTGGCAATTTCCTGCAGAAAAATCGTAGACTCATTTCACAGATACGGTCTCTTTTCCTGTGAGAAATATATATTTAGATAATGATATATAGATACATATAGGTATATGGCACAAAAAAAACTCCTGATGTGTAACTGAGGCAGATTTCTTCAATATGAATTATTCAGACTGAAGGAAAAGAAATGAGACAAAACAACTTGCAAAATTATGTCCTCATTCAAACTTGGAACTGTCAAATGTACAATAACTGTCTTCAATAATGCTCAGTAGTGAAATTTATTCATCCCAATGACCATATGTAATCTACCTTTAATCCATCAGCCACGTGGACTTTTGAACTGAAAATTAAGTAATTGAAGTTGAAATCAAAAGAGAAATGTAATTATCTATTGTAGGAAGAATGGGCAAAATGTAAACCTGCAAAAGATTTCTTTAGCATAGTTTTCACTGACACATGGTTAAATAAAACTGATCAGTAAACTCCACAATTTTTTTTAAAAAAAAGCACACAACTCCGCAAAGATGAGTGGCAGGACAAAAACAAAAAAACTGCGGATGCTGGAAATCCAAAACAAAAACAGAATTACCTGGAAAAACTCAGCAGGTCTGGCAGCATCGGCGGAGAAGAAAAGAGTTGACGTTTCGAGTCCTCATGACCCTTCGACAGAACTTGAGTTTGAGTCCAAGAAAGAGTTGAAATATAAGCTGGTTTAAGGTGTGTGTGTGAGGGGGCGGAGAGATAGAGAGAGAGAGAGGTGGGGGTGTGGTTGTAGGGACAAACAAGCAGTGATAGAAGCAGATCATCAAAAGATGTCAACGACAATAGTACAATAGAACACATAGGTGTTGAAGTTAAAGTTGGTGATATTATCTAAACGAATGTGCTAATTAAGAATGGATGGTAGGGCACTCAAGGTATAGCTCTAGTGGGGTTTTTTTTATATAATGGAAATAGGTGGGAAAAGGAAAATCTTTATAATTTATTGGAAAAAAAAGGAAGGGGGAAACAGAAAGGGGGTGGGGATGGGGGAGGGAGCTCACGACCTAAAGTTGTTGAATTCAATATTCAGTCCAGAAGGCTGTAAAGTCCCTAGTCGGAAGATGAGGTGTTATTCCTCCAGTTTACGTTGGGCTTCACTGGAACAATGCAGCAAGCCAAGGACAGACATGTGGGCAAGAGAGCAAGGTGGAGTGTTAAAATGGCAAGCGACAGGGAGGTTTGGGTCATTCTTGCGGACAGACCGCAGGTGTTCTGCAAAGCGGTCGCCCAGTTTACGTTTGGTCTCTCCAATGTAGAGGAGACCACATTGGGAGCAACGAATGCAGTAGACTAAGTTGGGGGAAATGCAAGTGAAATGCTGCTTCACTTGAAAGGAGTGTTTGGGTCCTTGGACGGTGAGGAGAGAGGAAGTGAAGGTGCAGGTGTTGCATCTTTTGCATGGGCATAGGGTGGTGCCATAGGAGGGGGTTGAGGATTAGGGGGTGATGGAGGAATGGACCAGGGTGTCCCGGAGGGAGCGATCCCTACGGAATGCCGATAAGGGGGGTGAAGGGAAGATGTGTTTGGTGGTGGCATCATGCTGGAGTTGGCGGAAATGGCGGAGGATGATCCTTTGAATGCGGAGGCTGGTGGGGTGATAAGTGAGGACAAGGGGGACCCTATCATGTTTCTGGGAGGGAGGAGAAGGCGTGAGGGCGGATGCGCGGGAGATGGGCCGGACACGGTTGAGGGCCCTGTCAACGACCGTGGGTGGAAAACCTCGGTTAAGGAAGAAGGAGGACATGTCAGAGGAACTGTTTTTGAATGTAGCATCATCGGAACAGATGCGACGGAGGTGAAGGAACTGAGAGAATGGGATGGAGTCCTTACAGGAAGCGGGGTGTGAGGAGCTGTAGTCGAGATAGCTGTGGGAGTCGGTGGGTTTGTAATGGATATTGGTGGACAGTCTACCACCAGAGATTGAGACAGAGAGGTCAAGGAAGGGAAGGGAAGTGTCAGAGATGGACCACGTGAAAATGATGGAGGGATGGAGATTGGAAGCAAAATTAATAAATTTTTCCAAGTCCCGACTCTGTCTCTTTATGGGGTATGTGGAACATTCCTTGTTGCAGTGCTACTCCGGCCCCCTTCCACAACTCTTTCTCCGGTACATCGATGATTACTTCGGTGCCGCTTCATGCTCTCGTCGGGACTTGGAAAAACTTATTAATTTTGCTTCCAATCTCCATCCCTCCATCATTTTCACGTGGTCCATCACTGACACTTCCCTTCCCTTCCTTGACCTCTCTGTCTCAATCTCTGGTGATAGACTGTCTACCAATATCCATTACAAACCCACCGACTCCCACAGCTATCTCGACTACAGCTCCTCACACCCCGCTTCCTGTAAGGACTCCATCCCATTCTCTCAGTTCCTTCGCCTCCGTCGCATCTGTTCCGATGATGCTACATTCAAAAACAGTTCCTCTGACATGTCCTCCTTCTTCCTTAACCGAGGTTTTCCACCCACGGTCGTTGACAGAGCCGTCAACCGTGTCCGGCCCATCTCCTGCGCATCCGCCCTCACGCCTTCTCCTCCCTCCCAGAAACATGATAGGGTCCCCCTTGACCTCACTTATCACCCCACCAGCCTCGCATTCAAAGGATCATCCTCCGCCATTTCCGCCAACTCCAGCATGATGCCACCACCAAACACATCTTCCCTTCACCCCCCTTATCGGCATTCCGTAGGGATCGCTCCCTCTGGGACACCCTGGTCCACTCCTCCATCACCCCCTAATCCTCAACCCCCTCCTATGGCACCACCCCATGCCCATGCAAAAGATGCAACACCTGCCCCTTCACTTCCTCTCTCCTCACCGTCCAAGGACCCAAACACTCCTTTCAAGTGAAGCAGCATTTCACTTGCATTTCCCCCAACTTAGTCTACTGCATTCGTTGCTCCCAATGTGGTCTCCTCTACATTGGAGAGACCAAACGTAAAATGGGCGACCGCTTTGCAGAACACCTGCGGTCTGTCCGCAAGAATGACCCAAACCTCCCTGTCGCTTGCCATTTTAACACTCCACCTTGCTCTCTTGCCCACATGTCTGTCCTTGGCTTGCTGCATTGTTCCAGTGAAGCCCAACGTAAACTGGAGGAACAACACCTCATCTTCCGACTAGGGACTTTACAGCCTTCCGGACTGAATATTGAATTCAACAACTTTAGGTCGTGAGCTCCCTCCCCCATCCCCACCCCCTTTCTGTTTCCCCCCTTCCTTTTTTTTCCAATAAATTATAAAGATTTTCCTTTTCCCACCTATTTCCATTATATAAAAAAAAACCCCACTAGAGCTATACCTTGAGTGCCCTACCATCCATTCTTAATTAGCACATTCGTTTAGATAATATCACCAACTTTAACTTCAACACCTATGTGTTCTATTGTACTATTGTCGTTGACATCTTTTGATGATCTGCTTCTATCACTGCTTGTTTGTCCCTACAACCACACCCCCACCTCTCTCTCTCTCTATCTCTCCGCCCCCTCACACACACACCTTAAACCAGCTTATATTTCAACTCTTTCTTGGACTCAAACTCAAGTTCTGTCGAAGGGTCATGAGGACTCGAAACGTCAACTCTTTTCTTCTCTGCCGATGCTGCCAGACCTGCTGAGTTTTTCCAGGTAATTCTGTTTTTGTTTTGAGTGGCAGGACAGATGTTTGGGCAGAATATAAAGAACAGCAGAGAATGACTAAAAGGTTAATCAGGAGAAAGAAGTTAGAGTGTGAGAGGAAGTTAGCTAGAAATGTAAAAACGGATAGCAAGAGTTTCTACAGGTATTTAAGAAGGAAAAGTGTAAGTAAAGTGGGTGTTGGCACTCTAAAGAGTGGCAGTGGCAGGTTACTAGTAGATAATAAGGAAATGGCGGAAGAAATGAACAAATATTTTGCTTCTGTGTTCACTATAGAGGATACAAAAAACATTCCTGTAATAGCTGCAAATCAGGAGGTGAACGGGAGAAAGGAATTTGGTGAAATTGAAATCACTAGGGAAATGTTACTGAGCAAATTGATGAAGCTGAGGGCTGGCAAGTCTCTGAGTCCCAGTGGACTACATCCTAGGGTCTTAAAAGAGGTGGCTAATGAGGTAGTCGATGCGCTGGTGTTAATTTTCCAAAATTTGCTCACTTCTGGAAAGGTTCCATCAGATTTGAAAGTAGCAAATATAACCCCTCTATTCAAGAAGGGAGGGAGGCAGAAAACAGGAAACTATAGGCCAATTAGCCTGATTTCTGTTGTGGGGAAGTTATTAGAATAAATCATTAAGGAGGTTGTAGCTGGGCACTTAGAAGAGCTCAAGGCAACCAGAAAGAGTCAGCATGGTTTTGTGAAAGGAAAATCATGTTTAACCAATTTATTGGAGGTTTTTGAAGGAGTGACATGCGCAGCAGATAAAGGGGAGCCTGTAGACATACTGTACTTGGATTTCCAGAAGGCATTTGATAAGGCCCCATCAAAGATTATTATGGAAAATAAAAGTGCATGGTATAGGGGGTAATATACTAGCATGGATAGGAGATTGGCTGGCTGGCAGAAAGCATAGAGTATGCATAAATGGGACTTTTTTTCTGATTGGCAGGATGTAACCAGTGGAGTCTCACAGGGGGTTCAACTTTTTACGATTTACATCAAGAATTAGAAGAGGGGAATGAAGACATGGTAGCTAAATTTGCAGATGTCACAAAGATAGGTAGGGAAGTATATTGATAGGTTGAGTGAGTGGGCAAAGATCTGGCAAATGGAGTTTATTTATGGGAAAATGTGAAGTTGTTCACTTTGGCAGGAAGAGCAAAAAAGCAGAGTATTACTTAAATGGAGAATGGCTGCATTATTCTGAGATGCAGAGGGATCTAGGTGTTCTAGTACATGAGTCACAAAAAAGTTAGGATACAGATAAGCAAATAATTAAGAAGGCTAATGGAACGCTATCCTTTATTACAAAAGGGACTGAATATAAAAGTAAATATGTTATGCTTCAGTTATAGAGGCATTGATGAGACGCACCTGGAATATGGTTTGCAATGTTGGTCTCCTTATTTAAGGAAGGATGTAAATGCATTGGAGGAGGTTCAAAGGAGGTTTACCAGATTGATACCTGGAATGAGTGGGTTGTCTTATGAGGAAAGGTTGGACAGACTGGGCTTGTTTCCACCCGAGTTTCGAAGAATGAGGGGTGATTTGATTTGAAGCATTCAAGATCCTGAACAGCCTTGACAAGGCGGATGTTGAAAGAATATTTCATCTTGTGGGTGAGTCCAGAACTAGGGGGCACTGTTTTAAAATTAGGGGTCGCCCTTTTAGGACAGAGATGAGAAGAATTTTTTTTCTCTCAGAGGGTTTTGTGACTTTGGAACTTTGTGACTCTGTGGAGGCAGAGTCATTGAATATTTTTAAGGCAGAGGTAGATAGATCCTTGTTAGGCAAGAGAATCAAAGGTTATCGGGGTTAGATGGGAATGCGGAAATCAAAACACAAGAGGATCAGCCATGATCTTATTGAATGGCAGAACAGGCTCGAAGAGCCGAATGGCCTACTCCTGTTCCTCTTTGTTATGTTCTTATGTTCTAAATAACTGATGTTATGAATTAACAACAATTTACATTTTCTTATTCACTGTTGCCGCATTGATTGCACGTGTTTCGTGTAATAATGTGATTTTGATGACGTCCCAACTAGGGGATTTCTTTGACCTGACACTCAGCCGTATCGGCCATATAAATGCAGTGGCTTCTAGAGGAGGTCAGAGGCTGGGCATTCCGTGGCAAGTGGCTCACCTCCTGATTCCCAAAGCTTCTCAACCAAATCATAGATACAAGTCAGGAATGGGATATTCTCCACTTGCAACGACAAAAACGCTCAAGAAGTTCAACAAAATCCAGGAAAAAGTGACTGGCTTAATTGTCATCCCATTTTCACACCGTATACTCATTCCCCCACTGGAACACTGTACGTGCAGTGTGTCCTATCAGATTGTTGGCAGATCTCTCAGACTGGGCTTGCTCCCAAATATGAGACAGAATTCCCATTTCCAGCCAATTAACACTCCTCAGAGCTTTAAATGGCTGTGGAGCAGGAAATCTCACCATCTGAAAAATCCTGTCCATTGTGTGGGAAGACTTTCAAGGGTGTATTTTTAAAGTGAAAAACCTGGACTTGAAGCATAAATATTAGAATCTTTTCCAAATCATACTGAACACACTCAAGTCCTTGCCATTTTGAATCTGATGACCCCAGAACCCTGTGCTGTTAGTCAGGTTCTATTCAATGGCTGATTACAACGCTAGAATCCATTACAACTTCATTGTTGTTGGGTCGAAATCCTAGAACTTCCCTCTAGCCTAAGGTCAAAAGCGGGATGTTCGCTGATGATTGCACATGTGCAGTTCCATTTGCAACTCCTTACTTAATGAAACCATCCATGCCTGCATGCAGAAAACCTGGAAAATACTCTGGCTTGGACCAACTTGGCAGTAACGTACATGTCACACAAGTGCCAAACAGTGACCATCTCCACTCTTGATATTCAACAGCCTTACCACCACTGAAGCCAACAACATCAACATCCTGGAGTTAGCATTGACCAGTAACTGAACTGGACCAGCCATATAAATATTGTGTGACTACAACAGCCGATCAGAGGCTTGGAATTCTGGGGTGAGTAACTCACCTCCTGACACCCCAAATGTTGTCCACCAACTACAAGGTGCAAATCAAGATTGTGATGGAATAACTCCCATTTGCCTGGATCAGTTGAGCTCCAACAACACTCAAGAAGATGGACACCATCCAGGATAAAGCAGTCTGCTTGACTGACACTCTATCCACCGCCTTCAACATTCACTTCCTCCATCCACCAGTGACCTGAGATTGCAGCGTGTACAATCTACAAGATGCATTGCAGCAAGTCACCAAGGCTCTTTCAACAGAACCATCCAAACCCCCAACCCCTACCACCTAGAAGGACAAGGGCAGCAGATGCACTGTTGCTGGGTCAAAAACCTGGAACTCCCTCCCTAATAGCACTGTGGATGTACCCACCCAAAGAAACTGCAGAGACTCAAAAGTCAGCTCACCACCACCTTCGCAAGGGGAATTAGAAAAAATGAATAAACCTGGCCTTGCCAAAGTTACCCAAATCCCATGAACAAATGAAATAAAACCTAACAGCATTATGAGAGTACATTTACTGCAGCGGTTCAAGGAATAGACCCACCACTGTCTTCTCAAGGGAAAATGGAGATGGGCAAAAAAATATCAGCCTTGCCAGCAAGGCTCACATTCTGAGGATGGACTGTTTTTTTAAAAAAAGACAATTTGTGTGCCTTTTTGAAAGACCTTTACCAGGCTGATCACATCCCAGTGAAAAGTAATTAGAAGATATCATCTCACAATACTATGGGCTGGCTTTGATGCAGCCCATCGTTATGAGAACTAGAATTCCCAGCTGCTGGTGAAGGGATCTCAGTTAGGTTCAGTATTGAGTCAACCAGCACCCATTATCCCTGTGCACTTGGGTCACTAACATTTACCTGAGCAGGCAGCAAATTCATCAGTTTAAAGCCTCAACAATGCAGCACTCCCTCAATACTGCACTGAAGTATCAGCCCACATCATGTGCTCAGCTTCCTGAACACCAACGTTTTTCTGACTTCAAAGCAGTTCTAATACTGAGCCATGTCTGACAATTCATAGTTGGAGCCCTTTGTTTAAAAGTTTTGTCTAAATTTTTGTATTTGGAATTTCAGATAAAACATATCACATGATCTCTGAAATAAACATTTTTTAGATGGCTCTTTAAAATGTCAGGCAATAATGAAATTGTCACAGGCTTGTTCAATGTCTAACAGGTGCTGACTTCAGTCATGTAACATGCAGCAGTAGATAGTTATCTTAATCATACTTTTAGACTAACCACGTGTAGATCCATCAGCCATTGGTTCAAAACCCAAGTACGGCTCATCTCAAAATGTGACATTAAGGTAATCATCTACTGCTTCGGGTCAGTCATGTGATCAAAATCAGGACCAATCAGACAAGTTGATGACAATTCCATTATTGTCTGTCACTTGAAAGATCCAAATAATGCAGATAGGCAGTAACCCATCTGATTATAAATTTCCAGAAAGAATTTTTTAAGGATAATGTATCTGATTTGGTGCTGCTCACGGTAGGTCAGAGACTGGTTCATCAGGGCTGAAGCATTGTACCATCTCACAAACATTGTGGGCAGAATCTTCTGTTCGGCGAGCGGGGGTGGGGCCCACTCACCGATGGGTAAAATGAGGCAGGGTGACATCGGGCGTGCGTCCCAACGTCACCCCCCATCATTTAGATTCTCAGTTCGGCGGGCATGTGCGGCCAAGTCAGCTGCACGCCTGTTGACCTGTCAATGGCCTATTAGGGCCATTAAAAAACTAATTGAAACCATTAATGGACCTCCCCATCCAACCTTAGGGTTAGCAGGCAGGCCAGGCTAGCAGTGTCTCATGAGGGGGCATGGCAGTGAAATATTTTTCTCATGTTTATTTGAAGTTTCAAATCTGAGCAGCACTTTGCCTCAGGGAGATCTGTGCACTCTTTTACGCGCATACACTGGGAAGAGCACACTCCCGGCTCAGGGAATACCCTCCCGCTCGCACAGGGAGCGCACAGCGCTTCCTGGCAGACGTCACACTGGGCGGGCCTTAATTGGCCCACCCATGTAAAATGGCTGCGCACTCCCAACTGTGGGCACTGATCGGGAACCAGCCCGCCCACGCCAGCTCCTGCACATCACCCCCGACAGGGGGAAAATGCTGGCCTGCATTACTGTGCTGATAAAGGGTAACTATGAAAGCTCAACGTGCTGGTATAAAAGTTGCCAGCAATTAGAAGGTGAATTAGAGCTTCTGCTTTTTCCTGTATTGTTTTCACTGGACAAGTTGAACAAGAAGTAGGGACAGTCATCAAGCTCATGCAAAGGGCTACAAATCAATTTCACTGATAATGGTACCTCTCTTCTCTTACAGTCCAACCTTTGACTCTTTTATTTCCTATTTATGTGGGAGATATTTTCAACTAAATTGGTACCATTGATCAAAGAACTGAATAGCCAGCAGAAGCTTGAAGGAAAAAAAAAGCCTCAAACAGAACCAGAACATCAGAACACCAGAAAAACAAATTGGGTTAAAGACAAGTATCAACCAGGCAACAAGCAGGAAAGCTTGAAATGTGGAAAATAGCAGATGGCACTTACCAAGTTATAAGAAGCCTCCTTCTTGGAGTTTCATGAAAAAGGGTATAAGACCAAATAATTAAATCCCTGCTGCTCTTGTTTAGTCGAAAGAGGAACAGGAGGCAATAGTACGTCTGCTTTCATAGAGCCAGAGGATCATGGAGGCATAGAAACTTACAGCACAGAAGAAGGCCGTTCAACCCATCATATCTGTACTGGCTGTTTGAAGAAGATAGGCCAGCCCTCATCCCCACTTCTTTGCCGTAACCCTGAAAATACCTCATTCTCAAGCATCTATCTAACTCACTTTTAAAATTATTTGTAGAACCAGCTTCCTCCCCTCTCTTCAGCTAGAGAGTAACTGATGCCAACAACTGTCTGAGTGAAAAAAATTCTGCTCGTCTCCAATGGTTTTGAACCTCTGGCCTTTATTTATTGAACAACTCACCTGAGGGAATATTTGTTCTCTATTTCCTCTATCAAAACCTTTCATCATCTTGGAAACCTAACTGAGGTCACCTCTTAACCATTTCTGTTCAAAGGAGAGCAGGCTTAACTTTCCCAATCTCTCCTCATAACTGAAACCCCTAAACCCTGGTAACATCCTCGTCAACCTCCTCTTTACCCTTTCTAATGCCTTTATTTCTTTGAAATAATGATAAGTCAAAAAGGAACAAGATGTTTGAACAATGCGCTGATTTACAAATCACATTTAAATTAATCCTTAAAAACAGAAATGTTTACAATAAGACCTCATACCTTGTGGGAAGAGTGAAGAGATCCAGAGACTGAGCTGCAAAACCCCTGACAGAGAGATGCACAACAAAGTGAAGCTCTCTGTCACTACTGTGCAGTAAACTTACAGGGCTGGTGAGCTTCCTCTTCCGTTACAGCTCAGGGTGTCGGCATTATTGACGTTATTCTATTCTTATCCATTGAATCATAGTGAGACAATCACCTGCAATCACCCACTCTTCTTTCTCCCTGGTACTTCTGGAGAGCTCCATGGATGTATCAGTGAACGCCTTCTATCTACATGCTGCCACTTGGCAAAGTCATCCAAAAACATAACATTACATTCCACATTCCTTTCTATCTCACCATCTGCTCCCTTCAACACATCATCACCAACCCCCCCACCCCGTCTCTGAATTGCCTCCCAGCTTGTCTGACCTTCAAATTTCCTCTGACTGAATATTGGGAAGACTGCTGGCATTGGCCTGGATTTTCACACCAAAGTCAGGTAGTGGGTGTGGGGAAATTATTTGTCTTGTTCTGCCAGCCCCAGGAGAAGCTCACCCAAATAGTGGGGGAGGGGATGGAGGGCATGAGGGACCTTTGGGGTGGATGGGGATGCAATGGGTTGGCATGGGTTCTTTGCTCCTGGTTGTTGCGGGGGTGGGTGTGTTACAGGATGGAGTCAGGCCCGCCACCCCAATGATGTAGACCAGAGATAATCAGAGGAGTTGCTGAGTACTGAGGCAGAGTGGTTAAAAGGCCCACCACCCTGGCACTTCATTCCAGTTGTTTTGTTAAATATTAGGTCCTATAGCCTTCACTTCTCATACCTCTTCATTCTCCACCAACCCCCCCCCCCCCACCCCAACTATTCTCCATGCCCCATCCATGACAACACCCACCCCCAATTCCCCCTAAAACCATCCATGCAAAGGCATGCCTCCCACCCACTCCAATAACCCCTTATAGCCCTCATGCCAACTCAATGCCAACTCTTTCCAAGGCACTATTCTTTCCCCTTATAACCTTCAAACCACCTTACCCAGTATCCACCATGGGCAGACCTCAGGAGCCAAGTTGAGATGAAATAAAATAAAGGTCTAATGGTCTATTTCAGCCTTTACTGTAGAAAAAACTCCAAATCATGAAAACCCATTCTAAACATTTAAATCACCTCAAGTATTTAATCCTTTATAAAAACAAATAGACATATTCAGAATTCCACATCAAAGGCAGCTAATCCTTCAATAACCCTACAGGCTGTCAATAAATCTGTGAAATTAGGGTCCCCTACTGAGATAATGATAGTTTGTGGAAAGCAATCAAGTGTTAATAATAACACAATGCTAACCGTTGTGGTAATGTCAAATAAATAGCTATTGTAACTGCTAGAACAGATTGTTTTAACTTTGGCTTACACAGACAGTATATTTTTAATGTTTGAAGGACTGGGAATTTAAATAACATCACACTTTAACAGTTCTACAGACCTTATCTGTCCTTGAAGAGCATTTATGATGGCTCTAAAATTTCACAACTCCCACAATAAGGTTAAGGCCCTGGCTACTCAGCACTGAGTTCAGATTCTGAGTTTGGATTTCCCTCTTATGTGAAACACGCCCTGCTCCCTTTCCCTTACTGGCAAGAATGGGTTCTGTTGAAAATGGGAGCAAGACTTATGAATCTGAGTCCTGCCCACCATTTTTAAATGTCCACAGAGTCTCCACACCTCCACAAACATCCAGACCATTGTCTTTGATCCCTGCCTCAAACTCTGGTCCCTTTCTATTGCTTCCATCCCTCTTCCTGGAAACTGTCTGAAGGTAAGAAAAACCATTCACAGCCTTGGCATTGTGTTTGATCTCGAGATAAACTGCCAAACACACTCCATTACCAAGACAACATACTTCCACCTCCATAATATAATCTGACTCCTATCCAGTCTTATCTGCTGAATCTGTCATCTTTGCCTTTGTTACCTCTAGACTCGGCTTCTAGTGGTCTTGTGAGTGGTGTCTCAACTTCCACCCTACATAAACATATGCTCATCAAAATCTCTGTTCCCGTATCTTAACTCGCATCAAGTCCTATTCACCCATCCCCACTTCTGACCTTATGATGGGAGGAAGGTCATTAATGAAGCAGCTGAAGATGATTGGGCCAAGGACACTACCCTGAGGAAATCCTGCAGTGATGTCCTGGAGCTGAGATGATTGACCTTCAACAACCACAACCATCTTCCTTTGTGATTGGAGTCATAATCTAGCTCAAAGGAAGATGGTTGTGGTTGTTGGAGGTCAGTCATCTCAACTTCAGGACATCACTGCAGGAGTTCCTCAGGGTAGTGTCCTAGGACCAACCACCTTCAGCTGCTTCATCAATGACCTTCCTTCCATCATAAGGTCAGAAGTGGGGATGTTCGCTGATGATTGCACAATGTTCAGCACCATTCACGACTCCTCGGATATTGAAGCAGTCCATATCCAAACGCAGAAAGAACTGGACAATATCCAGGCTTGAGCTGACAAATGGCAAGTAACATTTACACCACACAAGTGTCAGGCAATGACCATCTCCAACAAGAGAGAATCCAACCATCATCCCTTGATGTTGAATGGCATTACCATCACTGAATCCCTCACTATCAACATCCTGAGGGTTACCATTGACCAGAACCTGAAAGTCACAAACCTGAGTCAACGTCATCCTCAAATAAAGGCAGAGTCACCAATGACTAGGATGATTTTTTAAATTCATCCATGGGATTTGGGTGTCGCTGGCTAGGCCAGCTTTATCCCCCAAGCCTAACTGCCCTTGAGAAGGTGGTGGTGAGCTGCCTTCTTGAACCGCTGCAGTCCATGTGGTGTAGATACACCCACAGTGTTGTTAGGGAGGGAATTCCAGGATATTGACCCAGCGACAGTGAAGGAATGGCAATATATTTCCAAGTCAGGATGGTGAGTGGATTGGAGGGGAACTTCCCAGTGGTGGTGTTCCCATGTGTCTGCTGCTCTTGTCCTTCTAGGTGGTGGTAGTCATGAGTCTAACAGCATCTGTGTAGAGAAAAACAGAGTTAATGTTTCAAATCCGTATGACTCTTCTTCAAAGCAGAATACCCTCCCTTCCAGAATACCCTCCACTTGCCTAGAAAAGTGCATCTCCTTCTGCTTGCGCCATCTAGGACAAAACAGTCCCTTCAGAGACTTCCTTTGAGTCATACAGACTCTAAACGTTAACACTGTTTTACTCCCCACAGGTGCTGTTCGACCTGCTGGGTTTTTCCAGCATTTCCTGCTTTGGTTTCAGATTTCCAACATCCACAGTATTTTGCTTTCATTTTAATCATTTCACGATGACTGGTTCACAAGTTGGGAAATTGGGGAAAACAGACCCACTTTTCACTTCTCTCTCCATCACTGTGACACCAATGTGTGCCATCTACTAGATGCATTTCTATTGATGGCATCACTGTATTGTGAACCACATATCATATTCTCTGAAATGCAGAACGGAGCTCTTGATCTACTGAAGAGGTGTCATTTGCTAAATTTATTTTAGAACAAGCAAACACTATTTTACAAACAGGTTAGTGGTTATTTAACTGATTGTTGTTTGTAGGCACTAACTGTTGGCTAATCAGCAGCCATATGTGCCAACAGAAGGCAATAAGTGATCATGTTTCAGAAATAAATCATTGTTCATAAAGTGCTTTGTGACAGCCAAAGAAGTAACAGGAACTACATAAATAAAAGGAGGGTAATGCACATTTCATCAAGTAACATTCATGCCACACAAGTGTCAGCAATGACCATTTCCAACAAGAGAGAATCTAACCATTGCCCCTAGATTGTCAATGGCATTACCATCACTGAATCCCTCACTTTCAACATCCTGGGGGTTCCCATTGACCAGAAATTGAACTGGACTAGCCATATAAACACTGTGGCTACAAAAGCAGGTCAGAGGCTAGGAATTCTGCTGACAGTAACTCATCTCTTCACTCCCCAAAGCGTATCCACCATCTACAAGGCACACAACAGGAGTATGATGGAACACTCTCCATTTGCCTGAAAGAGTGCATCTCCTTCTGCTTGCACCATCCAGGTCAAAGCAGTCCACTTGATTGGCACCCCATCCACCAGCTCCAACATTCAATCCTTCCACCACCAATGCACAGTGGCAGCAGTGTGTACCATCATATAATACGCTGTAGCAATGCACCACGGCTCCTTCGACATCACTTTACCACCCAGAAGGACAAGGGCAGCAGGTGCAGGGGAGCACAACCGCCTGCAAACTCTCCTCCAAGTCAAGCACCATCCTGACTTGGAACTATATCACTGTTCCTTCAATATTGCTGGGTCAAAATCCTGGAACTCCATCCCTAACAGCGCTGTGGGTGTGCCTACACCACGTGGGCTGCAGCAGTTCAAGAAGGCGTCTCACCACCACCTTCTCAAAGGCAATTAGAGATGGGCAACCAATGTTGGTCTAGCCAGTGATGCTCATGCCCTGTAAAAGAATGAGGAAAGCTCATGGGCTGCTCTCACTGGCCTGGGTTGGTCATATGGTCAGTTTGTATTGAGAGGTTATTGTCTTATTTTCTTGTTCAGGATTAAAATAGCTGCTGCTATTGGACAATGGACAGAGTGAGACTGTATTTCAGAACCACATGGGATAGGAACAGGAGAAGACCATTCAGTCACTCAAGCCTATTCTAACATGAAATGAGACCCTGGCCGACTTGTATCCTAACTCCATCCAACCACCTTGTCTCCATAATCCCATTAATACACTTGGCTAGCAAAAACAGTAATTTGTGGTTATCACTTTCTGAGGGGAAGGGGAACAGACAGTAACTGCAGTAAATGTTGGAAAGGGTTGAGATTCTTCAAGCAAGGTTTCAGGATTTAGGAACAAGATTCAAGAATAGAACCTCAAATGTGGTAAATGTGTACAGAAGAAGGGAGCAAGTGAATGTGTGACTAAAGAAGTGATGTAGGAAGGAAGGCCTCAGATTCTGGAGCATTGGGGCCGGTTCTGGGCCAATAGAGACCTGTAAATCCAGATGGTTGCAACCAGGAGGCAGAGGGAGAAGGATGTTTTTTGAGCTGAGGAAATTATTCATTGTGGTTTCTCAGGCGTTAGAGTTAGGACCATTAAATTGAAAGAGCCAGCACAGGCATGATGAGCTGAATGGCCTCCTTCCCTGCTCCTATGATTCTATGGAAGAACTTTGGAAAATAATGGTTAAACCGTCTGTAATTTCCTCAGCTACTAATCGTTTTCTCACGTACTGAACTGTGGCTGTGCTGGGTTCAAAGGGGTTTATCATGTCAGCCATTTGATCCAGAGACACAGTTGAGATAAAATCTCTTCACTCAGCGGGTTTTGAACTTTTCAATTCCCTACCACAGGGAGCTGGAGAGGATCAGTCATCAAGTAGATTCAGCACTGAGATTATTAGGTTTTTGAGCACAAAGGGAGTTAAGTGGTAGGGAGATCAGGTGAGAAAGTAGAGTTGACACAGATGATTAGCCATGATTTACTGAATGGCAGAGCAAGATCCTGCCCATGTTTCTTACATTTTTATGTTCTTATTTTTTTTTTGCTGAGAAGCATTTTTGATGATTTCCTGCAGAAGAAGCTAGTCACTCAATAAATGCAAATATTTGAACAGCTTCTTGGAGGAGTTTTCCTGCAATTCAGTCTCCTAGGAAGAAGGAAAAAGTTTGAGACTCCACAGAGCAATGTGAATGAATTAATTTGGGGGAGGTGATGGTGTAGTGGCAACGTTGCTGAACTAGTAATCCAGAGACACAGGGTAATCTCCTGAATCCTGTGTTTGAATCCTGACTTGGCAGATGGAATTTGAATTCAATAAAAGTCTGGATGGCAGCCATGAAACCATTGTCAATTGCTGTAAAAACCCATCTGGTGCACTGCTGTCTTTTTCTCCTGGTCTGACCTATATCAATGACCCACAGTGGTTCTTAAAGGGCCTAATAAGCCACTCAGTTGCATGCCTCAAAAAAGGAACAAAACTAGATGGATGCCCCGGCATTGACCTATGCACTGGAAATGATGGCAAACTCAGCCAAGTCAACCCTGCAAAGCCCTGGGGGCTAATGCTAAAATTGAGAGGGCTGTCTCACTGATTAGTCAAGCAGGGGATTGTACCTTGCAGATCATACCCCAGACACCACCATCCTTTGGGTATGTCCTGTCCACCAGCAGGTGACAACTGCCCCAGGGAGCTGGAGGCCAGAAAAAAATGTCCATGCATCATAATCAAACATCTGAAAATATAGCTGCTAAAAATGCTGTCCACAGAAATTTATTTTTATTTTGTTTCATCATGGAAATTTCATCCCGCCCTTGGATGAGGTTTAATGAAAATTGCAAAGGCCGCCTGGCCAATTCGCCCGTCCGCCAACCGTAAGGTTGGACGGGCAATGGAAAATCAGGGTCATTTGCGCTGTTAATGGGCTTAGTTGCCTGCTTAATTGTTGGAGGGTGTGCTTCCAACTTTTATGTGCACCCGCCGAGTGAAATATTGCACGAGTGCGCGATGACACTGGGCATTCACCCAATGTCTTCACCCACGATTTTACGCCCGATCAGGTCGGGTACATGCCTCACCTGTGGGGCGTAAATTCTTGGGTTTTTTCCTCAACAATCCTCAATTCCAGCTTCTTGACCCAATTGCCCCTGTTCCAAATAATTTTTCACCACAAACTATTTACAGTTATATTTGCTTTTGGGTGTAAAAGTAAAATTTGGGAATTGAATCCAGGAGAAACAGCCAGAGGTATAATGTCTTCCTACCATTCACTAACACAAGTAGTTGTCTAAGACTCATATCCTGTGGCTTGTGGAGCTAGCCCCTATAAGAAACTGTAATATTTTTGACTGACTTAACCTTACTCTTAATTGGAATTTGTGGCTAGGAGTTGTGGAAGCTATTTCACCAGGAGTGAACATCAATAACTGAAATGAATGCTACAATCCCAGCTGATGTTAATACTGGACAAGTCAGATTCCAGGGTGGAACCTGGCTTGATAGCTCTTAACTTCTATTTTTTTCTTTAGAAACGTGGAGGGTGGCTACTGAACAGAGTCACAGAGTCTTCTGGTGTATTTTTAACAAAAGAATAAAACATTTATTAGCAAGAAAAGATTAACTATATTACACTACTCCTTCACGCACAATCATACCTTTATAGAGAATAACACAAGTTACAAAGTGTATTGTATACTAGAATGTTCACAGTAAGTATACAACCTATGTAAACCAATAGGCAACCTGTGGTCAAACACATCACACTCCTAGATCAAGTGACAGCTGCCACCCAAGTAGATGCTATGGATCTCTCATCAACTCCCCCAGGCACTTGTCACACTGTGAGCCATCCAATCTCACTGAACTCCATCTTTTTCCTCGAACGTTTCCAAACTCAACACTTAAAGTACTCTCCTTGGAATCTTCTCCCAATCAATGCTTTCACATAGTCATCTTCCACAAAGATACACCCCCAGGGTTTCAATTTTACTTCTGAAGTTCCTTTCCCCTGGATAGCCACGTGCATTCAAGCTTCACCTTCCATGCACACTCAGATGCTCAGCCATGCCAACAGAACACCACTGCTTCACAGGCCTGTATAAAGGAATCACCAACCTTTAGCTGTGTCCCCGGATCTTCTGGCTTTTCACAAGCCCACTTTGACTTGATTCTGCTCCCCGCAGCTTTCTCTCTTTAAATTGGAGCCTTTTCCCCCACTCCTTTTCACTTCACTGATAGGATCTTGTTTCAGATTCCTGTCTTTGTCCTTTGACTTAACTTAAAGGTTTTCTTGGGACCTTTCTCCTTTTCCTTTAGGACATATTCCCTGCAGTTCCCTCTCCCAGTAGACTGCTGACAACTTGGTTTCCCCCTTGAGATCCAGAACTCATTCAACAGTCGCTCTTGCTTTAAATTTAAAGCAACTCATCTAAGATTCTTAGACTTATTTGCCTCAGAAATCTGCCAGTATGTCCAGCGAGAGAGACTTAAACTGCTCCCTTCACCTAGAACATAATCACCAACAGAACTCAAACTGTCTTCTGGTTCTCTGTCTCTGAGGTCCCCTGTTGCTAGGCAACAGCACAGTTTTCTCTACTTTGTTTTACCTTCCCTAAACCTCATCAAGGGTCATAAAACCTCATTAAAATGAAGGTATATAAACAAACCCATAGACTTGTACACAACATTCTAAAGTGACCAAAGTCCAGGTTTCCCCTTTTGAAACACAAACATGAAAAATATAAATTAAACTTAAATTAAACCTATAGCGTATTCCTAACACACATAAATACACATAACTTACTAAAAACTATCTCTAGTTCCTAACATGTAATGCTGACTGCTGTTGGCTGTATGCAAATATGCAAGAAACTGATCAAGTCTGACAAGTATACAATGTGAATGTCAAAATAGCTTTTCAATCTTAAGTAACCTATTAACAGCTGCAGTTTGTTATTGTAGATAACAAAAAGTCACCAGTAAAAATATCTTAAGGCTATGGAAATTTTAGCAAAAAGCACAAAAGTCACAAAATGGATCGAAACCAATAAACAGACATACTTCAAAGCTATGTTTTACTTTGATGCCAATTCAGACATTTGAAGGAGCGTGAAGATAAGAGCTTGACATGATCAAATATGTTTTTAAAATACTAATTCAGTTGGCCTAAGTAGCCCAAAGTGCTTTGAAAACTGTGAGAGAGTGACATTGATTGATAATGCCTGAGTTTGCTTTCTTTTGAAATACAGAGCACCTAACACCCCAAAACACACGTTTTGTTTATATGCCTTCAATTTTATTTTATTTATTCATTCATGGGATGTGGGGATCATTGGCTAAGCCAACATTTTAGTCCATCTTTAATTGCCCTATAATTCTCAAAGCAACAATTTGTAAGAAGTCAGTAATTTAAGACTGGAAAGGAAGCTGCTGTTGTAATTACTGATTAAGGTCCTGATGATATTTGTAGCATTCACAAGGAATGGAATTACTGGAGGAAGTTTAAACAGATGTATACCATCAAGACTGTCTTTAGTATCATAGATTTAACAAAGAAAAATTAGATGCCTTGTTGTACAATTGTAGCTTAAGGTAGGTTTTGATAGGAGAGAAAAATCTTGTCAGGGAAATATCCTGCCCACCTGAGAAAAAAAGAGATAAAAAATCATTGCAAAGAATAATCTGGTGCTTAAGTTAGGGAGCTTGATCAACTGCTGAAGGCTATGACCAAAAGGGAGGCGACCACTCACTGGGTCATCATACATATTCATGATCAACAGTTGTATTATCAATGGGTATATTGTTAACAGATGTGTTGTAATGGGTGTACGATTTCCTACAAAACTAATAAAAACATTAGTGTTTAATTTGAGCTTTAGGTTTTGTCGCATAATTTCACATAATTCTCATGACTAACCTGTCAGGAGTAGAAGGTTTTGTCTTACACCCCTGCATAACCGTGTTATTACGTATGACTACATCAACCCTCTCTTTGGGATTGGTGATGTCCTCATGCAATAAACCAAAATTGATTAATCTGTGCAAATATATGAAACTGTCTACATTACATTCCCAAACAAATTGGAGTCACTCTCAAAAAGCATTGGTGAAATGGACCTAATGACCTCCTGACCTCCAATCACTGCTCTCCTTGAGTGACTTTCAATGCACAAGGAGTGGAGACTCACAAATTCTAATATTATTTGAACAATTCACCAAGGCCTAAAGTCCCCATTGAGACAGTTGCTGAAAATGGAGAGTCCACTAATTTCCTTACATATTGAAGCACCGCGAATGATGCAGGACAAAGAACATTGTGAAATCAGGAGCACATTACTGACATGTTTTACAGAGGAGAATTCCAAAACATTTGCCTGACATGATTTTGGAACAGAGGAACAAGAAAAGGCCATTCAGTCCCTTGAGTCTGTTATTCATTCTTACCCTTTTGTAAGCAAGTGCTTCCTGACATCACTCCAGAAAGACCTCATTCTAATTTTAAGATTATTATCTCTTGTTCTGGAACCCCACCCAAGAGGAAATTGCTTTTCTCCACCTACCTGAGCCAACACTTCAATCAATTTAAACACTTGAATTAAAATATCCTTGAATCTTCCATGTGCAAGGCAACACAAGTCTGATCAAAAAAAATAACAAACAGAATCACTCTTCAGATTTAGCAGGAGGTTCTGAAGAGGAGCTGCTTGTTGTTCTTGGCCCTTAGAATGAGCAGTTTTGTAAGAATTTCATCAGTTTACACATCCTTTGTGGGTTTTGGCTTTCCTGTGCAACACTTATTCATTTTCTGTTGTGTCGAAGTTTTAGAATTAAAGATTGGTTCTTTATTGCTACAAAGCTCTACTATTTTGCTAACTTGTGGCTGTCCATTGAGATTATGGACATTGATTGATCATTTAGTAGGATTATTTCTGATAATTAGTATGTGCTGCCTTTTTTGTTTTTTTTAAATTGTGTTACCAATAAACAAAATGGCATCAACTTTAGAGCTGCTGTCTACTTTTTATTTGTTCTCAGGATGTGGGCAATCTTAACAAGGTCACATTTAATACCCAGTTACCACAGAAAACCGTTGTTAAATAAAACTGAACGGCTTGGTATGCAACTTAAATGGCCACTAACATATGTTTCCTTGCCATACTCCCTCTACTAGCAGGCTACTTGCATTTTTATAAAGTTATTCTTTCATGGGATGTGGGAATCACTGGCAAGGCCAGCATTTGTTGCCCATCCTTAAGATGGGTCTAGTAATGGTAGAAAGTTTAAATCAATTTACCTTACCTCCGAACAAATGGCTTCATTTAGTTGGTGATAGTCAATGAAAACTTAGCGGGGACTTGCTAACTTAGCACAGGCCAGGGACCACTCCCAATAACCTTCTGGTCTGTATGGCTCACTTACCCACTGGTTAATTACCTTATCTGCCAAACTATCAAGAACCATTGATAGAATCCTAAACACTAAGGGGGATGCTCTCTATTAGATCATTTTAGCAAAGCTTTCAACTTAGGTAAAAATGGGATAATTAGCCTCACTAATTTACCACTAATACTACTGAAAAGAAGAAAAACGACCCCTAAACATGAAATGTTAATGAACTATATCATATCGGTATTTGTTATCATTTCACCTGTCCAGCATTGTGTTTGTAATTTCATAGTTCTAGGTCCAAATCTTCCAATCAGCATTGAAAGTGTTGTGTCTGACACTGATCAGTCAGAAAGCTGTGCACTTACCTAGGTACGTTTAAAAGGCTCCGACTTTTGATGCAGCAGCCAGAAGAACTCACTCAGTGCAGCAATCCATGCGAAGAGGATCAGCGCAGAAGATGCTTCCCCTTTTTATGGTACTATTTTCAGTATGGTATGCTTAAATGTCCAGTTTGAATGTTAGTGAATGGATGAGTGGATCAATGGATAAATGGGTGCATGAGGTAAGTAAGTGGGTCAGGTGGGTAGGGTGATTAAGGTGGGTAGGGGGTGAGATGGGTGGGTGGGTGAAGTGGTAAATGGGTGAGGTGGGTAAGGTGGGTAAGTGGGTAAGTTGTGAGGTGGGTAAGTGGATGAGGTGGGTAAGTGGGTGATGTAGTAGGGTGGGGAAGTGGGTGAGTTGTGTGAGGTGTATAAGTGGCTGAGGTGGGTAAGTGGGTGAGGTGGCTAAGGTGGTTACATGGGTGAGGTGAGTAGGTGGGGTAGGGTGTGAGGTTGTAGGGATGTAGGTGGGTAAAGTGGGTAAGTGTGTGAGATGGGTAATTGGGTAGGGGGTTATTGGTTAGGGAGTAAAGGGGTAGGGGGTAGATGAGTGCTCGGGTTGGGGGTTAATCAGGTCGAGTCACGGGAGGTGGTGATTTGCATGTTGCTTGTATAGTTATTCAAATGTCAGACTAGATTTTAATCTGTCTAACATTTCCTGGGTAACTATCCAGGTAAGTACCACAGAGCTGTCTCAAGGCTTTAATGCTAACTAGAGTCGGAGACATTCATGGACAGCCCCAAGGAGTGGGGGAATTGCCCATTGAAAGTTGAAAATTCCCGGGCAATTGCCATGTAGGTCTGTGCCTCAGGATCCCAACAAGCATCTCAATCGCGTGTCCAGTCTCTGACTATCCGGAGACAGAAGATTTGTCCACTAAAATGTCAGGGGTTCTCTGATTGACTACTGTAACCTGCGGAGAAGCTCAACAGAATCTCCAGAGGGAATGAAGAAGCTGATAAAAATGTTCATTTTTGTCAATTCTTCAGGCAGTGCATCAAAGTTATGGCATTAAATTAGGTGGATCCCATATTAAGTGTCTGGATACCAATTAGTACCTGAAAACCCCTTTGACATGCCACTTACACATCACAGTATTTTATTTACCAAATCTAGGAGTGAATAACACTCAAACTCATGGAACAAGATTGCATGGCTGCAGATTTTGTATATTCAACAACAATATCTACAGCTTACATTTATATAGTGCCTTTGTAGTAATTATGGTTTTGTTTAGTGCGTCATGTACCTTTAAGAATAATACTTGTTAGGGAAGATCACATGATCTTTAGTAATCTACACATGACTCCAAATACAAGCAATGTGGTTGACTCTTAAATGCCCTCTGAACAAGGGGTGGGCAATAAATGCTGGCCTAGCTATTGATGCCCACATCCCATAAATAAATTTAAAAAAAAGGAGAGTACTGTGGGCTACTTCTGCAGTCAGTGAAGATATAGAGTTGGAGTTGAAAGCATATGTGTAGTTGCTGCTGAGTATATCATAAATAAGCTTAATGTTCCCACTCAAGAAGTGTCTGCAGTTCAACTCTATTACAAATAGGCAACTCAGCCACCCCATAACAAACTGGTGATGAGGATAAAACAGAATTGAGCAGAAAAAATCAAATTGAAAAGAAATCAGCACTGTACCTCACCCAGTGATTGTAAGTATTAAGCTCTGTTAGAATTGAAATTATCCTCTCTCAAAATGCCACAATGTGGGAGAATTGATCCTTTTTAACTAGCCACAGACAATTGGTCTCTATACATAGAACGCCTCACCTTTTTTCAAGTCAACTAGATTACGAGGAAAGAGAAGAGGCGAGTGATTGAGTGATCCCCTTGAGTACTTGTAGGAGCAAAACCTATGGTTTGATTCAAAGTTTGATGGCACCCAATGCCCCAGATTCAAAGAATTTTGATGAATTGGTGGACCTCTTTCAGCCCAGGCCCTCAGTCACAATGCAGAGGTTTAGGTTTAATCCATGGAGTAGAGACCTGGGTGAGACAATTGCATTGTATGTGGCAAATTGAAGCAGCTAATGGAATGTTGTGGGTTCAGTATGACTCTGAATGATATGCTCAGAGATCGTTCAGTGTGTGATATGAAAGAGGACACTATTCAGAAAAGGTTATTGTCTGAAGTGAATCTGGATTTCATGAAGGTGCTAGAGATAGTGCTGGCCATGGAAAGCTCTGTAAGAGTTTCACAACAATACAGGTTGCACAAAATGGCGCCGTCCTCCACATCGGGTGGGAAACCTCAGCCAAAAGTGGCGTGAGAAAGCAAGACTCTGCCGAGAAGCGGGAAACAGCCCCAGCTAGCCAAAGAATAAAGAAAAATAACTTAGCAGCAAAATCAAAAAATAATTATAATAGATTTGGCAACAATCAGTCTTTTAGTGATTGGCAGTTTAAAAAAATTGAATGCCACTATTGTCGCAGAAATGGACATATGATGAGGTAGTACTAGGAAAGATTCAAACAGGCTTGTAAACAAAAGAAGAAGCCCAGTGAAATCGTTAATGTATAAGAGTCTGAAACAAAAAATTCAAACATTTACTCACTGTTTTATCTGAAAGTTGAAAAGTCAGAACCAATATTTCTCAAAGTGAAAGTAAATGGCAAACTTGTTAAAATGGAAGTAGATACAGGAGCTTCCACTACAGTAATCGGGGACCATATTTTCAGATATTTGAATTATGGTGAACATCGGTTAAGTTTGCAACAAACAGATGCCAAGCTCAAAACTTACACAGGTGAAGATATTCAAGTAAAAGGAATAAGAAGAGTAACTTATGGAAGCCAATCGGCAAAGCTACCAGTGTTGGTATTGAATGGCAGAGGACCAAGCCTTATAGGGCAAAATTGGCTAAGGGAAATCAACCTTGATTGGTCACTGAGATTCCAAAATGAAGCTGGAAGCATTTCTGTTTTGGAAAAGGAGTGTGTAAGGACTCAACAACTTGAAGAAATGAAGGCTGTCTTAAACCAAAACCTAGAAGAACAGCATAAGAAACTTGAAGAGACCCTGTTTGATGACAGAGTTCAAAGCAAGGTGAGTAATCATCATAGGGAAAAAGAAAACCTGCTGAAAGACCTTCACACACTACAAGATTCCCTCAGGTCAAAGTTTGTTCCTCTGGAACAATACAAAGAGAAACAGAAAGAATTCAGCACCCCTCTGAACGAACTGAAGAATCAATTGGCAGAAGGACACAACAATGTTCAATTTTCCAGGAGGCAGCAAACAAATTTTAAAAAAGAAATGGAAGAGCTGAAGAATCAGCGAGATGAAGCCAAAGAGGTTTTGGAAGCAAAAGTTGCAGAATTTTCCAAGAAGCAGACAGATAATGAAATTTTGGGAGACTCAGCCACTGAGCTCAGTCAAGTGGGACTTGCATCTGAGAGAAGTCTGGCCAATAATGAAGTCATAAAGAAGGCCGAGATTAAAGTCTGCACTAGAAAGAAGATACAGAAATTCCAATACGACTTTAATCCTGGCAGTGTACGAATACATTTTTGTACATAGGCCTAGCAATCAAATTGCAAACGCCGATGCCCTTAGTTGTTTGCCTTTACAAGAAAATGATGAGCACATCCCAGTTCCACAGTAGCTTGTCTTATTGTTAACTTTCTTAGATTCCTCGCTGGTATGTGCTCGACAGGTCAGAGACTGGACAAGTCCGGGCCCAGTCCTATCTCAGATACAAGAATAAGTGCTGCATGATTGGTCCCAGGAGCCCATATCTGGCTAAATAAAACCATACTTCAACAGAAGACACGAAATAACCAGTCAGGATGGCATCCTATTATGGGATGCAAGAGTTCCTCCAAAGGGAAAGGAGCCACTTTTAGTTGAACTACACAGTGCCCTTCCCGAATGAAGACCATAGCATCTACGATGGCCAGGAAAGGATGACGAAATAGAGAGTTTGTTAAAGCATTGTGTGCAATGTCAGCAGCTGCAAAAATTGCCAGTGACAGCTCCATTGCACCCATCCTTTGTCAAAGCCAAAGTGGAGAAGAGGGAGTCATGTAACATGACCATCCACAACCTCCCCCCCTCACCCCGTCTCCCCCAGCTTGGAGAACCACCCTACCCTATCTTGCTGTACTGCCACTAAGTCTGCCGTTTTCCATCTAGCAAGCAGCAACTCAGAAAAAGGGCTCAATCCAGGTTTGAATACCTGTGCCCACCCTCTCACCACCACTACCTTCACCATCTATACTGTTTCTCATGGGATTTCTGAACTTCTATACCATTGCATCCAAGACTAACTTACCTCTGCGTGCCTACCTCATTGTGGAAGTTATCTCTACTGGAAAAGTGAATTATCCAGCATCAGTCTTCAACCTGTCGACCTCTGTGACGGAATTCATCTTCGTACTTTTGATTCTGGACTCTGGACCCTCGTGACAAAATAAATCTTTGGTCTGTGGTCTTTGCCCTGTAAATCTTTCTTTCTCTATCCCTCTTTTATTGTATGAATGCACCAGGGGTGACATAGTGACACCCATCTCTATGTTTTGAGTGTGTGCAAATAACCAACCCTCTAAGTTTACCCTATCTCAAGTTTGCTGTGGGGCTATTAATAAAAAATGGATCACACCAAAATTGAGTGGCTGGGAAATACATCACCGCTTGTAAAGAGGGAAATCAAAATCAATTTGCCTTTCTGTTCACAGATGGGTGGTGAGAAGAGAAATCAGGGCTGTTTAAATTAAATCCCCCCTGTCCATAGCACAAATATTAGATATTGTACGCCTTTGTTGTCGTCCATGTAGCAGTGAATGATACAGCTGTGAAATTCTTCGTAGGAGTTGAAAATGCTTCATTCTTCCAGGCCTTTCCCTAGAGTGCAACCAGGGAGCAGAAGATTCCAGACAGGATTTTCTTTTACTCATTTATGGGATGTGCATGTCACTGGCTAGGCCAGCGTTTATTGCCCATCCCTAATTGCCCTTCAGAAGGTGGTGGTGAGCTGCCTTCTTGAACTGCTGCAGTCCATGTGGTGTAGGTACACCCACAGTGCTGTTAGGGAGGGAGTTCCAGGATTTTGACGCAGTGACAGTGAAGGAACGGTGATATATTTCCGGGTCAGGATGATGAGTGACTTGGAGGGGAACCTCTAGGTGGTGGTGTTCCCATGTATCTGCTGCTCTTGTCCTTCTAGATGGTAGTGGTCGTGGGTTTGGAAGGTGCTGTGTAAGGCGGCTTGGTGAGTTCCTGCAGTGCATCTTGTAGATGGCACACACACAGCTGTCACTGTGTGTCAGTGGGGGAGGGAATGAATGTTTGTGGATGGGCTGCCAATATAGTGGGCTGATTTGTCCTCAATGGTGTAAGCTTCTTGAGTGTTGTTGGAGCTGCACTCATCCAGGCAAGTGGGGAGTATTCCACCACACTCCTGACTTGTGCCTTGTAGATGGTGGACCAGCTTTGGGGAGTCAGGAGGTGAGTTACTCGCCACAGGATTCCCAGCCTCTGGCCTGTTCTTGTAGCCACAGTATTTATATAACTAGTTCAGTTCAGTTCCTAGTCAATGGTAACCCCCAGTCCCCTAGTTTGTTGACAGTGGGGCATTCAGCAGTGGTAATGCTATTGAATGTCAAGGGGCAATGGTTAGATTCTCTCTTGTTGGAGATGGTCATTGCCTGCCTTTTTGTGGCACGAATGTTAATTGCCACTTGGCAGCCCAAGCCTGGATATTGTCCAGGTCTTGCTGCATTTAGGCATGGACTGCTTCAGTATCTGAGGAGTCAAAAATGATGCTGAACATTGTACAATCATCAGCGAACATCCCTACTTCTGACCTCATGATGGAAGTAAAGTCATTGATGAAGCAACTGAAGATGATTGGGCCTCAGGCACCACCTTGAGAAACTCCTACAGTGATGCCCTGGAACTGAGATGAGTGACTCCAACAACCACAGCCATCTTCCTTTGTGCTAGGTGTAACTCCGACCATCGGAGACTTTTCCCCCTGATTCCCATTGACTCTAGTTTTGCTAGGGCTCCTTGATGCCACATTTGGTCAAATGCTGCCTTGATGTCAAAGGCAGTCACTCTCACCTCACCTCAGAAGTTCAACTCCTCTGTCCATGTTTGAACCAAGGCTGTAATGAGGTCAGGAGCTGAGTGATCTGGGTGACCCTAGTTTGTCCCCTTCCTATTCAAAAGAATGTAATTGTCCATGTCCTGAAGTCTTCTGTCTTGA
Organism: Carcharodon carcharias; assembly: GCF_017639515.1. NCBI lineage: Eukaryota > Metazoa > Chordata > Chondrichthyes > Lamniformes > Lamnidae > Carcharodon > Carcharodon carcharias. The sequence continues at coordinate 19,423,171 of NC_054474.1, forward strand.
ATCAGTCTTTCCTTAAATCAGTTTCATGACCCTTACAGTTCAGTCATCATAGGGATCCCAGCCCAGACACCAGCAGTTATGGAATGCTGCTATCCCACACTGCCAACGAGCTTGTCTTCCAGAAAAAGACTAGTGACTGCATGTGTCCACAATGTCCTCCAAGATAGCCAATAACACTGTTGGAGATTAAAGCCCTTTGTCAGGGTGACTTGGCAGGGGGAAGTGTAAGAGTTGGATAAAAACTGTAAACAATATGGGAGGTTTAAAGATGTTGGAAAATGTAATGTAAATAGTTTGACAAAAGAATGTAACAGTTTTAGTTTACACTTGGCGGGTGGATGTAGGGTAATAGGTTAATGAATATGTTAATGAGACCATGATGCTGTTAATAATGTAACTGTGACATCAGTAGTCAGATGACAAAGAGTCTCCAATTAAGACAGTGAGGAGCAGAATATTCTGTGTCCTGATTATAATGTGCTTACAACTGCCCACCTCCATGGTAAGTTTGGGTGCAGGGAGGTCATTTAATCATGTGGGAGGATGGTGGGTGGGAACCCTGCCACCTGTCTCCCCTGCGCCTTGATTAAGTTCAGTTGGGAAGGCGTGTGGTCGGCCTTCCCACACCATTGTCAATTGAGGCCCTTACATGGACAATTCATGTTCACTTTATTTGTAAATAGCTCTTAATAAAAGGTTTGAAGTTAAACCATACTAACTATCTTAAGTCTGTCAAAGTGAAGCAAAGACTTATCAAGGTTAGAAAAACCAAGAAAACATGGTATTAATGAAATCTCACTAATGCTCAACAACAATGTCAAAGGATAACGAAATACTCATCACTATCTCATTTGACCTCTCCATTGAGTCCAATGTATCAGCTCTGCTTGTCCAACATCCAGCATTGGATAAGCCGAAGTTTCCTCCAATTAAATATTGGGGTGACCAAAGTCATTGGGTGGAATCAACTGCCCACCTCCATGGTAAGTTTGGGTGCAGGGAGGTCATTTAATCATGTGGGAGGATGGTGGGTGGGAACCCTGCCACCTGTCTCCCCTGCGCCTTGATTAAGTTCAGTTGGGAAGGCGTGTGGTCGGCCTTCCCACACCATTGTCAATTGAGGCCCTTACATGGACAATTCATGTTCACTTTAAGGACCCCATCCCACCTCCACTAGTATTAACCCAGTGACGGGCAGGGAGATCACCATACGGTGGGGCAGGTTTGCTTGTGGGCTGATGGGTTGGCCCCTCATTCAAAGGCACTCAGAGCCTAAAAGAGAGACTTGGCATCGAGAAGGGAGTCCCACTGAGAACCACCCTCCTGTCCTTTTCCTGCTGAACCCCTGCCTGACTGTCTGCCCTAATGGAATTTTCATCCCGACCTTGGATGAGGTTTCATCAAAAATGTAAAGGCCTCCTGGCTGATTGGCCTGCCCGGCAACCATGAGGCAAAAATCACTTACAATTAGGCCATAAATGAGCTTAATTGCCCGCTTAATTGTCAGCAGGTGCTCTTCCAACTTTTGCCATTCTTGTTCTTTAAATAATGAGTCAGATTTACCATTTCCATTCTTTTAGTCATTCAGATTCTTTGCACAATTCTCTAAATCCCTTTTTGTTGAGGAGACTTAGTTACCAAATTTAAGCATATGCCCCTCCAAGTCGCACACCATCCTCACTTGGAAATATATCGTTGTCCCTCCACTATCACTTGGTCAAAATCCTGGAACTCCCTCCCTGGCAGCGCTGAGGGTGTACATAGACCAAAGGGACTGTAGTGGTCAAGAAAACAGATCACCTTCTCAAAGGAAATTAGGGATGGGCAACAAATGTTGGCCTTGCCAGTAATGTTCACATCCCATGGATGAATAAAGAAAAAGCAGTGGGGGATGATCTTAATCTGATTCCAATGCTCACTTGATTTGAATAAATTTACCTGTCAATAAGTCATTGACTGCTATAAGCAATATAAAATATTTAATTGAAACATGAAACTTATGCTTTTTTAGTGTAGTTCGTTAAGCCCTTTTTACTGGCAATTGTCTTTAGGACATAAATCACAATCTTGAACATAGTTCAAGAGATATCTTTACAAATGTTAGCTGCTTAAATTGAATTATTGCATTTTATTTTCCATTGGACAGGTCAGCCTAGTGATAATAATGCAATATGATATTATAATGGATCTGGTGAACATTCATAGTATTTGGGCAGATACTAGTCATCTTACCTTGATGACCACAGATAAAACAATTCAACCAATCATTCATGGAAAATATTGGACATTTAGCTGCTCTGTTGTTTTCTGAACATTTAGGAACCTACAAACTCACAAATTATTGTGCCAGTATCAAAGTGGTTTCAAATTATTTGAACAAAAGCAAAAGATGGTGGCAATCTGAAATAAAAAAAACAGGAAATGGTGGATGTGCTCTGCATGTCAGGTGGAATCCATGGATTGAGAAATAGTTAACATTTCAGATCGTTGACTGTTCATCAAAACATGAACAAGTTAGAGATTAGCAAGTTTTAATCAAGATGAGGCAGGGAAATGGGGGGAGAGGAGGAAAAGGAGAGGAGGAGATGAAAACATCTCTGATAAGATGAAAGGCAGGAGTGATTAAATGGCAAAAGGGATGATGGTGCAAGGTAAAATGGGTGGTAAATGGACAAGAGTACAAACAGAAACTGGGTCTTTTGCAAATGGAAAATAAGATCAACACCAACAGCTACTGTCCAAAAAAAATGCAAAAAAAAAAATGAGAGCAGAAATTATGATCCGTTTCGATATTGGAATGTGTGCTTAACACACAATTTGCATTTTACACCAATATCAGACAACTAAATGTTTGATATCGTCTATTCGACTGATTTGAAAATTTCAAACAATTCCTGAATCATTTGTGTTAGCTGCATTTAGTTATGTTGAATGTGTGTGCTCTCCACTACATCCTGATTTCATCTTCTCAGCTGGATTGAAAAAGCAAGATGCTGGTTGACCTCCTTCTTCTTCTCTTTTGGATGAGTTGAAGCTGACAAAGGATGGACAATAAGAGAGCTAAGAGAGCATTGAGATAGGCTAGGCTGGAAGTGACAAAAGAATGAATGAAATGTACAGTGGCACATGGACTGAGGTAAGGGCAGGTGATGTTACAGAGGTGGAAATAGGCAGTTTTTGTGATGGAGAACTTGTGAGGTGAGATGCTCAGCTCAGGATCGAACGGGATGACAAGATTAGAAGCAATTTGTTTCAGTGTTTGACATCACAGCTTTTTTATTTACTCATCAGCCACTATTTCTTCTATAGACTAGGACATGCACTTACTTAGCACTTCTATCGATGAACACATTTCTGGCTATTGCTCCTTATTCTTGAGAGCTGAAGGAGTTAGTTTGTGTTGTAGTCCAGTTTCAAATATTTCCAGTAACAAAAGGTTATTTTTTAACTTTATTTTTCCGTATATTTTATGTCATTTCATTCTTAGAAATAAGGGTGGGTACATTGACATATCTTAGGAATAAGGATGGGGTGGGTAGTGACATAATGGCCATTGAACTAGTGATCCAAAAGGCCCTGGCTAATGCCCTGGGGACATGGGTTCGAATCCCACTATGACAGCTGTTAGAATTTAAATTCAATTAATAAATCTGGAACTGGAAGCTAGTCTCAGTAATGGTTACCATATCAACCATCATCGATTGTTGTAAAAATCCAAATGGTTCACTTTAGGGAAGGAAATCTGCTAGCCTTACCTGGCCTGGTCTACATGTAACTCCAGACCCACAGCAATGTGGTTGACTCTGAAATGGCCTAGCAAGCCACTCAATTCAAGGACAACTAGGGGTGGGCAACAAATACTGGCCTTGCCAGTGACACACCCATCCCATGAGAGAATTTTAAAAATTGGATTCGCTAATGTAAATGATGTTGGTGTCAGATTCAAATATTTATGAGTCATTTCTAGTACATCCAAATTAGAGTTAAAGGCCAGATTAGAGTTAAACAAAGTGCAATAATCACAACTCTGGAACATCTTCCTTAACTGCACCAAAGTGATTTTCTTTCCCTCTGCATTGGCCATCTGTTAGTTTGTTGGAGTTGGTTGTTAACTTACGTGCAATTTGGGCTCCAACAGTTTGATGAGCACAAGCGTTTTTGCTTTTGCTGAGTATAAAATCCACATAAAAAATAGCATACGTTAATGTGATGTTATCATCTTCTGAGAGAGCTTTTAAAGAGATCCATTATCTGGAACTGCCAAGGAACATACTGTCTGTAAATCCCAGCTGTTGCACTGCCACATTGAAAGTCACAGCACAATTCAAGTGCAGCCAAGGCTAGATCTGCAAAAAAGTTTTTAATGTGCTGATTTTGGCATCATGTCTTCCTCTCCTTATAAATAAACAATCCGGAAATATTCTTGTGGAGTGAAATTGTATTCAGCAATATCTCATATGACATTCTTTGAGATATTTTGCCACATTCATTAAGCCATTTAAAGAAAGAGATTCATTTAGAGCGCACAGGGGAAAAAAACCTACAAGCGCTTATTACAAATATTGATGAAAGCAAATTTGCCCCCTTGACCTCCTAACCAAGCACCTTTGAGGTGCTTTATACCCTTTAAAAATCCGAAGAGACATAAGAAAGAAAAATAGTTTATTTTTGTCCTATGTTCATTAGTATTTTGGCTCTCGCACCAGATAAGACAGTGGACAAGCAAACTTGTCCAAGACCTTTGTTAGTGACAATCTTTATCTGGTTGTTACGTGGAATGGGAACAGCTGAAGTAAAGATTTCCTACCTGATATTTTATGCTTGAAATGTCAAAAGTCTTTACTGTCATTCAGCTTCCCCTTATAATTGAGGACACTAGTCTATGTCCTAACATTCTTTGTCAGAACTCATTAAGGCAGCCATGCTACACTGTCTTTGTATTCCAGTCTCAGATGCTTAAGGCAGGCTGGGAAGGTGCCAGGTTCAATCCATGACCCTTCACTGCTCTTAGTTGGTGAAGCTGGAGGAATAAGAAATGGCTTAAGCTCCTTTAATCTAGGGAACAGAAATTCTGTCAAGGTTCTGGCTAACAATCATTTATCAGATGTCCTCAGGGTTGATTGCTGTCCAGACTCACTGGGCAATGTAATAGAAGGTGACTGTAAGCTGGGAAACCCTCAGTAATGGAAGGATGGTTTGTGTGTGTGTGTGGGAGTAAGATTTGGAGCATTTTTATTATTTATTTAAAGTGCAATAAATGCTGTTATCTTTTCTTTTAAAACTTACAAGAAAACCAGCCTGTGTGTGTCTTTTACAGTCACAGCTCTTAAACAGTTCAACACTCACTGAATTGGCAACCAAATTCTTTAACAAAAACCTTTTGCAGTCAACTGAGAGGTGGAAAGAGAGGGGAGCCATTCTGTCACTGCTCACCTGGTCGTATGACTCTCCTCTCACTAGTGAGGTTTCCCAGCTTACGGTCACCCTGAGGACATCTGATAAGTGATTAGAACCTTGACTGAATTTCTGTTCCCTAACTCAAAGGAGCAGAAGCCATTTCTTATTCTCCCAGATTCACCAACTAAAAGCAGTGAAGTAAGGATCATGGATTAAACCTGGCACCTTCCCAGCCTGCGTTAAGCATCTGAGCCTGGGATAGAAACACACACATATACAGAAGTAAGTCATAAAGTGAGAGGGTAGGTTAAATTGTTTAAGAGTTCAAAGAAAGTTAATTGTATATCGAGCCTATAGACTGATGACTTGGAAGGTTTCAGATTGAGCCTGATGGTCTTTCTGGATTCTACATTGAGACAGTTTAAAGATGTTGGCACATGATGTATGTCTTTTCTTCTGGAGTCATCAGCTGCTGTGTTGATATTTAAGATGCTGCCTGCGGCATACAGCTGGTCAAAAAACAGACAGGGCACAATCTTGCAGGATGGCCGCAGAGAGAGAGAGTGTGCCAACTTAGGGTCTTCTGGGTCTCACACTGCCTCTGGAATCAGTTTCTCAAAACACACAAAGGGTCAGTTTGCTCATCACATGACTGCCTCACAAACTGGCCAGTTAACTAAACATGGCCATAGCAAGCTGATTCCAGGTCCATTGTTTAAAAAAATGATCAGATTATGGCTAGTGGAGTTCCCTTTTCAGCCAGGGTCCATTGCCCAACGTGATTGAGTGTAATGGCTTGTTCCACACCCAGCTGAATTTGCAGGTTATGTCTGGATATTTTGTGAATGGTTCAAGAGATGGGTCATTTACACTCCCCTACATTGATTGTCTCCGGTGGGCTACTTCAAGACAGCCCAGCAACTTACTGATGGTTTTGTAATTTGTAGGGTGCAGCTATGTAAATATTTGGTCACCTTAGGAGCTGCGATTTAAAATGCTGTTGTTCAGTATTTTTAAACTTATCCGGTGGTTTCAGACCATTCAATAAATATATTCATTTTCAATATGAAACATAGTTTAATTGCAAGGGGGAGAAAACAAACATGTTAAAGTTAATAAAGGAAAATTGTTAAAGCTGGAAATTGGAAATAGAAATTAAAAAGACAGAACAGATTGAATGTTACGTAAAAGAGAAAGAAAAGTTTACATTTAGACTGGAACTCTTTAATTGCACTCAAAGGTCCAATGAGGGGCCTAGACAAAAGTTAAACTATTTTTTCTACTTCAGATGCATGGGCTCCTGCTGTGCTGTGTCATTCTAGCACTATATATGTATATATAGTTCTGAAAAGAGAGACATGTTGCTAAAGCTTTTTCTCTTACACACATCAGGACAAACGCAAGAATGCTAAATTTCAAACAATCACTACAATTTATACTACAGGAGTTAGGGATGCTGATTGGTTGAAAAGTCAACCCTGATTAGCTGAGGCATTACCATGGAGAAGGCAATGGGGAACTATAGGCTCCCCAAGTCCCAAGCAATTCAAAAAAGACTTGAACATATTTCTTTTGTTTGCAGAGAACAGGTCCCTGTGTAAGAATGTCTGTTGCTTCTAGCAAATGTAAATGAACCACATTATGAGCTCATCTACTTATCTTAAATTGGCTGTTAGTGTAGCTATTAGCACACTCAGGATTTTTCAGCAAGTGCTACCCAATCGCAGGATCACATCTATCAGTAGATATTTTGTCCTGGGTTTTGCAAGTGCTGGCTGGTTGAATATGGTCTGTACTCTGCCTATGTGACTTGAAGCTTCATTTAGAGTTAAGTTCAATATTATAGGAATATAAATACATACCTTCATATATGTGTTTGTTTGTGCGCAGGGAAGCATTTGTATGTGAGCTTTAATGTGTTTTCTTTCCTGAATTGTCTTTTGTGTGTGTATTCAGCACTTTAGAGTCGAAAGCCCCATATTAGATTAAAGGAAAAGTATACTCAAACATTCCAAAGTTTTGAGTATAAGGTTTGAGTTGAGATTTCTGGCAAAAATCGCAATTTGAAGGTATTGTAAAGATAAAACAGGGCTTGCCTTTGTTTGAGATGAACCAACCCTTGTATCACCCCCTTGTAGACTAGTAGGGAATAACCCTCATCACCAGCTTCCAAGCTGATTGGGACTGATACATACAAGTTGGTATTCTAAAATTCTGAGGGAAAATGAAGATTACCTGAAATTCAAAAGGATTCTAGGAAAACCAAAAGACATAAACACACGGTCTAGGTGGTTCCAATGGATAAAAAGAGGTTTCTTTTGAAGAAATGAGTTAAATATTAAAGGAAATCTGCATTCTAAAAGCACTGTATTTTAAATTTTGCACAATCTTGAGATGTAAAGTGCAGTGTAATTTAACAGGTTACTTTTGAATAATGAGGATGCTATCCAAAGATAAAGAATGTGTCGATAAACATATGGGACTTCTAACCTGGATACAAATCATTACACATGAAAAAGAGGTTGTTTTAATTTTGATAGTGTAAATTACAGTTCTTAGAAAGTTTAAAATTTTGAGGTTTGGTTTTTGATGAAGTTCTCAAAAGAGAATTTTTATTTTAAAAGGTTTTTGACAACAATTGGCACTAATTCAAATGCTGCAAGCTTTTGTATTTGTAAGTCTGTTCCCAAAATGTGAAGTTAAGCACAAGACCTTGACAAAGTTTGGCATAAATCCAATTTCTGGCTGCGTTAATGAATCTGGGATAATGCTAAACAAAAAGGTCAGACATAATTTAGTGGGTCACTTTTGAGATGATAAGATGCTATTTGAGAAGATAAGGAAGCAAAACATGTAGATGCTTGATTTCTGTTTTAAACCTGTTATGACTATGAGAATACTTTATTGGACTGTAAAATCTCTCCAGATAACCTGAACAAGATTAGATGGTAGCTATTGCATGTGTAAAATGGTATGAGGAAAGGATTAAGGGTAGAAGAAAGAGATAGGGAAAGAGAACACCATGATGTACAACAATAACAAAAATACCTGGAAAAACTCAGCAGGTTTGACAGCATCTGCGGAGGGGGATACAGTTGACGTTTCGAGTCTGTTTGACCTTTCATCAGAACTAAGACATATAAAAATGAGATGAAATATAAACTGGTAGAAGGGGGTGGGACAGGAGAGCTCGATAGGGGGCCAATAATAGGTGGAGGCCAAGAAGAGACTGCCAAAGATGTCATAGACAAAAGGACAAAGGGGTGTTGATGGTGGTGATATTATCTAAAGGATATACTAATGGGGACATTAAGGGAAGCAAGCAGGACAAGCTAGTGGCAGATGGCCCTAGTGAGGGTGGGGCGGGGTGAAGGGATCGGAATGGGCTAAAAGGTGGAGATTAAACAATAGATTGAAATAAATTTAAAAATAGGAGGAAAGAGAAAAAAATAGTTGTAAAAATATATATATGAATTATTGGAAAAAGGAAGATCACAAAGGGGGTGGGGACAGAGGATAGAGTTCATGATCTGAAATTTTTGAACTCAATATTAAGTCCAGAAGGCTGTAAAGTGTGTAGTCGGAAGATGAGGTGCTGTCTCTCCAGTTTGCGTTCAGCTTCACTGGAACATTGCAGCAGGCCAAGGACAGACATGTGGGCATGAGAGCAGGATGGTGTGTTGAAATGGCAAGTAACAGGGAGGTCTGGTTCATGCTTGTGGACAGACCGAAGGTGATAATCTGGACATCAACTGAGACATTGGAACCGCAACGGGGAAGACAAGCAAAGATCTAGAGACAGAGATCCCTGTTGACATGGAATAGTTAATATGGCCTAAAGAATAAGGAAACATTTTAAACGATCGAGACAATAGAGAAACTGACCTCAAGAGAATTTTAGAATAATCGTGGTCAGGAGAAAAAAATCTTAGTGGTAAAAATATTTGGAATATGTAGTTGAGGCAATCAAAGGGTAAGGAGAAATAATACTTAACAACAATTTACCACAAGATGGATACAGGTAAAGGGAAAGCTGGGAAAAAGCTAAATCAATGTATTACTGACTATAGTAATGTGCCTGCGAGCTACAAAGAGTAAGACCACAGGATTAATACCTTGATGATAGGCAGTGTTAAGTGACTTCCAGAGAGAACTGCTGATGGAAGTGAAGATAGTGAGCCATTGAAAGATAGGATAAGAAGGTGCATTGTAGAGGTGTGTAGGCAGCTTAAGGAATTGAGGTCCGACATGAGACAGCAGCAGGAGACAGCAGGAAGGAGTGGGAGTGCCTACCCAGATGGATTCAGATCGGGGAACTCATTTCACAAGGAGAGTCATTAAAGAAATGTGTAAACTTATGGAGATTAAACAGAAATTCCATATTCTTTACCACCCCCAGAGTTCAGGGATGGTGGAAAGGATGAACTGAACTTTAAAAACATCTATAGCCAAGGCAATTCAGGAGACAGGGAATAGCTGGGCCACCGTATTGCCCAGCATTCTGATGCACCTTAGGGCACCAAATAGCACCACCAGGTTCACCCCATTGAATTGATAACAGGAAGGGCCATGCAATTACCTGAAGGCATTATAGTAGGAGGAGGAGGAGGTGTAGGGCCACTGAAAGGAAGAATACGGGAAAATGTGAGGGAATTAAGTAAGCAATTACATGAGTTGAGAGAGGAAGTTGGAGGCTGACAGATGTTTAAGGATATGGAAACAGGCAAATCCAAAGAGCAACAATGGACCCCCTAAGTGAAGAATAAGATGATGGTCAAGGTGAGCCCTGAGTGAACAGGGTTTGGCCCAGGTGGCATGAACCATACGAGGTAATTATGGCAGGTGATATGTGCACACTTGTAGAAATGAAAATGGGAAATAAATGGAGTCATTACACACAGTTAAACACATATAATAAATCACCAAGCGGTAACCTGGACAATGGGAGCCAATGTTAATGTTTCCACAGGTCCCTGATCCTGGCTATGGGCGTGTCAGCACTGGCATGGGAAGCACCAATGGTCAAAGTCAATAATGACACCTGCCTTCACCCTGGGTAGTACGTATTACTTCCCCAAGGAGGACGTGGGGAATGGATAAGAAAGCCCAACGCCTGGATTACGGATCAAGTCACTGCACGGACACATCAAACGAACAATTGGGAACAGGACCCCCACGTGTGATCACACAAAGAGTTGCAAGAGTACTTTACATTTAACAACACCAGGGCAGCCAGTCCAGCTAACACCACTCGAGTGTAACAACGAGAACTGGATTAGGTTGGTGGTATGGGGGATGTAGAACGTGCACGTCCCCCACCAGTTTTTCAACAAGCATTTGGATGTTCAAGAGATTAATGTGACCGCCGGATGGACAGATCTACCTCCCTTTGTTTGGGAAGTGGATCTTGAGGGACAATATTGTCAAGAAACATGTAAGTATGTAATAGGTAGGCATGATTGTTATGATACACAATGTTTCACTTTGACAACGTGTGGATATCAAAGACCCACTCAATGTCCAGATGTAGTAAGTCCTCCCACAGATGCAATAGGCAGGATAGGAAAGTCGAAACCACTATTACATGAAGTAACTATGGTCTTCTTGGAAGTAACATGTAATATCTCGGGACTACTGTCAGTATTGCATGTGACTTGTTACAGCCACCAGAATTCCATAAAATGGGCTAGAAGCCAACTGAAGAGGATAATCAGTGACCATAAATTTCGAATCGTTCCAGGAATTATAGCAAAAGCACAGGTTATGTTAAAAAGAAGAATGTTAGGAGGCATTGGAGGGCTATTTGGAAGTGCCAATTCCATACTTAAATTCAGTCAGGTCTATGACTTAAATAATTATGCCTCCTTGGTGGCTGTTGAGATTGCCTGAGGACTGCATTACAGTGTACATGGGACAGGATATACCCTGACATCCATGGAGCTACAAGGAGAACTGCTTAGGCTACGGATTCTTAGTCAGACTGCATATGGGATAATAGACACAGCTGAATCACAAGCCACAGGGAGGGCATGTGATATGCTAGCACGAGATCTAAGTGATGAGGTAAAATCCGACATTGAAGAAATCAGGTTCAGAACAATTCCTGAACACATGCTCGAGTCAGTTTACCAATTAAATCTCATAAATTTACGCAAGGAGCGGCAGGAATTGGTGGTTACGCAACCTTAAGGTGGAGGAGAGGATGGAGTTATAAAATTTATCATGGCCATTCCCCAAGAACATCATCCAAATGGGGCTTTCCTGAACAGATATAGGTTCGAGTCCCCAGGAGTAGATAAAGGGGGGGGATGGTATTCCTCATAGGGCCACATGGATATATATCCTATGTAAAAGGCATGGTACTGATGAGTACTAGAGACTGTTGTTCAGAATCAAGAAATTACATTCTATGCTCATGCCAAATGCTGGAGGTATTTACAAACACAAGCAAAGTTACATTCACTGCTTTACCGATTCAGGAAGCATTTAAGGTGATTTAGGTATCCTCAACTCAATGGTGCTTCATGACCGGCGAGGCTGAGTTCCTTTACAGGAACTTACTTAGTGCTAGCAACTCGAGTTTCTGCCAATGTGTGATCAATCCATTTACTGTAGGGGACTGCCATTGGCCAGGCAGAACCACAGGATACTTGTTCAGCCCTTGGTGGGATGACACATTGTTCATTGATCAAACTCAGAATAGCATGCTTATCCATGCAAGAAGCCATAAGAATAGCTCAATCGTACGTAGAAGCTTCTTGAGAGCAAATCGAGAGGGGGCAAGTGGATTTAGCCGCCCAATCGGCCAGGAGGTTAGCCCAATCAGCTACTTCCTATGCTACGGCCGGAAGATTGATGAATTCATGGGAGATTGTTAGAATGGTTATGACGATAGTCACAGGAATTATGCTCTTATTGGCTATCAGACTCTGCTGCTACCAATATAAAACTTGGAAAGGGACTCTCCAGGCACAGACAGTAACAAACCAAAGGTGCACATAAGTTGCCTGACCTATGCATACTCCAAGTGGGAGGACAGGGAAAGGGAAAGTTATATTGTATTGTACCATCAGGTGGTTTAGGATTCCTCTGGTGTTCTGGACGACTGGCCACCCAAAGGACCAGTAGAGGAATTCACAACTTAAGGTGTGGCAGGCTTGGGCTTTGCCAAGGGCCAAGAGGGGGGTCTGTTAGGGGGAAATTAAATATATTTATTAAAAAAGGAGAACACAGTAAGAATCTGCTGAACATACTTAAAATCTCCAGGCGGCCATTGATACTAAACATGTTAACAGTTGAGGATAAGCAGATGGACATTGCACACAAAGAGGCTTTGAGTTTTTGTGTGATTTACACAGAAGTCAAGAGATGAGCTAATGTCCAGTAACAGGGAGGACAATGCAAGTGGTTCAATGATGCGGTGAATCCTTGAGATCTAGACTGGAAATAAAGCATTACATAAAGTTAGATTAAGTGTACTCCTCTCTCAGAAAGGGAAGGGGCAGGTGGTTTTAGCTTAGATTTGGGAGGACATACAATAGACAAAGACGGGGCTTTGATGAAAAACAGACTTGAGTTATGAGAACCAAGGTCTTTGCATACATGTTTTAATTTTGATTGGATGTTATTATTATGTATACCACCTTTAGAGTAATTGGTTAGCAAAATCACGTTTATGTACTCAGTAGGATAGTGTTAACATGGGACCTGTGTGTCGGTTACTGATTGGAGGTATTCAAATATATTATGATGAGAAAAAGTACAAAAGTAATGAAATGTCATCAGTCTGGGAGCTGGGTTTTCATTCTTAGGAATGATTATGGCTCCCTTGCATATGTTTGAATAAACCTGGTTAAAGGAAGCCTGTGTCTTTGTGGTCGCTGTGTGATCGGGGATTGTAACTTCTCCTCTTCAACTGGCCTAGGTGGTAGTTGCTGGATTGGAGGGAGTACCCGCTTCACAACCAATTTAAGATAATCAATTGGGTTCATAACATGGCTCATTTACACTTGTGCGAAGTGTAAATTCGTATGTGGGGACCCATTCTCTGCAAACAAAAGGAATATGTTCAAGCCTTATGTCTTTTTTGAATTACCCAGGAGTTTGGGGAGCCTATAATTCCCCATTGCTTTCTCCAAGGCTTCAGCCAATCAGCATCGACTTGCAAACCAGTTAGCACCCTTATCTCCTGTAGTGTAAATTGTGATCGTTCGAAATTGTCATTCTTGCATTTGCCCTGATGAATGCAAGATGAAAAGCTTCATGAACATGTCTCTCTTTTCAGCTATATGTATATAATAATAAGTTGCACATCAATATTGGAGATGGGTTACGATAAATGCGGGAAATACTCAGCAGGTCTGGCAGCAATTTGCAAAGAGAAACAGAGTTAAGGGTAGGTCCACTCTGTTGCCTTCTCCATAGACACCAGACCTGCTGAGTAACTCCAGCATTTTCTGTTTTGCGGGAGCAGAGGTTATTTCCTACTCCTCCAGCCTCATCAGCTAATAGTAAAGTCAGGAATTGTCCCTGCCACCTTTACGACTATTTACAATGTAATACTCCAATAAAACTTGAGAGGAACGTGGGTCTCATGCTCTCCCACGCCGCTTACCAACGCCTATGACTGAGCGCGTGCAATAATGCACGATTCCAGGTCCAGGATAATGAATGGAACAGCTCTCTGATACCGTAATCCATCAAAACAAATGGCCCATCTATAGTACGACCTGATTTCTGTTTTTAAAGTATAGCAGCAAGAGACAGGGTAGAGAACCTGCAGGTGCGGAGAAGCATTTTTTCCCCCACAAAGGCTCAGTTTAATTTTTTTTCTGAATTCTAATAGCTTTAGGGCAAACTTGGAAAACATATGTGGTCTGAGAGAACAGCCAGAAACATTTTCCTGTATTTATTTCTAATTGTGTTGTGGGATATTTCTGCGTTCAATCTGGAAAAGTATCGAATATTCTATTTAAGAAAAAAAAATCAGTTACGCTCTGCCTGAATCGGGTCATAGAATAAAATTTGCAAACTTTAGCCTGGTTCTCATTACCTAGAGCCCCCGGGGTGTTTCCTACTTGCCAATGGTCCCTGAAGGTTTCAGCTGAATTGAAAGGCGGTGTTTTTAGGAGAGATATGGCTTTCGGGGGCCGATCACTACGTGGCAGCAGAGAGAGATTTCAGATTCTGGAAATCAGAAGCAGAAAAGCTAGGGAGAGAGGGGGAGAGAGAGAGGAACAACAAACTACCACGGATCAACAAGCGGAGTGCACCTTCCTCTTGGAGGTAAGATATCCCTTGGGTTGAGGGGTGGCTGGGCTGTCTTGAGATCTTGGTCGTGCAGAGAGAGGGACAGCGCTACTGATTGAAGAATCAGCCTGAAATCTCTGCAGCAATCAGAAATCAGGCAGAGACACCGATCGCGGTGAATGGATCTAGTCTGTAGCTCTCTCTCTCTCTCTCTCTCTTGTCCTTTGGCCGCCGTCTCGTGTACAGCGTGTTTTCAGGAGCTCTGTAGCTTCTAGAAACCTCACTACTCTCTGCCCGCAGCTCCTCGTTGAGTTGTGCTTGAAGTTAATGGGAGAGTGTCCGATCCTCTTATATAAGCAATGTTTTGGTCAGAATGTTCCTTAAATTCCCCCCATGGCCACGTTTAGTTACAAAGTGTAAGTTTGTAAACATCCCTGGCTTTGGAAATACATGTTTAATGTTCTTCTCACTGAATCTAATGATACTTGTTTGTTTTTTTGGAAAAGAAGGACCAGGAAAATTCAACTCCAGTGTTAAAAACGGTTAGTTACACCGATTTTGCTTTTATCTTGTTACATTGTTGCTTGGGTCGGTCTGGTCGTGTTTGTTTTTTTTAACCCCGTTAGCCTTTTAGCGACCTTTTTTTCTGCTGTAGCACATACAGCATTTCGTCACTTTCAGCCCAGAATGAGGTCTACACAGCAGAGATGGTTTTGCTCCAACACTTGTCCAAGCTGTTTTCAGCCGGTGAGTGGGCAAGTCTCTAGGCTACAAACACTAACATGCCCTGCTGGCGACGTTTCACTGCGCTGAACTCTCTCTCCCTCTCCCCATCCCCACCCATCTCTCTCTCCCCACCCCTCTCTCCAGGTACCATGCCCCGAGAGCAAGTTAGTGACCATGGGCTTCCATGTGTTGGGCTATGGTTCTGCTTGGCGAGGTGTTGCAGTGGTTTGCCGTTGCTCTCTGCAGATTCTGGTCGACCGGGAGACTCTCCCGCTCTTACCACCTTCCACAAGGAGTATTGGAAGGATTTGCAGGTTGGTAATCGACCTGTTTGGCCACATTATAAACGCACCTTCTGTGGCCTCCAAGTCCCAGAGCGGGAACTGGAACCTAGAGTTTCTGGCTCGGAGGTATGAAATACAGGCAGAGAAATCATCGAATGCAGCACAGCAGGACGCCATTCGGTTTCTCGAGTCTGTACTCTTTTTTTCTAAGGACAATTAGTCACACTTGCTTGTCCTTTCCCCACACCCTTGCAGTTTTCAGATTCGAAGTTGCCTCACTGTCACCCGGGCCCCGCTTTTTTTTTAAATTAGCGAACATTATCAAGTACTGCTACCAAATGGAAGACCAAATTTAGCATCACCAGTGATTTCAAATGCGCTTTTGCTTGAAGGTAGAGAGGCGGGTGGGGTGAAGTGCATGGAAGTTCCCTCGACCCAAAACAGCAGGGATCTACTCAGGCAGCACCCCTTAAAAAGATTGGATTGTTTCGGCTGCTCTGGTACCCCCTTCAACTGAGTTGGTGTCACATACGTTGATTTTGCTTTTTTTTATTTAAAGAGGTGATAGCAGAGGGCGGGGAAATGTGAGGGGAAGTCACTCTGGGCAGCTGGGTCCATATTCTTTGGGATTTCCTCCCAAAAATCTCATCTGCAACATTCCAAAACATCCTAACAACCTTGTACGAAAACACTTTTGTCCCGCGACCAATTTTTATGCCTTATTCTTTCTCTCCTCAGTGCCTTCCCCTCCGGGTGCTGTGAATATCTGTTCTATGTTTAACAAGCTTCCTTCTAAATTAGGGAGAATTTTAACCTGTAACGAGGAAGGGCTTTAGCTGTTGCCAGGGAGCGAGTGATTAAATACAGGAAATTAAAGAAAGAAATGAAGCGATTCATTTTGGTAGGAAGAACGTGGAGAGACAATATAAAACAAAGGGTGCAGCTCTAAAGGGGGTGTAGGAGCAGGGGGACCTGGATGTACATGTGCACAAATCATTGCAGGACAGGTTGAGAGCGCAGTTAGCAAGGCATATTGTGTCCTGGGCTTTATTAATTGGAGTGTAGTGTATAACAGCAAGGAAGTTATGTTAAACTTGCATAGATCACTGGTTTGACCTCAACTGGAGTATTGCGCCCAGTTCTGGGCACCACATGTTAGGAAGGATGTTAAGGCATTAGAGAGAGTGCAGAAAAGATTCACAAGAATGGTTCCAAGGGTAAGGAACTTCAGTTATGAAGGTGGATTGGAGAAGTTGGGGCTGTTTTCCTTGGGGGAAAGAATGTTGAGAGGAGATTTGATAGAGGTATTCAAAATTATGAGGGGTCTGGACAGAGTAGACGGAGAAACTTTTCCCACTGGTGGAAGGATCGAGAACAAGAGGGCATGGATTTAAGGTAATTGGCAAACGAAGCAATGGTGACATGAGGAAAACCTTCGCACAGCGAGTGGTTACGATTTGGAATGTACTGCCTAGAGTATGGTGGAGGCAGGGTCAATCGAGAGATTCAAGAGGGAGTTGGACTATTATCTGAAAAAGAATAATGTACAGGACTACAGGGAGAAGGTGGGGAAGTGGCAACAGATGAATTGCTCCTTTGGAGAGCCATCATGCCATCATGGAGATGACGGGCCGAATGGCCTCCTGCTGCATGGTGACCATCCTGTGACTCTGAAAGGAAGACTTGCCTTTATATAGCATCTTTCACAACCTTAGGACGGCTAAATTTAAGTGTCTTTTGAAGTGTAGTAATGTAGGAATTGTCACCAGCAATTTGTACACTGCAAGTCCCCATGAACAGCAATTGACTGAAAGCTGAATATTGGCTAGGAAACTGGGGAGAACTTCACTGCTGTATGTCAGATAATGCCATGTGCTCTTTTACATCCACCTGAGAGGGCAGACAGGACTTCAGTTTAACACCTCATCTAAAAGGCAGCACGTCTAGTGCACCACTCTGTCATTATTGCACTGGGAGTGTCTGCTCAAAGCCTATGGAGTGGGTCCGGAGCCCAATACTCTCTGAGTGAGAGGTGAGAGAGCTACCTAATGAGCTGAGAGTGAGCAAGAAGCTGTGAGATTGTCCTTAGTCTGCAATAGATGTAGTAGATGTAGGTTCCCTGAGTTCCTGCAACATTACATATTTTGCCCCTCAGGCTCTACTGTCTCCTATTTTCTTTCCATGTCCAAAGACAACGGCCAGGATTTTCCAGTCCAGCCCACAGTGGGAATCGTCCTGGGTGGGATAGAAAATTTGATGGACCAACCAAAGGTCCGTTGACTTCGGAGGGGAATTTCTGGTCTTACCGGAAAATCCAGGCCAATGTTCTCATTTCATTCCCTTGGCAAGACGCAAGTGCAAAGTTAACCTTATCCTTCCTGGTATTGAATCAACTGAAGAGCTTGACCTCAACAAACAGAAGAACTGCCTTTTCTTTAGACTCATTGGTGCCACCGGATTGTGCCACGAATACATGATATTTCAGATCTAGCTATGTGTTTTGATGCAGCTTCTATCAATACAGTGTGCATGTGTTTGGCAAACAAAATGGCTCCTGGAACATTTTTGCAGAAGGACACCTCTGAAGTAGAAAAATATGCTCTGTGGGTGTACACTGCAGTGGAGTAGACTATAAAAGAAGTGACCTAAAGTTTTGAGGCACTTGAAAAGAAATCACAGCTTATAAAGAAAACTGAAATGCAGCAACCCTGGCACTGTTTGCTGTAGAATAGTTATAACTGTGCCAAGCGTTGGCTGTCTCGAACTGAGAGGTGTGGCAACTGAGTTGCATTTTTGTAAAGAGGCAAGACTGAAAAGGTTGCACACAGCTTTAGAGCACACTTCAGCCAAAAGTTCCAAAACACAGCCAGGTAATTTTTGTGATCTCACTGAAACTCTTTTGAGAACTGCAATCACGTTTTAGCTCAAAATGTGGGCTATTAGAATGTTACATTTCAGTTAAAGGTGTCTATAATTAATTAACACAGATCATCAGAAGCTGGAGACTCTTGCGTACAATTGCAGATTGCAGAATATTCCCTCTCAGTTTATTTCCCATTTCTTGAAAGCGCCCTGGTGCTTGATAAAAAGAAAAGAAAAACTTGCATTTATATAGCAACATACTCAACCTCCTCAGACCATCGCAAAGCACTT
Organism: Carcharodon carcharias; assembly: GCF_017639515.1. Classification (NCBI taxonomy): domain Eukaryota; kingdom Metazoa; phylum Chordata; class Chondrichthyes; order Lamniformes; family Lamnidae; genus Carcharodon; species Carcharodon carcharias. The sequence continues at coordinate 19,441,980 of NC_054474.1, forward strand.
TACAGCCAACAAAGTGTTCTCTCGAAGTGCAGTAACTGTTGTAGTGTAGGTGGGTGTACCTACATTATGTGGACAGCAGCGTTTCAAAAAGGCAGTTCACCACCACCTTCTCAAGGGCAATTAGGGATGGGCAATAAAAATGCTGGCCTAGCCAGCCAGGCCCATATCCCATGAAAGAATAAAACAAGGCAGCCAGTTTGTACGTAACAAGCTCCCACAAACTGCAATGTGATAATGACCAGAAAATCTCTCGTTTTTCCAAATGATGTTGGTTGAGGATAAGTTTTGGCTTGGAAACCCCCATGCACTTCTTTGAAATAGTGCCATGGAATCTTTTACTTCCAACTGCATGGTCAGATGGTGCCTTGGTTTGGCATCCTAACTTTCCGCAGGCGCGCTGCTGCCCCTCGTCAACATCATCCGAAAACACGTACGCTGATCCTACCAAAATCTACCTCACCGCTACCTCTCTCAGCTGTCCACTGCCTATAAATTACTAGTTTACTTGTCTGACATTCAACACTGGATGAGCAGGAATTTTCTTCAACTAAGTAGTGTGAAGTCTGAAGCACTGACTTCAACCCCCCCCACAAATTCTGCTCCTTAGATATCTACTCCTCTCTACTAGCAACTGTCTGAGACTCAAGCAGACTATTTGCAACTTTGGTTGTCATATTTGACCCTAGGGTGTGTTTCAGACCATACACGTGCCATCATGCAGACCACCTATTTCCAAAGCTAGGTGGGAATGTAAGCAATGAGGAGGACACAAAGAGGCTGAAAAGAGATATAGGTGGGTTAAGCGAGTGGGCAGCAAGTTGGCAGACGCAGTATAACATGGGAAAGTGTGACATTATTCACATTGGTAGTAAGTAAAGAAAAGCAGAATTTTTTTTTGAAGGCATGAAACTTTTAAATGTTAATGTTCAGAGAGGCTTGAGTGTACTTGTAAAATAAACATGAAATTAACATGCAGATACAGCCAGCAATTAGGAAGACAAATCGCACATTGGCTTTTACTGCAAGGGAGTTAGAATGCAAGAATTAAAAGTCTTGTTACAATTGTACAGGGCTTCGGTGAGACCATACCTGGGGAACTTTTTGCAGCTCTGTATCTAAGGAAGGATATACTTGCCTTGGAGGAGATACAGTGCAGGTACGTTAGATTGATTCTTGGGATGTTCTGTGATAAGAGGTTAAGTAAGTTGGGCCTGTACTCTATGGAGTTTTAAAGAATGAGAGGTGATCTCATTGAAACATACGAAGTTCAGAAGTGACGACAGGATAGACACTGAGAGGTTGTTGTTTCCCCTGGCTGGGGAATTCTTGAGTGTGGGGGCATGGCCTCAGGATAAGGGGTCGATCATTTAGGACTGAGACAAGGAGAAATTTCCTCACTCAAATTTCTGAATCTTTGGAATTTTGGTGTATAACTTCAACGCGAAGATGCACTGGAGAACCCACCCCCAAGTCTCCTGGAAGCCCCCAGATAAGAATTACACAGCTGTACTTCAAACTTCTATTGGGCAGTTGCCTTGCAGTTGGAACCATCTGAAAGTGTGATATAAATTGCAAAACTTTGGATAGTTCAGACTGTCTTATCGGAATAGTTACCCAAGAAAAGTTAGAAGAATTAAAACCACTTCTAACTCCTGGGTAACGATAATATTGTCCTCATCACCCCCCACCTCATCCCCTGACCACCCAATCCCCATCCTACTACTGACCACCCGACACCGTCACCCCCTGCCCCAACCAACTACCATCTGTCCCCCCACCACCCCTCAATCCTACTCGCTTACCTTACAAACCTACTTTCTCCCTGGCTTCTGAAAGTGGATGGACCTTCATGCTTTATGACAGCTAGTTCTGTAAAAAAAAAAGGGGGCGTGACTTCCTTACATCTGACTCTCCAACCCTTGACACAAATCCTCAGGAATGTGCTGCACTGGACAGTTGTTGCCCAGTCTGAGTTGGAAGGTCAGGCAAGAAAGGAGCGGCCGGATCTCCAGGTGAGAAACTAGGAGCGAAGTGGCAATCCGACTCTGATTGCCATTCCATGGAAGTTCAGGCCTTTTATATCCTGAGGGTTGTGAATGCTCCATCATAGTGTTTATTCAAGGCTGGGCTAGACAGATAGATAGATCGATCATCTCTCATCTTTTGGGGAACCAAGGGAGATGGGGAGTAGGTGGGGAAGTGGAGTTGAGGCAGAAGACAAGATCCTTAAAATTTACCTCTTTGACCAAGCTTTTGGTTATCTGCCTTATTACCTCCTTATTTCCTCACTTATATTTTTGTTTTATAATGCCTTTTTGAAGCACCTTTGGAAAATTTATTGCGGTAACGGCACTACATAAATACAAGTTGATGTTGATTGTACCTTCAATAGTGCGGCGCTCTCATTACTTAATTGAAAGAGACAGCCTGCGTTGTTTACAGTGGTGGTTCCTGATTGATTTTAGGGAGTGTGATTCAGCAGTACCCCACTTAAAGTCTGCCAAATGAGCTGAAATGCAGGTATTAAACTTGCAGTTTTGTTGCTATAAGTGGCTCAAGGGCAGTGTGTAACACACACAACCCTCAGTCCTGTCCATTTGACAATGGGTGGATTAGGGTGAAGTGGTCTCCATGATTCCAAAGGAAGGGAATTACATTTCCACAACTTGTACCATTCCAACAGGAGGGAGAATTGTGAAGACAGAATCACAGGAAATCACTTGCATTACAGAATTGTTGGAACCAGATGCTGGATTTAGACTGATAGGCCTTGTACATGGCAGAGCCTTTAATATAATGAGCTGCAGGCCTGAGCATGGACAGTTGGCTTGGAGCCAGTATGTGCATGCGTGGCACAATTAAAACTTCAAACCAATTGCAAGTTGCGAGAATCTACAATGCTCTACAGTTTCTTCCTGACCATTTATTGTACAAAGTTTATTGGACTTTCTGTACGTATTTTATTTTCTCTTCCCTGTCTTTAATTGGGCCCAGCTTTTCGTTCTATTGCATTCGTAACGTGGCCAAACAGGTTGAGTATCGACCTACAGATCCTTCCAACACACTAATGGCAGGGGTTAAAAGTGGGAGAGATTCCTGCTCAGCTATGTGATGGAAAGAATGATGGAGCCCCTACCATCACTATGGATAGCTCCAGGCTATAACATGCGTGTGAAAGTACAAGTTGCCACAACAAGTGTACTGAGTGAACTGTAGGACACCATTCTCACTTTGTTTTGTAGTGCAGGGGATTCTACTAAGATTTAATCACTAGTGCTGGAAATTTTCTCTGGGGTTCTCCCAATCGACTGTGGAAGCGTTATTTGGGTAGCTGAATAAAAATGTGAGATACCACATGTATCAAAGGCTGAAATGACAGATCCCCACTCAATTTTATTTTGGTTTTGTTGAGCTGATTTCCATTGATGCTTCCAAACCCGAGGGCAGAATTTTCTGCTTGGCGTGTTTTGGGGGGGGGGGGGTGCAGTGATGGTGGTGTTGGGGGTGGGGTGGGGGGGGGGGGTGGCGGGGTGGGGGCGGGGTGCAGTGATGGTGGTGTTGGGGGTGGGGTGGGGGGGGGGGGTGCGAGCCCCACCCATCAGTGTATAAAATAATGTGCGGTGATGTCAGGTGAGCGTCCCGATGTCACGGCACACCATCGCGATATTTTGCTGGGCGGGCGCGTGATGAAGTTCGACGTGCGCCCGCCATTAATTAACGGGCTAGTTAAGGCCCTTAAATCGTCAATCAGTGGTGGTTTTCAGGCGTCCGTGCGATCTTCGGGTCAACGCACGGGCGCAACGGGCAGGCGGGTGAGAGACTTTTTTATGAACCTCATCCTCGGGTGGGATAAGAGGGCTCAGTGGGGCCGTCAATCTGCTTTGTGGAGTATTTATTGGAGAAAGTATTTTAAACTTGCCTGTGTGATCTGCAGCAGTTCAGAACGAATTCCTACAGCTTTCTATATACTTTGAACCTTCAGGTCAGCACTCTGCAGTCAGTAATCTTTACCGGGCCTGCAGCTTTCCGGAGGTCTCCATTTAGCCTGGGTATGGATTCTGACATGTCCACTGGAGGCAGCTCCTCTAAGGAGGAAGGGAGGGCTAGAATAAGGAGGAGGCCAGGACTGGACATTCAGCCTCCAGGGGAGCCATCTTTGGGAGGACAGGCACATGCACAAGGGGTGCAGGGCCAAGAGGTAGTCCAAGGTGGAAGGGGCCGCAGGAGACGCCACTATTCTGCTGCTAGGGTATACAGGCAGCAAAGCAGCTACCTCAGTATTACTGAGGTGCAGTGCCGAAGGAGGCTCCAACTGTCAAGGGAGACAGTCAACCATATCTGTCAGATGATTGGCCCTGAGATCTCTCCTAACTGTGTAGGCGGACACCCCATGCCAGTGTCTCTGAAGGTCACAGTTGCCCTCAACTTCTATGCCTTTGGCTCCTTCCAGAGCTCGGTGGGTGACCTTTGCGGTGTCTCCCTTTCAGCTGTCCACACTTGTATCAAGCAGGTTACAGACGCTCTGTTCAGACGGGCATTGACCTTCATCCACTTCCGTTAGGACCAGGCAAGTCAGGCACAGCGAGCCAGAGGCTTCACAGCCATTGCTGGCTTCCCCCACGTCCAGAGTACAATAGACTGTACACATGTGGCCATCAAGGCGCCAGCAGGTGAGCCCAGCGCCTTCATCAACAGGAAGGGCTTCCACTCCATGAACGTGCAGATAATGTGTGACCACAGGATGCTAATTCTACAAGTAGAATCTGTGCAAGGTACCCAGGCAACTCCCATGACGCCTACATTCTCAGACGTTCCCAGGTGCTGGGGCTCTTCAGTGCTCCAGCCCGGCTGGATGGTTGGCTGCTGGGTGACAAGGGCTATCCCCTCAGAAGGTGGCTCATGACGCCTCTCCACCATCCAATATCAGAAGCTGAGCGGCGGTACAATAGGAACCACGCTTCCACAAGGGCTGTGGTGGAGAGAGCCATTGGTCTTCTCAAGATATGCTTTTGATGCCTGGACCGCTCAGGGAGTGCACTCCAGTACCCCTCAGATCATGTGTCACTGATAGTGGTTGTATGCTGCGCTCTCCACAATCTTGTGCTGGAAAGAGGGGACGCAGTGGACGATGAAGACATTGATGCAGTGGATGTGGCTGCACATGATGTGTCCAGCACTGTTTCTGAGGATGAGGAAGCGCAGGGGAATGCTGAGGGGCTAAATGCTGACCCGGGTCTACACCAAAGAGGCAGGGATACCCGAGAGACTTTAATCCAACAATCCTTCAGCTAATCCAACACCTCCCGCCGTGCTGCCACCTGCTCAAGGAGGGCAGCAAGGCATTCATCTGAAAAGCAAGGGGTGCATTGGCCCCCTCGCTGGCCTACACTGCAGCCTGCCCTGCTCCTGGGGCAGACCCTGCAGCCTGGCCTGCTCCTCTGCCCTTCCCTCCAGCGTGCCCTCCTCAGATGTCCCCTGGGGTGTGACGTGGAAGCGGCCATTGTCAGCAGCCTACAGTAGGCTGCCAGGCCTTCCTCTAAACAGGCTGCCGGGTCGCTATTGGACCCACTGGTCTGTGCACACCTGCTGCAGCCCGCAAACTCCCACTATTCATGGGAGTCAGCAAATGCGCTGGGCGGGCCTTAATTGGCTCGCCCGCGTAAAATGGCGGCGCGGACCCGATCGCGGGCGCCGACCAGACCCATACCTGCTGCAGCTCCGCACTCCCGACAGTTAGAAAATTCTGCCCGCATTAATACTCTTAGTGCCTAAATGCTATGGAGACTGTTGATGTTACTGAGCCATTGTGTGTGTTTTAAATGTACCATAGAAATAGGAGTAGGCCATTCAGCCTGTCGAACTTGCTCCACTATTCAATTATCGTGACTGATCACCTACCTCAATGCCACTTTCCTGCACTATTTCCATATCCTATGACGCCATTTCTCTTCAGAAATCTATCGATTTCAGTCTTGAGCGTGCTCAAGGATTCAGCCCCCACACCCCTCTGGGATAGGGAATTCCAAAGATTCAGCACCATCAGTGAAGAAATTCCTCCTCATCTCAGTCTTAAATGGCCTACCCCTTACGCTGAGATTATGTCCCCTAGTTTTAGACTCACCATTCAGGGGAAGCATCTGATCTACCTCTACCCTGTCACACCCTGTAAGAATTTTGCAAGTTTCAGTAAGGTCACCCCTCGTTCTTCGATACCCCAGGGAATACAGAAGTAGTCTCCTTAGTCTCTCCTCGTAAGACAGCCCTGCCATCCCAGGGATTAATCTGATGAATCTCTGTCACACCAGCAATTGAAATGACCCTAACATCAACCCTAGAAAGGACAGCAAATTGTTCAAAGATTTTTGCTTACTTCTGCAAATTTACTTGTCTTTCTGGCAATGTTGTCATTAAGTTCTACTACACAGTACTGAATCTAAACTGCAAAAGCTACACTTACAGTGTTATGTTGTATTTACAGCATAGAAACATTTGATCCAACAAGCTTATGCTGGTGTTTATGTGCTTCTTCCCAACTTGCCTCATTCCGCTCCATCAGCATAACTTTTTGTTCCTTCCTTCTTCATGTATTTATCTAGCTTTTCCTTAAAGCCTCAGCTACCCCATGTTGTAGGAAGTTCGACATTCTATCTACCCTCTGGATGAAGATATTTCTCCTGAATTCCTCCGTGGATTCATTTGCAACTATCTTGTATTTATGTCCCACAGTATATTTGGTTGTGAAACCAGCAGCTTCTGGCAATCTCCAGTGTGGGGCAACTGAGCTGAAACTATTTACATACAAACTTCAGGAGTGCAGCCCTCCGCCAGGAATTTCCTTGTCAAGGGCTGGGAGCTGGGAATGGTTCTCCTAACTGGTATTTAGAAGATTGGCCCAAACTCCATTTATGCCCATCCTCCAAAGTTACAGTAGCTGACCTGGAGAACTGGCAAGGACAATCCTGATGTTTGTGTCTTTAAATCCAGATAAAATCCACTGAACAATTAAAGAGGGTAGGGGGTTCAGTGGCAGAGCTGAGGGGGGAAGGGGGTTAGTATTGGTGGTGTCCTCATTTCACAGATCAGCTTGCTAAACCTTGAATTCCAATTGGGAACCATCTGTACTGAGGAGATTCAGCAACAGCTGGGGTATGCAAAACATTTCCCCATGATTAATCCATTTGTTTAAAGTTGGATCTGATTGCTGTTTGCCTGTGACTAGTGTGAACCAGAGGAAAGGCATGGATCATGAACAACCAGGAGGAAGAACGAATCCAATCTGAGGTTTATAGCTCTCTAGTCCCTCGTGATTTTGCCGTGTGTGCATTTGAGGAAGCTCAGCTATTCTGATTTTGATCCGCGGGTGTTTTATAAACTCAAATGGGAGAAATATCAGAGAGCCTCTTACACTGAAGTCTTCTGGTGCTGATCCTCGAAAACTTCAAACAATAGCCTTTTTTTTTGTCTGATTATGCTTCTGTGAGACGTTTTGAGATAATTTTTCTGTGTGAAGACACTATATGACAGCAAGTTATATAAAGGTTTGGTTAAAAGCAGTAAGTTTGTCCCCGTGCTGAGGTACAGCGAGGGCTCCTTTGCTGAAGTGAACATTTTTTGTGCCAAAAGGAAAATTACGTTGTGAAAAAAATGTATTAATAGGCAGGTATGCTGCAGTTCAGAAGCTACTGAACAGAACTGCCACAGTGTGGTAGAACTTGGGAATTCATCACACAGAACCGATCCTGTCCTTAAATGTAATAATTGTAATGTTTGATGTAGCAGGTGGTATTACCTCAGCGTATTCATTTGAGTTATAGTGAACGATACAAGCCGTGTACTTTGATCTGTTCACGAAACAGTTGTCCTCAGTAAATGCTGCTGCAGTGGGCATGACTGTGTACTTTGTTAATGTTTGTCCTGTTAGTTTTGGAATGTTGGATATTTCTGTAGTGAAAGAATGCGGTAACTTGTCTGAACTGGACAAACTAAATTGTACAAATGTCTGCACTTTCCATAGGCTGAAGCAAGATGAGCCAAGCAAAATTAACCAGGGTGGTAGGGGAACAAATCATTAGTTTCAAGGCTGAGCAAATTGCTTGCTGAGTGTAGGAGATGCTACTTTGTTCCGTGCTTTGAGGTATGGTTCTGCATTTAAAGTCTGATATTCTACAATGATATATTTCTTGTTGAGTAAGGAAAGGTGTCCTGAACACTTTTTGGGCTTGATGCCATTTGATGTTTTGTGTGGATCAAGGGTTACATTCCTCAGATGTTGGAGCTACTATTTAATGACATACTAATTAAGGAATGTGCTGTTATTTCTGCACTGAGCCCTCACTTTGAGAGCTGAGTTGGATGGGATACAATTATTAAAATCCAGTCTGTCGTACTGTTTGTGCAAGTTCAGGTTGATTTTGGCCACTTGCATGATGAGGGATATTCAAGCTGTCCATTCAACAAGGTTTATTTATCCAACCACCGCAAACAAGGATTCATGTCTCCTGATGGAAAAGTTGAATGAAAGAAAAGGTGGTTGTTTTGCTACTTAAAAAATTCTAAATTACAAGTTCTTAATGAATGGGAATAGAAAACTTGGATTTTTAAAAGCATTTTAATTTTAAGACAAAGTTCTGCCTCAGTGGATATAAGTTGGATAAATTATGACTTTTAATTTTACTTCCGCCTATTTCCTTCCGCGATTAAAATATTTTCGGATTAAAATTTGGTTTGAAAAGTCATGACCGGTGTCAGCTATAGCTCAGTTGTTTGAACTCTTCCCTCTGATTGCGATGGTTGTGGTTGATTCCCAAACCAGGGAATCAGACCTGGATTTTCGCAGAGTTGGGCTGACTGCAGAGGCAAATGGCAGGCAGGACCGGTAATTGTTACGCCCGGGGATAAGGGTGCAGTGAGTGAGCCCACACTCTGTACTCCTAACCTGGCCGGTTCCTTTGCGAGGAAAGGCAAGTCAAACTATCTCACAGTTTTCCTGGAGTCCGGCCAGCTTCTTGAGGAATCATGATTATCGGCCCCTCAGAGGAGTTGCGAACCATAGTCTGTATTCATAAACCTTTTGAAAGGTAAGTTCAAAAGCTTTTACCTGTGCCCCCTCTTATTTCCCATGCCCCCCCCTTCATACCTACCATATGCTTTTCACATGCCTTCCTGTAAGGAAGTGCCTAGAGGGGCCATTCATATGGGGATGAGTCTGCAGAGCCTTGAAATTTCCCAACTCGTTTCCTGCCTTGTTAGTGCAAATCCAGCCAAGCACGCAGCCCTTTGTTGCTTCAAGCTGCTCATCCTGGACCAGTTGACTGCCCTGGTGGCCAAGGAATTGCTGTGGCTGGCTGCCGGTGAGACCTGTGGGCTGCCGGTGAGACCTGTGGGCTGCCGGTGAGACCTGTGGGCTGCCGGTGAGACCTGTGGGCTGCCGGTGAGACCTGTGGGCTGCCGGTGAGACCTGTGGGCTGCCGGTGAGACCTGTGGGCTGCCGGTGAGACCTGTGGGCCGTCGGTGAGACCTGTGAGCTGCATGGTGCGGCGTTCCATCCGAATGTTGAGGGCCGCAATGTTTGCCAGGAAATGGATTGGATCGTGGTGGACAGCAGTCCTCTGCCCACCTTCTGAGTTCACCCTGGTGCTGAGATTAGAAGCAGGTTTGTGGTCCAAAATCCAGGACCCCTTAAGTTCAGTTACCTCATTCGGCCTCGAGTACAGAAAAGCAATTCGACTCAGTGCATGATTTAGCATCATTGATTACACAACCTAAGCTTCTACGCCAGTACAGAATGCTGTACTGGCAGAGGTACCGGCTTTCAAATAACATGTTAAATTAAGGACCCGTCTTCCCTTTCGAGTAGGGTGTAAAAGATACCACTGTGCTCCTTTGAAGAAGAGCAGGGTACCTCTCCCTAGTGTCCTGGCCAACAATTATCCCCTATACCAGCATTACTAAAGCAGATTATCTGATTGCTGTGTGCAAATTCACTGACTCATTTTGTACATTACAAAATTGACTGTGTTTCAAAAGCATTTCATTGGCTGCAGATTGCTTTGGGACGCCCTGAGGTTATGAAAGACACTTCTTTAACCACAGTCCTCAAATGTTTAAAGCAACCGTGGCTAGTCTAATCCATTTGATCCAGTCAGTTCCCAGAGTCTCCAGTGTGCAGCCTGAAAATGTCAGCTCTGTCCTTAAACCATTGTGCACAATGGGTCACAGGTCTTGGTTTCACGCTGATTTGGCTTGTGGCCCAGCCATACTTAAAGGGTTTCACCCTGCTGTATCTAAAAATGTCACATCTGAAAGTCAACGAATGGAAACCTGATCTGCTAAGTAACTAAGTTGGATACAGTGACTGTTGTTGGTGAGTTCAACGTCAGTATTTATTTTCAGGTCAATTTTTAACCAGGTAGTTGTGAGTTTGAGTAACAGGAGCTGCAATGACAGTGTTGCCACAGATTATAGCTCAAATCCTGGGACTAGGCACAAGCCAATAACCTTCTAACGCTGAGGCAGGACTGCTGCTAACTACGCAAGCTGACACCAGACCTAACACTGAGTTCTCCAGTCCATATGCCCCCTTTCTATCCTGTCTTTCCAACTGCAATATACTTCATGATGGCAAATCACTTTAGGGTGGGCCACTAGGAAAAGCATAAAAATAAAAGTTTAATTTTATTTTCTAATACACTAATAACAGAGTCTCACATTTTTGTTACTGAGTTGGCTGATCAGGTTGGCTGAAAGGAACTGAGCATCTGAATTTGGTCTTGTATCCTGCTACATTGTCAGTGCTACTCTTTTGCACGTTGGAACAGATATAGTCGTATATTCTACTCCAACCCTGTTTCCCAAAGCATTATGCCAAAGGATACAAATGTGATGTTATTATATCTTTTACTTCACTGAATAGGAAATGAGAGATTTAGGAAGGCATGTAATGCATACAGATTCATTCCAGCATCTTCCTTGGCAATGTATTGAGGGGCAAAGCAGGATATGGACCACTGCTCACTCAAGAATGGTTTCTGTTCAGGGAACTGAAAGCGACTTGCTTAGTATCTGCAACATTGGTGTGTGGCTTTGAGTATCAAGGACTCTTAACCATGGGTGAGGGGGGGTGGGGGTGGGGGGGTAGGGGGTGGGGGGCAAGGTGTACAACAACAATAACTTACAGTTATGTAACATCTTTTATTATGTGACCCTGCACAAGAACATTATCGAACAAAATTGTGCTGAACTACAATTTGTTAGTTTGACCTTTGAGAATTGATTGCCTTCTTATTCAATATAAGATATAGTTTTTAAAAGAAGTAGCCTCAGAATAAGAGTGCAATTATTAAATTATGTTAAATTTATTATTTTTTTTAGAACAGCTTTACTTTAAATTATTTGACTAAATCGTATGTGCGGAGCAAGCTTGTGGCCTAGCTGTGACAGAATAACTTGTTGGAACAAGTTTAGCTTCAGTAGTGGTGAAAGCATTCCAGTCCAGTCTAAGGTTACTGTTGGTAATGCTGCACAGTGATTTAGCTGAGGTAATGGCAAGGTTATTCCGAGTGCTCCAATACACCAGGGATCAGCGAAGATTTACTGGGAACTACTTGTTTTTATGCAATTTAGCTCATAGGTACTTGGAATAAAATCCAGGGACCACTTACAGCCCTACAAATTGTGAAATGTGACTCTTAGCAAATCATATTCCCACAAGCTCATTTTCAGTACAAATTCACAATCCACCAATTCAGTTCTGGCATTAAAGCGAGTGAGTTTTTTTTTAAAGACCGTGGAAGTAAGCCCGTACGTAGTATTGCTTTGTGGCAGAGCTACAAGAATGTTCCTCACATCAAATCACTGCTCAGGGTGAAATCCCTTTGTGGCCCTTGAATACAAGTTAGGGAGTCCTCTTGATCACAATCTGTTCCATGTTCAGTGATACTTTGCCCTTTCTTACAACCCCAGCCCACAAAATCTGCATGCCAGTCGCTGTGTCAAATATTTCATGTTCCGCCTTGCACATCCATTCATGTTCAATGTTGTGAATGTTGTTGGGTTTAGTTATGTTCCACCCAAGAGCTTTAGAATATTACAATTCAAGAAGGCCCCATTTCATCTTGTACTGAGGCGGGGTGAATGAAACTATTTATATCATGGGTCGCTAATCCAACGAACAGCAATGTAATATGTAATGAGGCAGACAGTGTCAATAAAATATTGAGTCAACCAATTCCTCAAGCATCCATTTTAAGCCACTGAACAGCTCATGCATTTTTCTCAGATTAAAAGGCAATGGTGCAATAGAGCTTAGTTTTGTTCTCTCTCTCTCCCTCTCTCCCTTCCCCCTTCTCCCCTGCCACCCCCCCCCCCCCCCCCCCCCCCCGCCACGACCACTCTCTCTATCTCTCTCCAGCATTTTAATCCTTTCTTGAAACAATTAGCTCGGTGGAACACCAAGGGTGCCAGTTATTCTATTGCCATCTGTGGACATTGATGACGAGTTATTCGTGGGCATATTAACTGCAGAGGACATCAACACTGGGCCTGATCCTAATCTTGCCGCTTATAAGCACAGCAAGGGCTGCTGATGGTGCTCAAGGTCCTGACCTCTTTTTAAATTCACAACCACAGCGTAAGGATTGAATCTGGGACCTTCTGAGAGTTCAGAGAAGTTGACATTTCTTCAAACAATCGGAAAAGCTCCAGTTTTAGCTTAATAGGTTCCGCTAATGCCCTTTAGGGAAGGAACTCTGCTGTCCTTACCTGGTCTGGCCTACATGTGACTCCAGACCCACAGCAATGTGGTTGACTGTTGGCGACCCTCTGAAATGGTCTAGCAAGGTCAGTTCAAGGGAAATTAGGGATAGGCAACAAATTCTGACCTTGCCAGTGATACCCACATCCCATAAAAGAATAAAGGAAAAAAAGACAGTTAGCTTCTGGTTGGAGGGAGGGTAGTGGCAGCAGGAGTAAATAGGGAAGAAGGCCATTGCATAAGGGATTACATTCGGGTCTCAGTTTTACTTGAAGATTTGGATATGTAAACAAAACAAAACTCCTGCTTGGAAATCGAGTTAGCAACAAGTGAACCATTATGGTAGAGAAGTGAACCTATTAAAAACCTGCTTCTGCTATGGTTGTGTCAGCATCACAGACCAACATTTACGAATGTGGTTAGCAGTGTGATAATGTGAACATAATCTGTGATATTATAATGTTGATTGACAGACAGATACTGGCTAGGATACTGAGGATAACTTCCCTCTCTCTTCTTTGAGATAGTGCCATGGGATCATTTACATCCACCTGAGCAGGCAGATGACATCTCAGTTTAAAGTCTTCTCTGAAAGATGGCACCTCCAACAGTGCAGTGCTCCCTCTGTACAGCATTGGAGTCTCAGCCTTGATTTTTTTTTTTATATGCTCAAACCCTGGAGTGGGACTTGAACCCAGAACCTTGTGGTTCAGAGGTTCAGCTGAGCTACAGCTTTACGTGCACAATATCTAGCTGAGAGATCAAATACACAATTCTCTGACAAAAGCTTTTGGACATTAATGGAATTAAGGAATAGGGGCATAGGGTGGAAAAGTAGAGTTGGGACAGATGCTCCTCCACGACCTTATTGAATGATGGAGCAGACTCGATGTATGGCCCACCCATTTTGTTTTTATGTTCTTATGTCTTAGTTACTCAATGCGAGGACATGTATCATGTGATATAATCTTTGTAGACTTTGGAAGCTCCACAATAAACTTTTTGGTTGCTCATAGCCCAAGTTACAGTCTAGTAAACAGATTTACCAACTGCTAATAAATCTTCTATTTATTGAACAGCCTTAATGACATGATATAGATTTATATTCTGTCAAGGGATAGAGAATCACAAACAATTGTGGCTGCTTATATTTAAAGCCAATCATGAAAGGAAATTACAACATGCTTGGGAGTGCAACTGTCTATAATTCTATGCTGAGCATAATTACAGGCATCTGGTATAAATTTAGCACTGCAGCCCAGTCTCTTGTCTGCTTTTTAGATGGATGTGAAATGGTGAGAAATTCAGGGGGATTTATTAACCTAAAAATAGGGTCAATTTTGTGTTCTACAAGGACTGGGAGTGGAACACATAGAATCATAGGGCCAGGGGTGGGAAGCTTGAGTTGGGAAATTTCATGACTCAGCAGACCTATCTCCTTTAAAAGGGCCCCCGCTCACCATATTTTTGTTCAGGGGAGGCAGGGGCAGGATGGAGTCAGGCTGCTGCCTCTGGATAAGTTCATCAGTTTGTAAGAATTAGAGTAGGCCATTTGGCCCATTCAATGGGTCTGTTCCACCATTCGATAAGATCATGGCTGATCTGATTGTGGCCTTAACTCCACTTTCCTGCCCATTCCCCATAACCTTTAACTCCCTTTTCAGTCAAAAATCTGTCTAATTCAGCCTTATATATATACAACGATTGGCTTCCCCTGCTCACAGCCAAGCATTCATAATGAGGCCATCTGTGAACGGTATCAACAGAAACAGATAGCCAGGCATCTGTTTCTCCAGATGGCCTTATTATGAAGGCTTGGCTGAGCTCCAAGATTCACTGATGGATTAGCTTAGCAGGGGTCTGTTTAGACAGGTGGAAGGGGTGTATTTGCTTTGATTGCTTAACATCTTTATGAAGTGATGATAAATTGTTTCTTTGAACACACTCTTTCAATGTCTTTAGGTTTATTTGGACAAGATTAAGAGGTGTGAAGTAAAGTAAACCTCAGTTATTGATATTATAATGGCTCTGTCTGACCCTTTTGTAGGGTTGTAAGAACAGCAGTCTTTTTCAAAGCAGATTTCTGAATGGATGTTTTTTATCATGAGCATTTCAAGACTTGCCTTTGTTATGAAATGGTTCATGGGTTCTATATTGGGTGAGTTGGCATAGAGCCAACTATGGTGGGAGTGAGCATGGGTATGACCTTCTTAATGTACTTTTCAAAAGGTTCGCGAATCCAGACTATGGTTCAGAATTCTCTGAGAGGCCGTGAAACATGTGCCATCGAGATGCTGGTCTGACTCGACAAAAATGGCTGGCTGGGGGTTGTGTGTGTGGGGGGGTGGGGTTGGTGGTGGGGAGTGGGTGTGCTTGGGTGGTAGGTGTGAGGTACCTACTGCCACAATGGAGCTGGCCAGGTCAGGAGTGCAGTGTGCGGACTCGCTAACTGCACCCTTATCCAATGCTGGCGAAAATTGCCAGCGCTGGGAATGGGGACAGGAGACTATTTGCCCCTTCATGCCTGTGCTGGCTTTTTGAAAGAGAAATCTAATTTTTCCTACTCTTCTTTTTCCAATAGTCATATATTTATTTCCCTTTTTGAAGTATTTATTCAATTCCCTTTTTGAAAGTTATTATTGAACCTGCTTCCAACAACCTTTCAGACAGTGCATTCCAGATCATAACAAGTAAAAACAACTAATTCCCTTCATTTGACACACACGGCTGAATTATACAAGGCCCCAAATATCCCCCCAGTCTCACCCATGGCTAAAAATTCAGTGGGGTGGGGAGGGGCCTGCATTATCATCAATCATCAGCTGTCCCGCAGCCATTTGACAGCTAGTTGGCTTTTAGTAGGCTGAAGGTGGGACTTGCACCATTCTGGATCAGGAAATCCTGCCTTGGAGAGCTGCTGGCCAATCAGAGGCCAGTGGTTCTCCAGCACAGTATCCGTGCGGTGTTGGATCACGTGCGTATGGTCGGGAGCCAACTGGGCACCAGCTTTCAGGGCCCGGTGAAGTGGGTTGGGTGGGGGGGGGGGGGGGGGGGGGGGGGGGGGGGGGCGGGGTGGGGCTGGGGTTTGAAAGACCATGGGGAGGCGTGCAACCTGAGAATGGGGTAGCACCTTAGGGGAGGGTCCAGACTATCCCCCCACCCCACCCCCACCGCCTGCCAGCCACCCTCCCTCCTGTGCAGAGAGGGTGGCCATTTGGCACGGGCCTCTCCCGGCACCTGTTAAATGCCAGTGGCGGCAGGTTGAGGCCCTTAAATGGGCATTAATTGGCCACTTAAGAGCCTCAATCGGCCCACTGGCAGTATAATTGCAGTTGGGTGGGAAGGTGGCAGATCAGCTGCCTGCTGGATTTTAGCAAGCCCCCCCCCCGCCCATCCTCCACCACTTCAAACCCATCAGCTGGGAGCATAAAATCCAGCCCACAGAGTTAGGGTTTAAAATCTCAGGCCAGACCTGACACAGTCAGCAGGTCATTTTACTGTAAATAGCTGAAATCTGAAAGTAAAAAACAAGAATGTTACAAACACCCAGCAAGCCTGCTGGCATCTGTGGAGAGAATAGATAAGTTGACATTTTGGGTTCAGACGAAGTGTCTGAAGTAGGTTTTGACAAAGGCTCCAAACCCAAGCATCAGGCTCAACACTGGCCTCAAGAAAAGCCCCTGCAAAAGATGTAACAATCCCTTTGGCATAGATTTCCCTTTCCTGATGACGGTTTTAATCTGTTGACAAGTCAAGGAGATCCCTAGGCATCCAGCAGCAATGGTGTCAGCTAGAAAGGTGAGCAACCCGTCACATTGACGTATTCTGCAGATGGCAAACCAGGAAGTTAAATTATCATTCCCTTTTCATTTAAATTTTCAAATAGTGTAATAAATTATTATAGTCGGATATAGAGGCTAAAATATCATACCTTCAAATACATTTTCTTTCAAAAAAATTCTACAGAAACCTTATCATGGAGAAATTCCACAGATTTGACATTCCACAAATATAAATGAGCTTTTCAGGGTTAGTGAGGGTGTTAAGCAGAAATTATGAAGTTGGTACGCTGGAAAAAACTCAGTTCCACCTCATTCAACAAGATGTAACATTTTCAAGGGCTTTTACGTGAAATTTTTTCAGTTCGTTATTTGCTAAGAGATTGCACCCTTTGGAGGAAAATCACTGACAGCAACGTCTGGCTCTCTGTGTTATTCTGCAAATGTGCAGACTCTGAAAGTTGCTGTCAGTTTCAAGGGAATAATGACAGTGAATGCTGAAAGGTTCGCTGCCGTTGCTGCAGCAAAAATCTGGGCCATCAGAACTCGCAAATTTATTTCCCAAGGAGCTCCTAAAGCCAAAAGAAAGAGAAGACATTAATCTGATTAGGATTGTTAAAAAAGTTCCAGGGATCAAAGTTTAACCCTTGCTGCCACCCAAAATTACTGAACTGACAAATGAAAATGCCAGTTTTGTAAATCGACAACAAGGTATTTTGTTGTTATCCCAATTTAACTGTTACAATGTCATAAATTAATGTGAATAAGGAATGTTATAAAGCCTTTTCGCTGTGAATGTAAAGGAGCAATATAAATGCAAGGATCAATTTCCCAGGCCCCTGTGTTGGGCAGGAGCAAGTGTGTTGTACATCAGTTGATGAAGAATATAACTAGAGCCAACCTTTGCATACTTTTATAAGAATTTATTTACGCGGCTACAGGTGACAAGCAAGCACCTCCAAAAACCGAAAAGCCACAATTGCAGTCTATGCGTTTCTATACCCATGTTGAACCAACCTTTCAGGTTGTCAGTCAAGAGGAACCAAGTGCCCTTTTCAAAAGGGGTAGCACTAACTTCTGTAGCAGAAAATTCAAAACTTGAACCAAATTAAAATAACATTCCCAGGGATGATGATGCACGCCTTGGCGCCCACTGGCCCTAGAAGGCCTTGAGTACTGGTGGAAACTTTGTGCTCCCTCTCCAGGGGCACCCAGGTATGGAGATAGCTGTGGCAGAGAGACAGGCAGTGGGCCTGAATGGCCCCTCTGTGTGTTTATTAAATCATTCATATGGTTGAGTTAAATGAAATTGGTGCACTTGGTGATCGCTTTCATGCCTTTGAAGACGGTGTGTTTGGCCAGATCCTTGGCAGCATGAGGCGGACGGCGCCCTGAATCTCCCTGGCCTAGATTATGTGGCCCTTGTTGTAGTGAATCAGGTGCGAGGCCTCTGAGGCGATGCGCTCAAAAATGTCGCCACCGAAGGAGCCCATTGCATCTTTGGACGAGATCCTGATGGAAAGGTGGACCTGGGTCAGCACCCTGTACACGTAAGTGGAATAGCTCTGCTTGTGAGATTTCCTCTGCTTCTTGGGCAGCTTCTTGGTGACTTTAGTCAGCGACTGCTTCGACATCGTCCTTAACTGCAGTCACCACCTCAGGCCTTCCACTCAACTTAGACCAACTCGAAGGGCACAAGTGAATCCCCGATTAATGCCCATCACCTGTATACACAATTAATGCACAATTTACACAGTGCATCAATAAGTCAAATGCAATGCCTGAAGTGGCGGCTGCAGCTAAGGGTGATGCAAGGCAGTGAAGCAGCCGCTGACTAAAGTCACGAAGAAGTCGCCCAGGAAGTGGAGGAAATCTCACAAGCAGAGCTATTCCACTTACGTGTACAGGGTGCTGACCCAGGTGGACCTTTCCACCAGGATCTCGTCCAAGGCAATGAGTGTTATGAATTCCTTCATTGCCAACATTTTCGAGCGCATTGCCTCTGAGGTCTCCCACTTGATTCACTACAAGAGCCATACCATCTCGGCCAGGGAGACCCAGAGCACCGTCCGCCTCATGCTGCTTGATGTTTATTTTGAGGCAAATTAACTTGCAACCATGTTGAAATGAGAGCAGCTTTACTAGCTATCTGCAGACCTGCAACACATACATTGGTTAAGAATCTAATCGCTTCTGATCTTGCTTGTCTAAGAACACCTGGGCCCAGAGCCATTGGTTATTGTGGGGTGGCTCATGTTTAATGAGAGGAAGCAAAAGGATAATGTTAACATTTCTCAGTCTGTGGCAGAGCTGAGGAAATGGCTCAAAACGTATGACTTTAGCGGGCATCTGGATGATGCAATAAGGGTGCCTGTGGTTGAAAGAAAATGTCAGTGCAGAGGAAGCTGTTGAGTGAAGCCAGACCCATGTGTGCTAGAGCTCTCAAAATAGCACTTGGAATGGAGACTGCTGCCAGCTAGCAAAATTTACCTCCGAGTCCAACAGTTCCATATTGAGAAGAATTGGTCGACCATGGTGTAGGTGTTATAAAAATAAGCATCTTCCAGACTAATATTTATGCGAGAAGATTACATACCATATTTGCATGTAAACTAGTGAGGGCTGCCAGAGAGGATGCAGGAGGATTTAAAAAAAAGGCCTGAGCTTATGTAATAGAACTGTGAGAATTCAACAAAAGACAATAGCCCAGTGTCCACAGTGTCAATTTTGACAAGGAACCTTAAGAAGAAACTATAAAGTGATACAGCTGAAGTGCAGTTGCCTGTTTTCTGTATATATCGATAGCAGAAAAGGGAAAAGTGCAAAGATTTAAAAACCCCACCTGGATAGAAGGTACAATGTTAGATTTTGGTTTGGGCACTAGGGCTATGGAACTGTTATACTACCAAAAATATATGAGCATAAATTTGGGAAACTTTCCCTGCAAAAAAAGAACTGACATTTTTCTGAAAATTTACTCTGGACACCTTGTGAAAATAAACTACTAAGAAAGGTATGAAAATCAGAAAACAATGGTCAGCATTTGTAATTAAAGGTAAAGGTGCCTCATTGCAAGGCTGAGATTAGTTCTGTACTAAAGTGGATGGTTAAGCAGTTAGGATTGGCATTACATATATTTATTTAAAAATCTGTATATTCATGCACTTTGATGACCTCAGAGTATACTCGGGGGCAGGATGGGATACTTGACAACCTGGAACTGTTCATAGCCCTGTGCAAACGTGAAGGAGATAAAGGAAAACAAAAACAGAATTACCTGGAAAAACTCAGCAGGTCTGGCAGCATCGACGGAGAAGAAAAGAGTTGACATTTTGAGTCCTCGTGACTCTTCAACAGAACTGAGTTATTTTCTTCTCCGCCGATGCTGCCAGACCTGCTGAGTTTTTCCAGATAATTCTGTTTTTGTTTTGGATTTCCAGCATCCGCAGTTTTTTGTTTTTATCTCTGAGATAAAGGGAATTCAATTCCAGACAGGGGAGGCCATGTATTGTCTAGCTCATTGGTCAGTTCAAAGATGGTGAATGTATCAGAATGACTAGAAATTAGTGGTTGTTTAATGAGATCTTGTAGCCTTAAGTAGTAATTTAGTAAGATCCTGTAGCCACCAGCAACTGCTAATGAAGCCTAGTAGTAATGTCTGGAAATAAGAATTATAAAAGGTGCTGTACCACTCTGATATTTTGAGGAGCTTTCCCTTACCTGACCAAGGGAGTTTCTCTCAGGCATGCTTGAATAAAGATTTTTACTCACTTGGATCTTATGGA
The DNA here is from genome assembly GCF_017639515.1 of Carcharodon carcharias. Classification (NCBI taxonomy): domain Eukaryota; kingdom Metazoa; phylum Chordata; class Chondrichthyes; order Lamniformes; family Lamnidae; genus Carcharodon; species Carcharodon carcharias. Next base: position 19,462,295 of record NC_054474.1, read on the forward strand.
CTTCAGAATGGCTTTTCGCCACAACAGTACCCTGTTGTTAAAATGGGCAAATACTAAGATGTTCACCTGTCAAGGACTTATGGAGATACAAGCCCTTACTCAGCTTGACAAGTTCAACAAACGGCATCCAAGTAATTTAATGCGAAGGAGGCTGATTTTTTAAGATCAGAGTAGCACGCTATAAAGAACTAGATCGCATGAAGACAAGGGTATCATTCAAAGCAACTGTACAAGTCTGACTGTTCCTGCAGTAAGACTTATGATGATTTAAGGGTTTGTGGCGACTATTGAATAGTTTGGCTGTTCATGATATCCTCTGCCCAGGGCCAAAAAGTTGTTTGCCAGTCTTGTTGGAGGTTAACAACTTTCTAAATTAGAGCTTTGCCAGGCTTACTTGCAATTGGAGATTACTTCTTCTCCACTTGGACACTTACAGTCAACAGAGGAACTTGAGAGGATTGTACCTAAGTTCAAAACTTCTCTAAAGATGGCACAAGATCTTGCCAACATACTTTGGGAATTAACTGTATTTCTTTTGAGTTATCAGGCAAGCATCATACCATTATTGGTGTGCTAACTGCTGAGCTATTCACAGGAATGAATAACAAACTAGTTTGGCATTTTAAACTTGACTTGGAAACATCAGTGTCAAGAAGAAAATGTCATAATACTGGGTCACCAATTTTGAAACGATGTAATGTGGGAGTAAGAGCATTATGGCTTCAGTTTAGTGGGAATATGAGAAAATGGAGTGTTGATAATGAATAGAAGATTGGAGCTATTATGTTTTTGGTGGATAGTTTGTTTTGGAGGCACCTTGAGGACCAATTACCAGTCCTGCATTAATCTACCGTCTTCCATGTATCAAATTATTCTGCTGCGTCTGACCTACTGCCAGTGCCTCTTGCACCTAGGGAAGTAGCTGTTATCACTTCTCATATGTAGTAAACCAACAGACTCCCAGAAAATCTTCATAGTCCTCATATTGGTGTCAACACTTCAGGACAGTCTCCAAATAAGACTCCATCCTGAATGTGTTGAAACTGAGATTTTTTTAGACTATTACCTATTATATTTGACTGATTTTTTTTTAACTCAAATCAGCAATGCTTTGTAAAAGACTCAATAAACTATTTTGGTTCATACAAGACAACCAACTAAGGCAAAAGGTATATGGTAAATTTCAAAAGAAGTTTATTAAAAGTAAAAGGAATACTTATCAACTCGAGACAAACTTCTACAACTTCTTGCAGTCTGTAGAAGTGTAACCTTTGCAAGCTCCTCCTTTGACAATTGTTCCTTAGGAATGCTGCTTTGAGAGTCTTCAACTCCATCTACAACAACTGTTCACTAGGAACTCTGCCTCAGGAGATCTTCAGTATGTGGCTAGCAAGGTAGACCTACAGAACCTCTACATTTATTCCCAAAATGACCATTACTTTACACCAGAGTTGGTCCTGTTGTAACATGACACTTGGTCAATTTCTTCTAAGATTTATTTAATTGGATCCTAATTACTTACACCACCTCCTCAGATCATCTTAAGCAGGAATGCAAGAGAACTGTTTCACACTATCCCTTTATCTGGTTCTATACAATCCGCTATTCATAGAGTCTCAAATGTTCATTACTTCAGTTCTTCATAAGGTCATGTTAAACTTTTGAGGCTAATTAGAGCTTGAAGATATCTCTTATGAGTATATCCTAATTGCACTTCCTTCACACAGCAAAAAAGCTTTTACGTTTTTAAAATAAAACTCAGTCTTTCTAACATACTGATGCATTTTTAATTCGTTAATTGAGACTCAGTTAAGGTTCACTACTTATTCAATCTGTTGCCAACTGGTAGCTAATTAATACAATACTCTTTAATTAATACGTTTGCTTAATACTAGACAATAGCCTTCTTATTCAGTAATCTTGATTGAATTAAACACCACGCCTTATTCTTGAGCTAGATTTTGGCAGAATACGATGTTCTGTGACTTATCAAAATTGGCAGAGAAACAATTCTGCCTGCTCTGCAGTTTCTAGAAGCATCAGCTTTATAAAGTATTAATCTGGTCTTTAATAATTATCTATTACATCAAGACCATAAGACATAGGAGCATAAATTAGGCCATTTGGCCCATCGAGTCTGTACCACCATTCAATCATGGCTGATAAGTTTCTCAACCCCATTCTCTCGCCTTCTCCCCGTAACCTTTGATCTCCTTATCAATCAAGAACCTATCTATCTCGGTCTTAAATACACTCAGTGACCTGGCCTCCACAGCCTTCTGTGGCAATGAATCCCATAGATTCACCACTCTCTGGCTAAAGAAGTTTCTCCTCATCTCTGTTCTAAAAGGTCTTCCCTTTACTCTGAGGCTGTGCCCTCGGGTCCTAGTCTCTCCTACTAATGGAAACATCTTCCCCACGTCCACTCTATACTCTATCCAGGCCTTTCAGTATTCTGTAAGTTTCAATCAGATCCCCCTCATCCTTCTAAACTCCATCGAGTATAGACCCAGAGCCCTCAAACGTTCGTCATATATTAAGCCTTTCAGTTCACTAATTATAATTTAATCAAGGTACATTTATTTAACAATCATCTGTCTCATAACTGGCTTTTAACACCAATCAATATGTAGTTAATAAAGAAGAGTTACAGAATGTGAAATGGCTGCAGGAAGTCACAAGTTGGAGTTTAAAATGGCATCCTTGACCTTGTTACACAGTATGAAAATGATTGATTTTAAATTTGATTATCTAAGCCTACCTACAATACCAAATTGGGGAAGTTACCATTTGCCAATCCTATTATTAGTCTTATCTCGTTCATTGTCAACCCTATCAAATCCATTACAAAGGTTAAGGAAATCTCCATGTAAATAACTGTAGATAGCCATGGGTATGATGGTTTTATTATAGCTCTAGTGACGTAACCCACCTTTCCTGCAAGTTACTGAGAGAGTGCTGTGGTAATTATTTATCACGCTGTAAGATGTGGTTGCTGAATCTCTTTACTTAATAAATTTAACCAGTTCATTTTTAGAGATGATTATTTTCACCTTGTAATTCTGAGGTGAGAAAATTATGTTTATGAAAATGGGTTATATTTTGCAAAGGCATGACATCTAATGATGTCTGCTGCTAGTTTGACTTGTCCCTGTACCTTTCATCTCAAAACATTTTTGCCTACTAAGTTACTGAAAGCATGGCTGATAACAGAGCGCTAAGAAAAAGCAGGCATCTAGGGCTTGAGTGAACAGACCAACCAGCAGGGTATCTTCTTAATTTCATTGGACAATTGTGAAACTAATAATGTAAGGACTGGGAAGAAAATGAGAAAGAAAAATAGAAAATAAAAAACAGAGGAAGAAAAGAGACAGAAAAGTACAATCTAAAAAAAAATGATATTTTTAAGGTCTCCAATATTAAATAAAAGAAAGTACTGGGCTCCACACTTGTAATGGATCATTTTCAGCACCAGAGAGGTTGCTTTTGAGTAATTAACAACATTTGTTAAAAGAATACTTGCACTTGTTATGATGAGGCTTAATCTGTGAAGCATTTAGTGTGTATCGTCCGAGAAAATATAGCAACTTCACAACTTTCAATGTATTTCAATGGTGAGGCTGATAGTGAGATACCATTTTTGCAAAGCTAACAGTGCAATGGATCATTTTGGACAGCAGCTTTTAGATACTGGCATTTAACTGCACTTCTGCCCCTTGCCTGAAGGTGCTGTACCAGTTACACATTTAAAAACATCTGGCACCATTATTTGACTGACGGGTTCTTGGATATTATTAACTGAATACTAGAAGTACTCTGATGGAAGTAAATACGTCATTGCAATTGAACTTCCCTTTTATCCCTTTGTTATTCGTTGATGGGAAAGTCTGAGGCAATTGAGAAATCAAAGCAGTTAGTCGTTACCAGCAGTTTGAGTGCTTATTTGGACATAATATATGGTATTCCACCCGCTTCCTACTAACACCATTATCGTGAGGCCAAAAAGGACTTAATTCAGACTTCAGTGCACACTGTGTTGATCTGGGTCATAGAGTGATATCGTGTATGTGGTTTGTAAATTCTAAACTTAGTGCTTAAAGGGATTAAGTTGGACATGTAGTTTAAGTTGTTTCGTAATCTACCTCACTGTAGTCTGTGTTTAACAGGATTCAAGCCAGTTGGTGAAGTAAAAACTAAGACACAGCCTTTACTTGCTGAGAGAGTTTATTGACTTCGTCCAGTGTCAACACTCCTCACCTACACCCAGTGTCCCAGCTAACCCCTATTCAGATGTGTTCAAATACCTGTCCCGCTGATACTGCACAAAAAAAACTAAAAGAAATTTCTTTCTCTTTCCTTATTCCCTTGTTTAAATTCTGTGTTTTTTAACTAGAAGAATGGCTAGACTGATAAAATGGCCACCGCGGACCACGTGATGGTTGTTCTGAAAGTTTCTGAGCAGTTTAAAAATGGGCAAAGGCTAACACATCAAACCGCTGGAATGTAATACTCCTTGTATTGTATAAATATTCCAGCCAAGCCAGCACAAAGGGTAGTAGGCAAGATGGCTACACCAACCAGTTATGGACAGAGGCAGAGCTATTTGTCACTCCTCATCTCCAATGTTGTGCTAATGGTTCTACAGTTACCTGCTTAAGATGCAGTGTGTTTTAACAAGGGGCCTCGTTAGTTGAATAGCTCAACCCAAAACCATCCAGTCACATGACTGAGACTTAAGCTGTTTGAATTACTTTAATTATACAGCTTTTGGATTTTATCGTCAGTCAGTGTTTAGCCGCAGAAGATAACCAGGACTCCAAGCCAGCAGCCTGTCTCTGTCTACCATTTACCATCTAAAAGATAGCAGCAGAAAGAGTCTGTCTAGGTAAATTGCTTGGCCCTCATCTGCACTGTTTTTCTATTGGAATGCCTGAATTGCTGTACCAATGCCTATTACCAGACTAACTCACCTCTACATGCTTCTCCCATTTGAGGAAGTCAGTGGTACTGGAAAGTGGATCCCTCAGTATCAGCTTCAGCCAGTTAACCTCGCTGAAGGAATACACCACTGAACCTTTGATTCTAGACTCTGGACCCATGTGAAATAATAATTCTAATTTTTGTCCGTCGTCTTTGACCTAACTCTTTCCCTTATTGCTCTTTTATTCTATGAATGCAAAAGGTCGTGGGGGAGGGGGCATTGCAAACCCCTTTCCTGCATTTTGTGTGTGTCAAATATGTTAACCCTCCTATTTTTACCTTGTCTTGAGTTTGCTGTGGGGTTATTAATAGAGGATTGGATCAATCCAGAACTGAAGGGTTGGGTGAAAATACACCACCACTTATAAAGGGGGAGAATCAAAAGTCAAAAACACTTTTCTGTTCACGGACGGTTAGTAAGTGGAGAAACCAGGGCTGTTTAAATTAAACTCCCTCCTGTCTGTAACATACCCATCACCTGCTTCCCTGAACTGATAACACATTGACTGCCTGTCAAGCTCAATCTGGTAGCTTTGGTCAATGTTACAATTGGGATTGTAAAACTGCCACTGCTGTAACATTCTGCTCTATTTGTCAGAAAAAAAAATTATAAAGGCATTTGGATGGAGAAGATTCCACTGTGCTGGCTTTCCACTATTAGATGTCAATAGCATATTTTGTAAGTGTAATAGAAAATTTAGTGTGCTGGTGAGACACGAGGCTCTCTAATTTTGTTTATTTAAAAAAATAGCTGGGAATAGAAATTCAGGAACACTGTTCTACACTTCCGAAAAGGTAGATTCTCCAAACTTGTGTACTCTAATTTCCAGAGGAAGCACAGCTTTGAGAAAGAACTTATAGCACTGATCCTCTGACTCGTGCTCAGTTTGATTTCAGCTTATTGTTGGGAGCATGAGATCACTTCATTTGCCCTTTACTTTCCATGATGAGTACACTAGCTAATATATAAAGTGTGACAATAAGTGCCACAACTCCGAGGGAAACATTGCTTTAGCATTGGCTTTTAGATTCCCAGTTCCCACTGTCTCTCAATGGATCTGTAAATAGGTTTTGGTGTTGCACAATACTATTAGTAGCAGTGCTGTCCCTCCACAGTAGCACTACCTAAAACCACAATTCAGTCTGGCCAAAACAGACTGCTCTCAACCACAGCACTGGCTTTGCTTCTGGCATAGTGACTAAGGTTGTTAGTTCAAGTGCCACTCCAGCGACTTGAATGCAAAATCTCGCTGACACTCCAGAGAAGTACTAAGGGAGCACTGCACTGTCAGAGATGCTGTCTTTTGGATGAGACTTTAAACAGATGTACTGTCTACTGTGTCAGGTGGACATCGCACGTCACAATTTTGGTTAAGTTCTCCATGGTATATTGGCTAATATTTATGTCTTCAACTAACATCATTAAAGCAGATTATCTCATCATTTTCTCATTGCTATTGTGGGACCTTGCCATGCACACTTTGGCTGCCACATTTCCTAAGTTACATTGGTGACTGCAATTCAAACATTCATTGTTGGCTGTAAAGCTCTTCGGGATGTCCTGAGGCCATAATGCCTTCCATGTAAAAACAATTCCTTATAATTAAATGGTCTGCCTGCTGTTATGCTCAGCTGGATGGAGGAGGAAACTCCCAGCTTTGATTCCTGGTCTGTGCAGAAAACTGCATTTGCCTTGGATGCTTGGATTGGGTAGGGAGGGAATCAGCTATTATTCCCATCTTTGGGTGGGGTAGGGGGCAGTGGTTTGACCAGTGACCTTGACTGGAAAGTTCATGTTTTTGTTTCATTTTATCTTTCATGGGATTTGGGTGTCACTGACAAGGCCAACATTTGTTGCCCATCCTTAATTTCCCTTGCGAAGGTGGTGGTGAGCCACCTTCTTGAACCGCTGCAGCCCATGTAGTGTAGGTACACCCACAGTGCTGTTAGGAAGGGAGCTCCAGGATTTTGACCCAGCGACAGGAAAGAAATGAAGATATAGTTCCATGTTAGGATGGTGAGTGGCTTGAAAGGGAACTTGCAGGTGGTGGTGTTCCCATGCATCTAATGCCCTAGTCCTTTTAGGTGGTAGAGGTCATGGGTTTGGAAGATGCTGCCAAAGGAGCTCTCTTTCCCTTGAAAAGCTGTTGAGGCAGTGTCAGTTGAAGAATTTTGAATATGAGACAGATGGATTTTCATTATTAAGGGAGATAATTTCGTCAGGTAATGGAGTTGAGATATAGAACAGCCAATTTAATGGAATGATGAAAGAAGCTCAAGAGATGGAATGGCCCACTTCTGTTCCTATGTTGATCAGGTGTCTGCCTTCAGGAGTAATTCTAAGACTATTAACAAATGTGACATATATCAATGTGTACATTGCACTTGTGATGAGAAAATTCCTCTCCTGCTTTACTGTTACTTCTGCTTTTATCAACAGAGGTTTATGTTTATATAAAATAAAGAAAGAATTGAGCTTACTGAATTGCCCCATGATTCTAAATATTAATATTTACTGGTGCACCTCAGTTAACAAAAAAAGACACCGGCAGATCTCCCATGACATTGGTCACCAGTGAGTTGGAGGATAATCTAAAGTCTGATAGGGTGACTGGAAGTAGTGTGATGCTGAGAAGAAATACATCTTATGCGCAAGATTTTTAATCAGTTGCTAATTCTGAGGTAATTCAACAGGCTGTACATCACCTTTTGCTTACCATGTTCCTGAAATTGAGGCATTTGGCACTAATTATAAGCACTGACCCTTGTCTGTCAGGAGTTAGAATGTACCGGTTTCAATTTTAACATTATCTTTTCCTGGGAGTGAGTGTGGTTCAAATGTGCACAAGCCCAATTAAAGCCCCTGTTATTTGCTTCGAGTGCATTTGCAGTTGTGCAAACTATTAATCCATTTTCTTTCTGAGTACATATTGCTTCAAGAAGGAAATAATTTTTATTTATATAGCACCTTCTATGATCTCAAGACGTCCGAAGTGCTTTATAGCTAATGAAGTACTTTTACTGTCCTTTTTGTTTAAGTACCTGTTGTAACCTAGAAAATGCAACAATAGATTTGCACACAGCAAACTCTCACACACAGTAATCTGATAATGACCAAGTGATCTATTGCACTGATGTTGATTGAGGGATAAATATTGTCCAGGCCAATGATTGCTTGTTGGAACAGCTTGCAATTTCTTGAAGGAAAAACCTGACTACTTCAAGCCCAGAATGCTACTACTTTTAGTTCTGGATCTGGAATCCTTGGCCTTCCATTTGGAAGCAAAGCATTCTTATGGCTGAACTACCAGGTTTGCCTCATACTTTGATCTGAAAAGATGTTACTCTGATTTACATGGAGGCATCTTGGCATTTGCTGAATTGAATGACAATTCCCTAACGATGCCATATTTTAATTCTTTAGATTTCTCCCACGTTCATTGAAGATGAAGCATTGGATTCCTTTTCTTCTGCTGGCAATCGGGTGCTATGTCTGGCAAACACAAGCTGAATTCTTCACATCCATAGGTAAGGCTCATTAATGTTCATCATTTTGGTGGAATATAGAAAATAATGTTGTTGGTCATTTCTGCAGTTGACTTTGTTTTTGTCTCAGATCAGAGATGGTGATGTTGATGATGTTGAGCCTCAACAGTAAGGTATCGATATATTAGAGCCCTGGCAGTCTTAATGAAAATTCACTGTTTTAAGTTGGTCTATTTTTGTTTATGGCCGTAGACTCCTCCGTTTTGTCTTCCCATCTACTGATTTGAAGGGAAATATTTGGGGCTTTGGAATTTGTATCTGGTGTTCTTGAGAGGATGTCTTGAAATTGGAAGACGAATCTGGCCCACTGCATCCCGATAGTGCACAGGGGTTGGGCCCAGAGCAAGATTGGCTGGCTCAGCCTATAGCACCAGCCCTCATCTAGATCTTGGGAGGGCAAGGGGAAGTGCATGGGATGGGAACCGGATCTGTGTTGTCAGCAGCCCACAGTATTGCTGTGGACTCGGACCAATCACTGCTGCTCCCCCTGACTCCATCTCCAGTTAAGTGAAAAAAGTGCACTTACCTTGTCTTCAGTCTCTAATAGTAGGATGGTTGGTTAGGCCACTTTAATGCCTGGAAAACTAGCTGGAGCACGCGCAGCACAAACTCTCCCTTTGGTTTTAACCAATTTCAAAGCGGGGTCCTTAAACAGGCGTTAGGCCCCTCGATAGAATATCCAGGGAGCCTACAGTCTGCTCACAGAGGTCGAAAGGGACATGTGAATATCATCTGAGTTAATATTGCATCCAATGTATATGAGGCACCCTTGTTATGTGGGATATAGTCCCATAAAATCAGTCCTTATTGCCTCATTTTATGTTGTAAAAACAGGTGTAATCACATCCAATTTTTCTCTCTTTCCTTCTGCCTCTATTTTTTCTCTGTTCTGCTGGTAACATTAGGTTCTGTAGAGTGCTGTGCCATGAGTAATGTGAAATTGATGCGATTTTTGTTCTGAATGCACTGAGACTAATACACTACCAGGTTCCAAAATAACATTCCACGATCAGGTTATGGAGAGCTCGCACAGGCAAGTCGATCCTGCTCAAGTTGCCATTTTGCCCCTTTTGCTGATTCTGATTCCTTCTCTTCTCCCCACCCCCACCAAACCCACCACCATCCAAACACTTCCTCACTTAATGTCAGTAGAGTCGTTCTAAAATTAACACCAGAATCTCCTCGGGGATCTTTCTGCCAAGAAAGTCCATAAGTAAGAGTGTAAAATGTGAAACCAGGGTTTTTATTTTAATTGCCTTCAGAGTCTGAGGAATAATTATTTTGAAGACACGTTGTTTTGTTCACTGAGTCGAGATTGTCACCCAGAATTTTCGTTCTTTGGGCAGTTGTTCTGGGTTTTTTTCCCAGATCTCCTTCAGAAAAGAATACCGACAAGAATTGAATGATATTCGTCTCGTTTTCAATGCTATTATTTTATAACCAATAAAACTAGTGAGTTGCTGCCAACTCCAGCACATATTAATGAACATCTGTGTCTCATAACTGTCGAAAGTCTGGAGGTAATGAAAGAACAGATGAGGGTTTCAGTGATGGGAGGAGTTGAAATAGTTGCAGAGGTGGAAGCTGAACAATTTTGACAAGGATATGAGGATTGACACTCACCTCCAAAATGGAGCAAGAATTCTGTAGGATGCATAGCATCGAAACAGACTATTAGTCCCAACTGGTCTTTACCGGTGCTTACGCTCCACATAAGCCTCCTCTTCATCTAACTCTTAACAGCATGTTCTCTTCTCCCTCCTGAGCTTACCTCGCTTTCTATTAAATGCATCTAGGCTACTTACCTCACCTCCTTCTGGGAGTGAATTCCAAGGTACTGAGATTGTGTGCCATTTTGTCCAATCAGTCTTTACAACAAGGAGGAGGGAGGTGGAGTTCTGGGCAAGTGTACAGTTTGTCTGTCTGATTTTAATTAAGTCCCAAGATCCAATTACCTGGAAAAACTCAGCAGGTCTGGCAGCATCGGCGGAGAAGAAAAGAGTTGACGTTTCGAGTCCTCATGACCTTTCGACAGAACTAGTTCTGTCGAAGGGTCATGAGGACTCGAAACGTCAACTCTTTTCTTCTTCGCCGATGCTGCCAGACCTGCTGAGTTTTTCCAGGTAATTCTGTTTTTGTTTTGGATTTCCAGCATCCGCAGTTTTTTGTTTTTGTTTTTATCCCAAGATCCAATGTTGGGTGGGCGTTGGGCCCACCCAGTCAGCACGGAGGGTGTTTCCTGGCCTGACCATTTTCGAGACACCAGAAACTGAAAGCAACAACCTCTCTAGCATTGAAGAAAAATCTAATCACTGTAATGATATTCTGCTGGATTTGATTTAATTGGTCACATATCCCAAAGTAACACTTACTTACTTTCCCAAGGGATCTATTGAATAACATCAGTTCAGGTTCTTGGCTGGATCAGTTTTCTTTTAATCTTTTATGTGACAAACCAATCACCTTCCTCAGCAACAGTGGCGATTTTCTTTTTGAAATGAGATAGATATTCTCAGTCAGACGAGGTTATGCTTCTGAATAAAATTTCTGCGGTCCTGCTTAAGGGTGCTGAGCATTGCTAATTTGCTATCAGACTGTGGCTATTTTTGAGTTGGCCCTTTTATTCTTTGTTGCAAAATTCTGGATTGCAGCTTAGGCCCCTTCATGCCATGATTGGAAGTTTTTAAAATCCTAGTGAGACCATTGGTTGCCAGGGAAACAGTAGCCCATTACATTATGTTGTACATCTAAAAAACTGAGGGTATAGACAGAAGAGCATTCTCTATTTTGTGTAGGAGTAGCATTCATTTAAAATATCGTTTTCACATTGTGAAATGTTAGGAATCCTCACCAATTTCCACAAGGCTCTGCTGTCAAATTTATTCCTCTCAAATAAATTAATGAAGATCAAAGTTAGTCTCTCCGTCCGCCATTTTGTTCTGACTTCAGCTTTCAAGGTACAATCAAAAAGGCACTTTGGCAGTATTATATATTGGGAAATTTGAGTGAGAAGGTGAGCATCCTCTCATGATTTCCCCACCCATTCACCATCACGGACAGAAAATTGTAAACCTGAATTCTAGATTTGCATTGTGCCTGCAGATTGTGTGAAAGAAGCACTAATGCATAACATCTTATTTATTCCTGGGTTGTGGACATTACCAGCAAAGCCACCGTTTATTGCCCATCCCTGATTGCGCTTGAGAAGGCACCACCTTCCTGAACTGCTGCAGTCCTTCATAACGATTTTAATACAACTGAATGGTTTGTTAGGCCAACTAAGAGGGCCGTTAAGAGTCAACCACATTGTTGCAGGTCGGGAGTCACACCTAGGTCAGACTGGGTAAAGGCGGCAAATTTCCTTTCCTAAACGACATTAGTGAACTATCTGGGTTTTTTGCAACAATCTAGTGGTAGTTGTATGGTAGCCATTGCTGATACCAGCTTTTTATTCCAGATTTATTTAATTAAGGCACCAGCAAATGGAAGTTGCAAATGGACAGGAGATGCAGACAGGCTCATTCGACTGCAGGCATGTTTAAGTCTCCTGGTTTTTATTGGTGCGGTTTCAAAGCTCAGCCCTGTGTGGAGTAACACAGGTCGCTCAGAACCACGTTCGATAATACAGGCCTTGGAACTTGTCTGGCTGGCAAGCTTTCAGTACTCCTAACAGAGAAATTAAAAAAAAAAATAGCTAATTTGCTTTTGTTTCAAAAGCTGTCTGGATTTTGGTTCTTTCCACCAGTTTGGGGAGACAAAAGCTTTGCCCTGAAGCATATGAGTAACATTGAACTGGCTACACTAGGTAAGAATGTCTTGCACTATCGTCAAGGGCATCCCTTCGGCAAGGCTGCCTACAGATTAACAGGTTTCTCTGTGACAAGAAAAGTACGTTTTTCAGTATAGAAGCATAGTTGACTGCACTGGACAGAATTTCCCATTTTGTTGCTCTTGCATTTTCTACACAATTCACCTGAAATAGGTGTAACCCTTGCAAAAGGTTATGGAATTTTAAGCTCAAATTACCTTCAGTGCAAGTTAAGTATCCATTATGTATGCGCTGGTTTCAAAAACATCATGCTAGGATCAGGCCCCATCCACAGAGCTGGCCATATTACCAGGACAAATTAATCACCTTTCAGAGTTTTCATGAATTGCAATGTTTGCCGTCCTTCGAGGAGGCTGTGGTAATTAAACTGGACGTTTGGGGCGTAAGAATATTGATAGGCACATTCTAGAAGCTTTTGAATGTATATTTTTTAACCTACTAAGAAATTGGCTACTGTATGCCAGTATGATTAGCAAATGGTTCTGTATATTTTTTAAAAAGTAATTTTCAGTACCTTATATTGCGTAGCTGACAATTGGTGGGTTGATACAGTGACTAAAATTACTTTATGTGATAACCCCGTGTATTAACCAAACTTTACCAAGTTAACACTCTTAAATATTAAATAAGGAATACCTTTTAAAGCAGATTTTTTTTTTTTCAAACATCGTCCGATTGTATTGATTCATGGCAGGTTTTGCATTGAATGATATGTAAATGCATTGAATCAAAACTTGGTGGAGGGAAAAAAAGCCACTTTTCCAAATGGCCACAATTCTGGGTGCACATTGCAGCCGGCTCACTGACTGCATTCAATGTGGAAACCCACACCACAGATATATGGGGTTCCCCCGCAGCTTCTTTATTTCAATAACAGCATTGTAGATATAGTAAAATACTGGTCTGCAGTTTGCCTGTGGAGAAGAAAGACGCTTTTAGCAATGTTAAGAGAGTGAGCTGGCACGTCAAATTTCCTTGATGTGGATCTCTATTGAAGCAAAGTCCAGAATGTGTAGACTGGCTTCACAGTCTGTGTGTACTTAGGCAGGTCATGCATAGATTTGCCAACACATAACGTCGCATCTTCAATAGCCCTGCCTAGCCCAGCCTTTTGTTCTATCTCCAATATTTTTATAATTATTAAAGTGACGTGTTCAAAGGGAAACAAAAAAAAAACAGAATTCATTTTTGTGCCCTAAGTTTTTTTTTATTCTCCTAGGTTTCATGAAGCAAGGTCCTGGAGATCAATCTTTCATTCCTGGAGGGTTGGCAATCTAAGTAATACACTGACGTTGTTCTTGTGAAGCTGGCTCTAATGTCATACATCTAAAGTATTGAAGTCAAGACATGGAGAAATCTGTACCCATCTTTAGGGTTTCAGTTTGCTCAGGATTGAATCGTAGAATGATGGCTGCACAGCAGGAGGCCATTCAGTACATTGCGCCTATGCTGGCTCCATACAAGAGCAATTTAGCTAGTCTCACTCCCCTGCCTTTGCATGTTGCCTTGCAAATCTTGCTTCTGCAGTTGCTTATCACAACTCCCTTTTGAAAGAAACAATTGAATCTGAACGCCAGTACACACTTGGTCAGTGCACTTCAGATCTTAACCAGTTGCTATATAAAAAAAATTTATCCTCATTTCACTTTAATTCTTTTGCCATTTACCAGAAATCAGTATCTTCTGGTTCCCTACCACTAGCTATATTTTTAATAAAATGATTTTCCTCCCGTTGCATTTTGTTCTTTTGCCAATTACTTTAACTCTGAGTCCTCTGGTTCTCGACCCTGGCACATATGGGAACATTTTCTCCCTATCTACTCTTCCAGACCCCACATGGTTTTGAATACCTCTATCAAATAACTTCTCAATCTCCTCTTCTCTAAAAACAGCCCCAACTTCTCCAAACTATCCACGTAACTGAAGTCCCTTATCCCTGGACCATTCTTGGAAATTTTTTCTGCACCCTCTTGAAAACTTTCACATCTTTCCTAAAGTGTAGTGCCCAGATTTTGACACAGTTTTGTTGACAATGCAGTTGATACTGAACCAGTGTTTTATAAAGGTTCACCATAGCCTCCTTGGGTTTTGAACTTTCTCCCTCTATTTATGAAACCCAGAATCTCCTATTTCTTCTAAAGCACCTTCTAACCTGCCTTGCCACATTGAATTTGTGTTGCCTGTCCTTGTTCCTTGTATCACTCTGCACTTCCTGTTAAAATTTCAGCTGAGTGCATACTCTCTTCCCACAGGAACATGTCCCTCTTACCTCAGTCCAAAAGGTTTGGATGCTGATTGGCAGTGCCAAGGCTTACACTCTTAAATGTGTGAGATTAATCTCCTGAAACCAAATCTTTACCAGTGTTGTTTGCTCCGCTAGGACTGACCCAACTTGGGGGGGTTGGCTTTCAGGATTACCTGGGGCTGAGTGGGAAGAACCCTGGCCCCCAATGTTGGGTCTTGCCATCTAGATTTCTAGCTGGCTAGTCAATCATCAGCAGTGCCCTGGAGCACTGTGGAGCTGTCTGATTCAGTTATTGAGTTACTGAGTTCATCTCCCCGTTGTCTTAGTGCTGGAATCCCATTGTCATCTTGGAGCTATCCAATCGCCAAGGCAGGTAAATTCTTAAGGAGCTAGTCGCAACATTAAATATTAACCATGTGGCGGTCATGCACGGTAAAGACTATTAAAGATCTTGTGCATGACACTGACCGCTCTTCTTTGGACAGTTTTGTGTACTTCAAGTTTGGTTCATAATTCTCAAAGTGAATAAAAAGAACCAAAGTGATCTGAGTTTGGTAGTTTTATTTTGCAGGTGCAGGAAAATCTTAGCTTCCACCAATTAATATGATTAATATTATTTTATAATGCACATCCAAGAGAACTTAAGTATTAGCGTATTGGCATTGCTGAAGAAAGAAACATTTTTTGTCTAAGTGTTTTTTTCCTTATGAATTGTCCTGAAGAGTGCAAGATGAAAAACGTTGACAAAAAATTGCCTCTTTTTTTTTTCAGCAATACTCAGGTTTTGTACTACCAAACGACTATTAGCATTGGAATTCTTCAATTAACTTTCTTCTGAAATATTTCCTCTTTCTTTCAGGTCAGATGACAGACTTAATCTATGTGGAAAAAGACCTGGTGAAATCTCTGAAAGAATATATAAAAGCAGAAGAGAGTAAATTAACAGAAGTTAAAAGGTATTTATTGGCAATATGTTCAAATCCTATTTTAGTGACACGGGGCAGAGTTTTGTCCTTGGCGCGGAGGCTGGGTGAGGGCAGTTGGGAAGCTGACAGCCGTGCACCATCGGGCCCAGAAGGCAATTTCACGCTGGTGAGCCAATTAAGGCCCGCCCAGCGTGGAACACGAGCGGCAGCGCTCAGAACTGGCTGTGCGGGCAGGGAGAGGAGGGCAAGCCGGGTGTGTGGGACCTTCCCACATGCGCCTGAACGCGTGCTACATGGCTGCCTCCAGGGAGGTGAACCGATTTCAAAAAATAATCAAAGATTTTACAAATGTTATGAAACATGTCCCCTCATGTGACTCTGTCACATAAGCAGGGGCATTTAATTAATGAAAAGATAAGGTTTTCGTTTGTTTTTATTTGCTTTTGGAAACCTCATCCCGCTCGTGAATGAGGTTTCCAAAGAAGTGCAAGGGCCGCCTGGCCTTTTCGCCAACCCGCCAACCGTAAGGTTGGACGGGCAGCGAAAAATTTACTCTAATTAACCATTTAATGGCCTTAATAGGCCTTTTAATTATCAGTGAGCATGCTGCCGACTCCAGCGCACACCCGCCGACCAAAATATCGGGTCTTTTTACGCTCGGTCGGATCGGGCACATGCTGAGCTAAAACGTTTACCCGTAGTGACAATGCAACTACTTACTTCCTTATAACCTGCAGAAGATACGCCTCATTCATGCTTAATGTTATAAGGATTGACCCTGTGCCTCCAGTGTGAGTTGATGAAAGGACTCATGGTTACCAATCCCTGCAGGTGTCACCTTAATAATAGCTACTTCTTAAAGTTCATAATATGCATAATTAAAAGACCACCTGAGGTAAGTTACTTGAGTTTGGAGATAAAGCACATTGTCCAAGCAGAGCAGAGTTAGCTTTCCTCTCTGCATTTAACTGTATGGTCCTCAGTTCGGTTTATCGGATGCTATTAAAAGCTTTTGTTCGTCAGCGCTAATTTCTATCACACTGGCAAGCACATATGAGTCTACGACAGAAGTGAAATCATCCATTTTATGCAAATAGGGCCACAGCCTTCTTATAACTGTGTCACTGACCAAGACCTCTAGCAAATTATTCAGCCAGTGCTATAGTGCAATTTATAAGCCGGCATTTAATAGCCCCTCATTTTTTCAAAGTTGCAATGATGAATGGCTACTCCAGGATCATGGAGAAATAGGGAGTCCTGCCCCTACTAGGATTTAACAAAAAGAAAGTTGTCTTTTATGGGATACAACTTCTGGTGTAATTACAATTTCCCATCCTTAATAATAGTACCTTTTGTTACATTCATAGCTGGGCTGAAAAGCTGGATCAGCTGACACGCACATCAACCTCTGACCCAGAAGGATATCTTGGTCATCCAGTGAATGCATACAAACTCATGAAACGGCTGAACACAGATTGGCCAAAACTGGAGAGTTTGGTTCTACAGCAGACCTCTGATGGTAAGCAATGCAAGTGCTACCCGTTGGGATCTCCACTTGTTTGAAGGGAATGCAATGGGTGTATTATTTCTGGGGCATTCTTAACCACGTAGAGAGTGATAGCTATAATTTCTATTATGAATATAGTATTGGGATCACTTTATGTGGTCAAAGCAAAGCTTCACATAGCTTGGGATAGATCTTAACTCTTTGCGATAGTGTTAAACAGCTGATAGCAAGTCAATAGCCCATTTGCCTTGACATCAAATCATTGACATCAATACTTGGCATTAAAGTCCAATGACATCATTCAGACTCTGATGGATTTTTTTATTACAGCCAGCGGTGGAAGCTCCAGTAAAACCTGGGGTAGAATTTTTGGGTCGGTGAGTGGGGACGGGGCTTGCTTGCCGATGCGTAAAATTACACGTGGTGACATCAGGCGGGCATCCCGATGTCATCGCGCGCCATTTAGATTTTCAGTTCGGCGGGCGCGCAGCTGAGTAAGCTGCCAACATCAACGTGCAGTTGTGCGATGGTTTGGTCGGCGGGCGTGCGCCGGAGTCAGCAGTGTGCCCGCTGACAATTAAAAGACTTGCTCAGGCCATTAAATAATTAATTAAGGTAAAGTTTTCCTGGCCCGTCCAAGCTAACGGTTGGCAGGCAGGCGAAAAGGCCGGCCGGCCTTTGCATTTTTTTGGAAACCTCATCCACGGGCAGGATGAGGTTTCCAAAAGCAAATAAAATTTAAAAAAGTTTTCCAATTGAATTAATAACATGTCCCTGTGATAGAGTCACATGAGGGGACACGTTTTATTGGCCAGGATTTTCTCGTCGGCGATTTGGGGGCAGGGCCCGCTCGCTGAGGGGTTAAATGATGTGGGATGACGTTGGGAGGAACCCCTGATGTCATCCCGGTCCCTTTGAATTTTCAGGAAGACAGGGGGAGCAGCAAAATCAGCTGTCCGCCCGCCGACCTGTCAATGGCCAATTAAGGCCATTGACAGGCTAATTAAGATTGTGAAAGACCCTGTCCGTTTAACCTTAAGGCTGGCGGGCAGGCCAGGAGCCCCGGCGGGCTTCTGATAATACATGAAACCTCATCCACTGGTGGGATGAGGTTTCATGTCCGTTTTTAAAAAGTTTCATAAAGTTTATGTGTTTCTTATTAACATGTCCCATCTCGTGTGACGTTGTCACATGAGGGGGACATGTTAATAATTTTAATATTTTACTACTTTTGGAGTTTCTTTTATCTGTCAGTAAACTCCTGAGACAGCATTTAGTCTCAGGGAGCAGTGCGCTCTTCCGTGCGCATACGTGAAAGAGCGCACATTGATAGATGGGGAATCCCGCCCCCCCCCGGCACAGGAAGTGCATAGCGCTCCCTGTCGGGCAGGCTGCTGGGCCTTAATTGGCCCGCCCACTCAAAATGGCGGCAGGCCCCGTTTCGGCAGCGGAGTTCAGCTGCCCACCGAGCCGGTGGGGCCTGCCCGCCCACCAAGGGCAAAATTCTGCCCATTATGTTTTTAGCCTCTTTATTATTTTTGTTCTGTCTCTTCATCTCCCTGAGGCAGTTGAGTGCCTCAGGGAGATTGTGCAGCGCTCACTCACGCGCAAGTGTGAAGTTTGCGCTTGACCCGCTCACCCTTCCCCCCCCCCCCATCACCCCCCCACCCACCCCACACACCCCACACACACACACACCCACACCCACCCCACACACACACACACACACACACACACACACACAGACAGTGCTCAGCACTGCTGCTTGTGTTACATGCTGTGCAGGCTTTAATTGGCCTGCCAGTGTGAAATCGTGGTGTGATGCCGATCGCGGGTGAAGCTGACCATCCCCGCCCTCCTGGCCCTATCGGGCCTGCCAGGGGCAAAATTTTTCCCTTTGTGTTAAACATTCACCAGCAGACTCCTGTGAACGTATTTAGTAATTGTCCCCCACAGTTTCGGAAAAAAAAATTTGGAATCTATCAAACCAGATTTCACTCTGGGATCTGACTTGCCCAGCATTAACGTCAGTTGGGATGGTAACAGGTGGTCACATTGTGACAAGCTTTTGAAGGATGCGAGTCATCACAGTCAAGAATACTCTTGATGCTATCAGAGTGGCATGGAGGATTCATTCGATGTCACAAAATGCCACGATGCATCCCATGGTCAGAGAGCTGCCTCAAGCAGATGAACCGATTTAAAAAAAAAAATGAAAGATTTTATAAATGTAATGAAACGTGTCCCCTCATGCGACTCTGTCACGTGAGCAGGGACATGTTATTAATGAAAAAATAAAGTTTTTATTTGCCTTTGGAAATCTCATCCCAGCCATGGATGAGGTTTCCAAAAAGTGCAAAGGCTGCTAGGCCTTACTGCCTGCCCGGCAACCGTTAGGCTGGACAGGCAATGAAAAATTTCTTTCCATTAACTTCTTAATGGCCGGAAGAGGCCTTTTAATTATCGGCGCCAGGATCGGCAGCGCGCCCGCCGACTGAAATATCGCACAAGTGTGCAATCATGTCGGGATGCATGCCCGATGTCATCGCGCATCATTTTACACTCGATCGGGCGCACGCCCGCCCACCAAGCTAAAGATTTTACCCACAGTCTTGCTGATGTCACTTTGTACCCATTCCAGTCAACGGACCCCTTTTGAATCAGCTTGTGCCAGTATTAAATATTGTGGGTGAGAAAAGCTATTGTGACATTAAATAATTCCAGGCTGGCAAAATCAGCTGACCTCACCCATCTATTTATGCCCTTTTCATCAGTGAGAGGCAAGAAGCCTGGTTGAACTTTGCTTTCTTCCTCCTATTTTCTGGTCCAGGAAAACTTGGAACAACAATGGAACTGAAGCTACTCCAGCTGCAGTCAATCAATTTAGCATAGACTGGTGATTGAAAACAAAAATAAAAATACCTGGAAAAACTCAGCAGGTCTACAGCATCTGCGGAAAGGAACACAGTTAACGTTTCGAGTCCGTATGACTCTTCAACAGAACTAAGGAAAAATAGAAAAGAGGTGAAAGATAAGCTGGTCGAGGGCGGTGGGACAGGTAGAGCTGAGTTCACTGAGTGATTGAATCTTGGGTGCCTTGGTTTTATGATATCACGATTCATCAACTTGTTTGCTCTACTATGTAACTTGGACAGCTCTACTTTCCATTTTCTGGTTTTGCAAGCAATTGGGGCAGCATTATGTTAAATAAGACATTCATGAAGTGTACTGTTCAACTATTTGAGTTTTATTTTTGGTATTTCTCATAATTGCATTTCTTTTCTGTTGCTCGATAGCATTCATTGCTAATCTCTCGATCCAACGGGAGAACTTTCCGACAGATGAAGATGAGAGTGGAGCGGCGAAGGCCCTCTTGCGTTTGCAGGACACCTACAGACTGGATTCAGAAAGTATATCCAAGGGCAGGCTGCCAGGTACTTGGAACAGTGGGATACAGACTACTGTTGGTAAAATGTGGAAAGCACGACTTGTATTGAGTTGCATCATTGCAGCTGCTTGACCTGAATTTGGAATTTGCATCAGTGAGCTGATGCTGAAGTGTCCACCTTGGGTGGTCTGGTACTGCAGTGCATTGGCATAACAACCAAAAAATGACAAATTCCCTATTTCAGCAGCGCTGGGTAGCTGGAAGAAAATTGCAGCAAATAAAGGGCTTTTTCAGAGAAAGGGAAAAAGCAAGTTCAATTTGTATTGCCTCTTATTAGCTACCTCCAGGCTGAATTTTCCACACGGGTGTCAGGAACCCAGCAATGCCTTAGACAAGCTAATGCTCAGATTTAGTTCCTAAGCTCTCTCCCCGGGAACAAAAGAAAATACTAAAAAAAAATAGAGGTTTTCATTTTTTCTTTTACAAGCCCCTGACACCACAGGCGATACACCAGCGCAATCTTATAGAAAACGGCTAATTAAGAGGCCATGTCTGGCGTTTGCTGTCCAATTAAGGAGGGAAAATGGAACAGCAACATGGGAGGCCCAATCGGAGGGCTTGGGTATTGGATGGCCGGCAGCCCCACTGGGAGAAGTGGGCACTGCTGAGGGAGAAGGGGGAGCGTGAGGCCACCTCAAAATGGAGGCGCTCTTGAATTCCTGCAGGGAATTTAAAATTTTTTTAAAAAAGGCCCAGAGCTGTTATGGCCATCAGTGTGGAGGGCGAAACCCCTTCGACAGGATCAGTTATGGTCTCGGCTGTGACCTTTTCAGTCCTGCGGCTTTTTCACCAAGGCTTGTCTGATAGTACTCACCAGGGCTGCCGCGCTACCTAAACATCAGCTATATCCTTGAAATATTCCTTAGTTTATTGGTTGACAAGCAGTAGAGAAAATCCAAAAGCTGTAAATGAATTTCAATCATCCACCATTTATACTGTCATAAGCCCAGCTGCTTTAAGTAGTGCAGACATACTTTAATTAAAAATGAAAAACAATATTGTTTAGTATTTTCTTTTTGTTCCTGCGATGAAGCTAAGGAAGTAAATCTGAGCATTGGTTTATCAAAATGCATTGGCCTCCTCAGTAGTTTCTTATATTCCTTGATCATTAGTCAGAAAAAAGGCAGGAGAGAAAGTTCTTAATTTGGGAAATGATAAACAGGCCTTGACAGGAAGGGACAGAGAGAACAAATCTAAGAGTAAGTCAGCAGGTAAGGCTAGAGGTTACATAAATAATAAAAGGATAAAACTAAAGGCTCTGTATCTGAATGCATGTTGCATTCGAAACAAAACAGATGCACTGATAGTGCAAATAGTAACCAATAAGTATGATCTGATAGCCATTACAGAGACATGGCTGCAGAATGACATAGATTAGAACCTGAATATTGAACATGGCATTTAGGAAGGAATGGAAGCTAAGAGGAGGAGGAGGGGTGGTTCTATTAATGGTGAAATTAGCACAATAGTGAGTGATGAGCTCAGAAAACCAGGATGTAAAAGCAGTTTGGGTAGAAATGAGAAACAATAAAGGCAAGAAGTCATCTGTGGGAGTGGTGTACAGGCCTCCTGACAGTAACCACATGGTAGGATGGGGTATAAGGAAAAAATAATGGGTCAGAAAGATATGGCGGTAATCATGGGAGATTTTAGTCTACATATAGGGAAAAATTTTCCTCCCGTTGAAGGGGAGGTGCGGGAACGGGCACGGGCGGGCGCGCCTCCGATTGGTGCCCCCAATTGGGGGCACGCTGCCATTTTATGTGGGCAGGCCAATAGAGGCTATGCACTCTCTGTGAAGGCAGGGGGGGGATTCTCTCAGCTGGGAGTGCTGCCTCAGGGAGATCGGCTCAGAATTGAAATTTTTAATACAAATGATAAAAAAATTTCCCTGACATGTCCCCTCATGTGACACTATCACATGAGTTGGGACATATCCATAACTTTTACTGAAAGAGTGGATAAAAATTTAAATGTCCTCATGCCCGTGGATGAGGCTTCATGCTTTTTCCAAAGCCCACCAGGGCTCCCAGCCTGCCTGACAACTCTTAAGGTTGGACTGGCAGGTCCATTAATGACCTTAATTAGTTTGTCAATGGCCTCAATAGGCCGTTGACAGGTCGGTGGGCACGCAGCTGACTCGGCTGCGCCCCCGCTGACCTGAAAATGGAAATGACGCAGGGTGATGTCGGGAGTTCCACTGGCACTGCCCCCACTCACCGACCGGAAGGTCCTGCCCATAGACAGCAAAAATCAGGTGGGCAAAGATAGCCTAGATGAGGAAGTCATGGGGAAGGATTTTTAGGACAGTGTGCGAGCGCAATCGGTGGGCTCGGGAGTGGCCAGTGCACAGACCACCGCCCGCGATCAGCCCCCCTCACGCTGGTTAGCCAGTTAGCAGCCAGCCAGTGTGAAGCGCACGCTGAAATACTCAGCGTTGCCAGGGTGGGGGCGCGAGGAGGGCGGACACTGACATAAGCGCAGGAGAGCGCTGAATAAGAGCTCCCTGAGGGCAGAGAGCTGACTCGGGGAGCTGAAGACTTCAAAACAATTAAATAAAGATTTTAAAATCTGGAAAAAAATGTCCACGCATCACAATCAGTCACCTGAATATATACATGAAAAAAATACTGCCCATACATTTTTATTTTTTTTTATTTAATAACGGAAACCTCATCCTACCCTTGGATGTGTTTTCGTCAAAAATGCAAAGTCCGCCTGGCAGATTCACCTGTCCACCAACCATAAGGTTGGATGGACCACGAAAAATCGGGGACAATTGGAACTCTAACAACTTTAATTGTCTTCTTAATTGTTGGCGGGTGCACTTCCGACACTAGTGTGCGCCCCGCCGACTGAAATATCACACGAGCGCGTGATGACATCGGGATGCTCGCCTGACATCATCTCGTGTGATTTTGTGTCCAGTCGGGCCGGATGTGCACCCGCACGCCAACCTAAAAATTCTGCCCATAGAATGCTGTCAGGTAATTTCTTAGAATGGCACATTCTAGTGCCAACCAGAGAGCAGGCTGTACTAGACTGTTATTGTGGAAGGAGATAGGATTAATTAATGGTCGGTAGTGAAGGTGCCCCTAGGTAACAGCAATCATAATATGACTGACTTTTACATTCAGTTTGAGGGAGAGAAGAGCAGGCCTACAACTAGTATTTTAAACTTAAATAGGGCCATTGTGAGGGCATGGAAGCAGAGAGTAGGCATAAATGGGTCATTTTCTGGTTGACAAGATGTAACGAGCGGTGTGCCACAGGGATCAGTTCTGGGACCTTAACTCTTCACAATTTATGTAAATGACTTGGATGAAGGGACTGAAGATATGGTTGCTAAATTTGCTGATGACACAAAGATAGGTCGGAAAATAAGTTGTGAAGAGGACATGAGGCTACAAAGGGATATAGATAGGTTAACTGAGTGGGCAAAGATCTGGTAAATGGAGTATAATATGGGAAAATATGAAATTGTTCATTTGGACAGGAGGAATAAAAAAGAAGCATATTATCTAAATGGTGAGAGATTGCAGAGCTCTGAGATGTGGAGGGATCTGGGTGTCCTAGTGCATGAATTGCAAAGGTTAGTATGCAGGTACAGCAAATAATTAGCAAAGCTAATAGAATGTTATCATTTATTGAGAGGGGAATTGAATGCAAAAGTAGGGAGGTTATGTTTCAGTTAAACAGGACATTTGTGAGATCACATCTGGAGTACTGTGCAGTGTATTGGTCTCCTTATTTAAGGAAGGATGTGAATGCATTGGATGCAGTTCAGAGAAGGTAACTTACTAAACTAATACCTGGAATGGGTATAAGAAAAGATTGGACAGACTAGGCTTATATTCACTGGAGTTTAGAAGAGTAAGAGGCAACTTGATTGAAATACATGAGATCCTGAGGAGTTTTGACAAGGCGGATGTGGAAAGGATGTTTCCTCTTGTGGGAGAATCTAGAACTAGGGGTCAGTGTTTAAAAGTAAGGGGTCACCATTTATAACAGAGATGAGGAGAATATTTTTTGTTGAGGGTCGTGAGTCTTTGGAACTCTTCCTCAAAAGGCTGTGTAAGCAGAGAATATTTTTAAGGCAGAGGTAGATTGTTTATCAAGAATCTAAGAGGTGAAAGGTTATTGGGGGTAGGCGCAAGTGTGGAGTTGAGGTTACAATCAGATCAGGCATGATCTCATTGAATGGCAAAGCAGGCTGGAGGGGCCGAGTGACCTACTCCTGCTTCTAATTTGTAAGTAAATTGCTGTCCATTAAGATTGTATTTTCTTGATCTGTTTGGTGCTGATCTATTTATACCTCTCTGTAATCTCTAAATACCTGCCCTGCTCAAATTCTGGATTCTTGCATATCCCTGATTTTAGTCACTCCACCATTAGTGGCCATGCTTTCAACTACCTAGGCCCTATGCTCTGAAATTACCCACCTAAGCCACTCTACCTCTTTTACACTGCTCTTTAAGATCTACCTCTTTATCCAAGATCTTACTCACCTGTCTTAACATCTCCTTACCTTGCTCAGTGTCAAACATATTTGGTAAAATTCCTGCGATACACCTTGGGATGCTTTACTACTTTAAGGGTGCTGTATAAAGGCAAGTTGTTGTTGGTAGTTCATACAGTTGCCAACTTTCTCTTGCAGGCGCGCAGCATATCGTCTTCCTGACTGTCGAGGATTCCTTTGAGCTGGGGAAGATAGCATACAATGATGGTGATTACTACCACACCGTACTGTGGATGCAGCAAACCCTCAAGCAGCTGGAAGAAGGGGAGCCTAGTGCCGTAACACAGGCTGAAGCACTGGACTACCTCAGCTACTCTGTATACCAGATGGGCGACATCCATCGTGCTGTTGATCTAACAAAGCGCTTAATTGCTGCCGGTAAGAACACAGAATAACTAACACAATAGAAGGGTATGGTAGCGTCGTGGTTGTGTTACTGCACTGATGACCCAGAGGCCTAGACTGAGAAGATAGAGAACGCGTGAGTTCAAATCCCACCACGGCAATCTGAAAATGAGAATTGAGTTTAAATTAAATCTGGGAAGTAAATCTCTCCTGCCTATCGCAGACCTTTTTACATAGGGACTTAGGACTTAGGAGCAGGAATCAGGCCATTCAGCCCTTTGAGCCTGCTCCGCTATTCTATAAGATCATGGTTGATCTGGTTGCGGGTCTCAACTCAACTTTCCTATCAGTCCCCATAACCCTTGACTCCCTTGTGTAGCTATCTAACTTAGCCTTGAATAAATTCAATGACCCAGCCTCCACTGGGAACAAAATTCCACAGACTAATAACCCTCTCAGAGAAAATAATTCCCCTTATTTCCGTCTCTTCTTAAACTGTGTCCCCTCATTCTAGTTTCCTCTACAAGAGGAAACATCCTCTCGGAATCCACCCTGACAGTTCCCCTCGGGATCTTATATGTTTCAATCAGATTATCTCTCATTCTTCTAAACTCCGCTGGATATAGGCCTAGCCTGTTTTGTTCTTCTCCATTCACTTGCTCAAAATCTATTACGTTTCTAACTTTTCTTGAAATGCCACAGACCTGAAATGTTAACTGCTGTTGCTCTCTCACCGATGCTGCCTGACCTGCTGAGTATTCCCAACATTTTCAATTATTATTGTAAATAATGGCTGGTACAAACATACAAATTAGGAGCAGGAGTAGGCCATTCAGCCCTTCAACTCCTGCTCCGCCATTCACTGAGATCATGGCTGATCTGATTGTAACCTCAACTCCACATTTTCGCTTATCCCCGATAACCTTTCATCCGTTGCTTATCAAGGATCTACCTACCTCTAACTTAAAAATATTCAAAGATTCTGCTTCCACCTCCTTTTGTGGAAGAGAGTTCCAAAGACTCAGCCCTCTGAGTGTCAGGAAAAGTGACCAAGAAGCTGTTGAATTGATGTCAAAATCCAACATGGATCATTAATGGTTTTCGGGGAAGGAAACTTGCTACCTTTACCTGGTCTGGCCTATCTTTGCCTCCAGTCCTACACCACTGGACTTGACTCTTAACTCTGGATTAACCTAGTCTGCCATTCAGTTGTAACAAACAACATCCAGTCATTTAAGAAGGCGCTGAGTGCAACTAAGGGTGGGCAATAAATGGACATCCATGCCCTAAGAGTTATTTGTCTTTTAAATGCCAAAATTGTTATGTTATGCAATATTACTACAAAAAGTTTGAATTTAGATTTGTAATTAAAACAGAGCTAGAGAAAGAAGAAAGAAATCTAGCAAAAGGTTTAGGATCTAATTGAAAAGGACAAGACTAAACCTACAATAGCAATACATTTTTCTTTTTTAAAAAAAAAACTCTTGGAAAAGACCATTAAGCCAAACAGGTTTACCCATTTTTTTCCATGAATGCAGCAGGCAAGTATTTCTGAATGTGCATGTTTGCTGGTTGAAGTGGTGCTACTCGATATCTTGGCAACCTTTATTGTACAGCTATTCACCCCAGAAATCTGAGATTTATATAAACTTCCAACTCCACCATATAGACAGCTGTGAAAGCTAACACACTGGAAAGAACATGCATTTGTGCAACATTTTTCACCACTTCAGGACATGTCAGAATGTTTACAGCCAATTAAATATTTCTCAAGTGTAGTCACATTTATAAAGTAGGAAATGTGGCAGACACGTTGCACCAATGAAGGTCCCGCTTGATAATGACTTGTTATCCATTTTAATGGTCTTAACTGAGGAGTAAATATTGGCCAGAAGGGATCTCCATTTCCAGGGGGTGGGTGCGGGCTGGAGCTGTGTCATACAACCCGGGAAGAAGTAAGGAGACAGCCACAGGGGCTGCCGGGTGCCGAGGCGGGCTGTATAAAAGGTTCGCCTTGCTGCTGTGGGACTTCGTCCCAGTTAGAATAAATATAGAAAAGCCCTCCAGCCCTCACCCCTCACACCCCCTTACCAACCCACACATTCCCCATGCCCCATCCATGCCACCTCATGCCCCCCCCGGCCCATGCCCTCTGGCTTCCTTATGCCAAGCTATGGCACTTCCATGCCTATTGAGCCACTATACACTGAATAGCACCAATGAACCCCATAGTGACAATAGGACGTGCAAAAGAAAAGCTTTGTAAAAAAAACAGACATATCATTCATTATTTTAAAATAAGTTAATTTCACTACTGAAGTGTCACTTATCCAGACCCTTTCAAGTATCAATAACAGAAATCACAAACCTTGAAACCTCTTAAGCTCCTGTAAAAAAAAAAAAAATTGTAAAATTGACAGCAGAGATCAGAGAGCCAGAGGTGTCAATCAAGCAATGTTTTCCCTGGAGCTCAGGTGTTTCAACAAGAGTAATGGATTTCTGGGTTCTCAGCCAACTGATACTTTAAAGGGTCAGGATGACACTGTTATTGCCCTGTAGTGAAATGACTGCTTTTTTTTTTTACACATCCTACTGTCACTCTAGGGTTCATTGACTCACCATGTAGAACCAATGGACATGGATGTGTCCTAGCTTGGCATAGGGACCATGGGTGGCGGCTAGAGTGCCATAGCTTGGCATAAAAACAATAAGAGGCCATGGTGGGGGGTGTGTCATAGCTTGGCATGGGGGCATGAGGGGTCAAGGGGATGGCATGAGGAGTGGGGAGCTCTTACCTTAGCATAGAGGGCATGAAGAGGATCTTTTGCACTCACTTTTTTAAAGGTCCCATCATACAGACTAATGTTCACGACTCCTGAGGGGCCATGAATCATGACTGTTTAAAAACCTGGCCCAACTCCATGAAAATTGCAGGGGAGTAGGACATGCTTATCTCCACAATGGAGCGAGCCATGGACTGCAGCGGTTCAAGAGGCAGCTGAATATCACCTTCTCAAGTGCAATTAGGGATGGGCAATTATTGCTGACCCAGCCAGTGACGCCCATATCCCGTGAATGGATAAAAAAAAAAGCCAGGTTTGGAATGCTGGATGTGGCCTTTTGACCCAAACCAGTCCATGCCCTTTAGAGTCATTCCTGAAAATCAGGCAGCCCAGGAATGGGGTTGGGGCCTTTAAAGGGCTCACGAATCATCCCAAATCAATGAAAGTCCAGCCCATGGGATCTTTCACATGCACCTGAGAGGAAAGTGTGTGTGTGAACGTTTAAGCTACTTTGGCCCCCATTCATCTCTTTGCTAAATTACATGTTTTAATTCTGCTCATTTGTTAGACAATAGGTGCCAAAACTCAGAGGGAAACATTGCTTTAACATTGGGAACTGGGAATCTGAAAGCCAATGTCTCTTAGTGGATCTGTAAATAAGTTTTGGTGTTGCACAATACTATCATAGCAGTGCTATCTCTCCACCGTAACTACCTAAAACCACAATTCAGTCTGGCCAAAACAGACTACTTTCAACCACAGAGGATGCAGCTTGAATCACCCATCCAGTTAAGCCAGAAAAGTCTTGGGCTGCAGCAAGCAGTTTTATTCTGAAGTGGATTCCACCTCAGAGTGGAAGAGGGTAAAGGCCATGTGTTACACCTTTATTAAAGCTACAGCGGTTTGCCTTGTGTAATATTACTGCATTTCATACTAGACACCTATAAGGGAATGTTGCCTGGAAGGTGTTTACTTGTGGGTTTGGCCAAGTAAAGAGTTTTGGGGGAATGTTTTGTAAGTCTAACGTTAATTGTGTAAGTGTAATCTTATGTGCTTAAATTTTCTTTTATTTTGGTTAATCAAAACTTTACTTTAAATTTTTATTTAATCCCGAAAATGTTACTGGATCTCTTACTGCTGAGATTGGTATGGCGTCTTCTCGCTTCCAGAATACAAAAATAAGGCTGTGGCCCGTAAGCCAAGTTTCCGCCTGGAATTTGGTTTGCACGGAAATTAACACCGGCTGTGGTCATAACAAGTGTCAGTATAAGTTTTATGCTCTGAAATGGGACCTGAATCCACAAGTCCTTACGGTGAGGCAACCATACTATCCACTGAGCCACAGGTGACATCTTAAATTTTCAAAGATTGCTGAGGCTCTTTAAATGATTGCAGCAGCTGTACGCAGGGCTTCCTTTTCAAAGAACAACAATACCTGCTGTATAATTACATTGTACATAGTTACTTTGCCTAGACACCTCTTCTATATATATATATATATATATATGTATATATAAATATTCCATTTCATTTTAAGCGTTGCAGATCTTGCCTGCCTTTCACGAATGGTACATGTGGGTAATATGTACGTGCATGTTTGTTAGTACTAAATGGCGCCTCAGTGTATCAGAGTGTGTTTGAATTTGGTAACATAGGGCAGAATTTTACGAGTCAGCGAGCGGGCCCCGCCCCCGCTCGCCGATGTGTAAAATGACGCGCGGTGATGTCAGACGGAACCCCTGACCTCACCCCGCCCGATTTAAATTTTCAGGAAGGCGGGAGCGCAGCAAAATCAGCTGCGGGCCCGCCTCCCTGTCAATGGCCAATTGAGGCCATTGACGGGGTCAATTAACTAATTAAAGGACCTGCCCGTCCAACCTTAAGGGTCGGCCAGGAGCCTTGGCGGGAACTGGAAAAAAACATGAAACCTCATCCACCGGCAGGATGAGGCTTCATGTAGGGTTTAAACAATTTTAAATAAAGATTTTGTAAAAATTATGGACATGTCCCAACTCCTGTGACATTGTCTCATGAGGGGACATGTAAGGGAAATTTTATTTTTCTATTTTTGTCTTTTTTTACATTTACAGACAATCTCCCTGAGGCAGCACTTAGCCTCAGGGAGATGAGTGCGCTCCTTCAAGCGCATGAGCAAGAAAGCGCCCTCTCGATTTTGGGGTTTCCCTCCTCCCACCCACACAGGAAGTGTGTAATGCTTCTATGCGGATGTCATGCTAGGCGGGTAAAATGGCGCCACGCCTACAATTGGAAGCGCGCCCATACGCGCCCACTCATCAACTTCTCCCCCAACGGGGGAAAAATTCAGCCTATAATCTTCACTTACACTGCGATTCTTTAACAAATGGGAAGACATTGACCTGCAACTCGTGTGTTCATACAGCCTATCATTAATACCTCAATGATTTGAGATTAAGGCTCTGCTTTGAAACTTCAAAATGGTTTGTTTTTCTTGGACATCGAGCTTGCTTCACATTTGGATTGCTGCTTTTATTGATCTATCTCCAGAGAATAAATAAATGTTATAATGAACTAGCTTTGCCAAAAGCCACTCGCTGAGGTTTTACTTCTGTAGTTAAAAAAAGATTAGACACGAGAAGTATAATAGAGAAACCTTTCCCTATTCGCTTGTCGTGTGAAAACTGAGCTGATCCGAAGGAGCAGTTAGTACGGCTTCCAGTATATTGCTGGCCTTTAGCATCCTAGTTAAATTGAGGAGCTTAACACTGGGCAGGAATGGGATGAGAAAATAAGAAAGCTGGTTGATGTGTGGTTATGAATCTGTCTTCGCCTGTCAAACCTGAAATGGCAGCTCAGGAATCAAGAAACCATGGATAGTGCATATAAGAATTTGCAGGAGCAGTGTACATTTTGCCACAGGCAAGAACTCCCGCCGACGTTATAGATTAATAAAATGACCCCTTTTACATCGGGTTGCCAATCCTCCAGGATTGCCTGGGAATCCGATGATCTAAAGATTAATCTCCTGGCCCTGTGAACAACGGGAAGAAATTCATTAGGGACAATCAAAAAAAATAACCGGCTTTCTTTCCGTTGTCATGATAAGCTTTTGTTTATTGGAGATGGGGAATAAAAGGCTCTTCGAATGACAGACAAGCATCACCCAATCTGATAATAATGGGCTGAATTTAATGGTGCCCACCTGAGCGGGCATAGTAGGGGGGGTGGGGGGCATTGCTGGGAGAATCGGGTGGCGCATCCGTGTCGCATTCCTGGTAGGAAATCTGTCCCTAATGAGTTTGGGGGTGGGAATCCTATCAAGGGAACCTAAACTGCTGGCTGTGGGATTGGGCGAATTAATGACCCACTTGAGATTAATTTTACCCGAGCCCAGCAGAATTTTGTTGTGGCTTGGGCATTAACCAGGACTTGCACTGTTCCCCTCTGCCTCTGAAGGTCACCCCACAAACCTTGTCTTGTTTGCCAGCGGCCTGTTTGGGGGTTGGGGGGGGGGGGTTTCCCTCACTGACAGGCAATCAGTGCCCGATTTGGACCCGGCATTGGGAAGTTGAGGATGGGGGAAGTGAATGCTGAAAGCCACCCCTTTGCCTCCAACCCCGCTTCCCCCATCTCTCTCCTCCCCGCAACCCCATTGCCCCACTCACCTGTGTCCTGGGATCCAGTGGCGATCCTCTGGCTAGACTTGGGAGTATGACCGGTAGCAGCCACCACTCCCCGTGGCACTGCCAGTAATGGAGAGCTGCTAGCCTCTGCTAGCCGACTGTTCTTGGGGGCAGGATTTCCGCCCCACTGGGAGTTTGATTGCGTGGAAGGCTTGATGCTGGCCAGTTAAGTACCTGATTGGTATTTAAATAGCATCAGGCATCCTCCACAGAAGGGACACAGGTCTCCGACTAGTTCTGTAACTACTGGGGGCAGGGAAGAGGGGGGTCCTGTCACTAGAACTAAATTCCGGCCAATATGTTTGCTTTCCAGTTGGCCAGCTTCGCAGGAATGGACGTGTCAGGCAGCCGATGGTGGGAATGTCAGGTTGGGGTAGCTGCAGGCGGGGAGGACATGTGACAGAATCCCCAGGAATATGTCCAAACTCAATTTCCCGATGTGTTCGGATAAATCTATGGGAGTCCTAGCACCTTCAGTGGGATTTTCCACCCCCGCCCGCCACTGGGATCTTCCGGTCCTGCCGCAAGTCAATGGCCTCCTGGTTGGGGCCCCTCCTCGCCCACAGCGGGTCCCACCCGCGACGAGCTGGAAAATCCCGGCCGTTATGTGGGAGATTGAGGGGACTAACCATGTTAAAGTGGTGTGAGCCCAGAGGATTCCCTGCAATCCCTGGTGACTGTGTTTCAACCTCAGTATTTATCCAATCATTTCCTTTTTGTAAACACTACTGAATAAACATAATTTAGTACAACGTTTGAATATAATTAACAGTGGCATATGGTGTAATCATGCATAACATGTGTTGTCACTAATCACAATGAATTGTAGGGTTCAGTGACCCGCGTAGTAGACAGAATTTAATCCATGTGATAGAGGTCTCAATGCCTTTCCAGTGAGGCTCCTTTTATGAAGTCCCAATGTAGTAAGCGCCTCAGGCACTTAAGAGGCCAGCGGCAGGCCTTCATCAGGATGAAGGACCCCGGGGGGGAAATCCTGTCCCCAAGAACGGCCAGCTAGTCAGAGGCTGGAAGCTCCCCTTGCAGGCAGCAGCACTGGGGGTGGTGATAGCTGCAGGAATGCCAGGGGGCAACACCAGAGGCCCAGGATCAGCGAGGGACCCAGGTCACAGATCAGTGAGGGCGGGGTTGTGGAGAGAGGGTTGCTGGTTGGGATGAGGGGAGGGAGATCAGCAGTGAGCGTCGGGGTTTGGTTGTTGGTGGGCTCGCCCTTTCGCAATGCCGGGACCCTTGATCAGGCATTGAGGGCCTAACTACAAGGGACCACCCTGGGAGTCCACAAGCAAACCCGATTAATGCTTTGCTTTTCGGGCATCCAGCCTGGTGACTGCTCCACCTGCCTCTGGCTGAATAGCAGCAGTGGCCCCACTTAAGGGCCTCAATTGGTGCCAGGGTGGGAAGG
Source organism: Carcharodon carcharias (assembly GCF_017639515.1). NCBI lineage: Eukaryota > Metazoa > Chordata > Chondrichthyes > Lamniformes > Lamnidae > Carcharodon > Carcharodon carcharias. Next base: position 19,495,505 of record NC_054474.1, read on the forward strand.
TCGTACAGGAACCTTCCCACTCCAACTTAATTGGGATAGTAGTGGGGCCCCCACCCCTGATAGTCTAGCCCAATTAAATGCAGCTCCTGCTTCTAAACTCACCTTGGGGAAGGGCATTAAATTCCCTCCACTATTCGATGATGTAAAAATACATCTGTGTGCCATGAGTTGAATGGTGTAAAAGTTTATTTGTGCACTGTGTTGCATTCAACTATATGGGAGCTTCTGCCTTGTAGGGGTTGACAGGTAAATTATGAGGGCAGGTTGCGTAAATGATTTCCACTAACTTGTGTATAGAAGTTTGAAGGGTGATCTGATCGTGGTATTGAAACTGTCAAAAGGATTCGGTAGGGTAGATACAGAGAAACTATTTCCTCTGGTTGGAGTATCAGAAACAAGGGGGCATAAGCTTAACTACACTGTTTGGGAGGGACATCAGGAACCACTGTTCCACAAAGGGTACTAGGAATTTGGAAATCTGTGCCCGAGAACCTTGGATACTGGGTCAGCTGGAACTTTCAAGTCTGAATTGGATAGATTTTTGTTAGATAAAGTCTAATAAGGGATGTGGATCTAAGGCAGATAAATAGAATTCAGGTACAGATCAGTCACGATGTGATTGAGTAGTGGGGCATGCTCAGGGAGCTGAAAGGCCATTGCTGCTTATGTTTGCACATAAGGAGGACTGGGTAGGATATCTTGAGTATTGACTTGTGCACCAGGTTTTACATTACAGACGCAGGATCAAATACTAAGTGTTACAAGCTAAAAATGGGTTAGCAACAGCCTTTTCCTGTCCGTAGAATTTCTAATCTTCTTATTTATAGGCAAATGGAACTCCTAATGCAGATGCCAAGCAGCTGCACACTATATAAACCTGAAATAATATGATCAGATATGCCAAGGCAACTGGACTATAACCCTGAGAGAATAGGTTGAATTTTGTAAAGAGCACATTTAGGACAATATCAGGAATTGCTTGAAGCAGGGATTGAACAAATGTCAGAAATCATGTTTTGAGTTCAGCCCAACTAGATGATGGTTGGTATTTTGAAAGGATGAAGTAAAATAAACCATGGGACTTGTTTATTCATAGCTTTCTTATAAAGCTAATACCACTGCATAATAAATCTTCCTTGTGTTGTGTTTGTGGGGTTTAGCCATAGTTTTGTTACACTATAGGAATTTTCTGAAATAGGCTTGTGAGAACTTGTCTAATCTAAGCCAAAGCAATGTGGATTCTTTTATCCTTCATTATTGGATCCATTAATTAATGTTATGGTTTGCTGAGGTTATATTCATATAACATTCTGACAGTGAACATCTGTGAAGGAAGCAGGTCCAATTTGGAAATAGTCCAGAGTGCTTATAACTCCCAGGTCTCAGCTAAGAAATGTTCCTGTTAAGCTCACTGTGCTTTTGGATAGAACCTTTTTTAATTGTTGACCAGCAGCTGTGAAGGGGAAAATATTCAACGTTTTTAAGGGATCTAAGCATTAATGGTGAAATAATTCCTTTCATCATACTACTGCCTTTCTTCTTCTTCTTTAATGACTGCTTAAAGTGTTTTCGTATTTTCTTATTCAGCTGTTTAGAAAATGTTCTGTGCCATTTATTTAGGCCACCTGGGTTGTCATGATGGGCCCATGCTGAGAATTCTGGGAATATTATGGCTGCCAAAACCCCCATTTCCTCTGTAAAGGCCACACTTCTATCATTTACTTCATTATTTTAAACATAATGGGCTAGAAATTCATTGTTGCCATGCTATTTTACAAATCAAATGCAGGAAGGAGCCTGAAAGTCTACTATTTCAGACAGTGTGCAAGGTGTCTTGCTACTTAGCAGGAGCCCACCAAGTTGGTAGGGGCTGAAGTATAGGCGTCCAGGGACCGTGGCTGAAGCAGACATTAGGCTCTTTGCATATGCAGATAAGGGGGCTTAATGAGTGGTTCAGGACCCTACACCGAAATTGGTCTGCCCTGAACACAGCTGGTGCTGGACATGTTCTGTTCAGGACAACAAAGCCTCCATGCAGCCTGAATAGAAGAGTTCTAGGCCACCCAAAATGGTAAGCTTTCTAAAAATACTTGCCACAACCTGGCAGCCATCAAGAACAAGAATGGTCCTACCAATTCCACAGCAACCCTGAAGAACATTGACACCCGCAGTTGAGTGTCACAGGGAAGTAGTTAGACTCTCTATTTGAAGATGATTATTAGCTTCTGTGCAGCTAATGTTATTTGCCACATAACAGCCCATGCCTAGACATTGTCCAGGTCTTGCTGCACACAGGTGTGAACTGCTTCAGTATATGAGGAGTTGTGAATGCAAGTGAACACAACCCTACCATAATTTGAATGCATCTTTTTTCTGCGAAGAGTCACAAATGTAACTTTGTTAACTTTTCTTCATATTTAAGTCCTTGGTCATACAAATTAGGAGCAGGAGTAGGTCACTCGACGCCGTGAGCCTGCCCCATCATTCAATAAGATCATGGCTCATCTGATTGTAACCTCAAATCCATATTCCCACCTACGCCCAATAACCTTTCACCCCCTTGCTTATCAAGAATCTATCTACCTCTTCCTTAAAAATATTCAAAAACTTGGTTTCTACTGCCTTTTGAGGAAGAGAGTTCCAAAGACTCACGACCCTCAGCGTAAATAACCTTAGTGATTGTTCCTAATCTGGCAGATTTTGAACTTAGGTGTCAAGTATCGACCCTACAGTCCGGGCTTGTCCTGGAGGTCCATCTGTGGTGTGCTAGCTGAAGACTTGTTGGATTAAAGTCTCCCGGGTGTCCCTGCCTCCCTGCAGCATGCATGGGTCAGCGTCTAACCCCTCAGCATTTCCCTGTGCATGCTCACCCTTGGACTTACTGCTGGACTCATTGTGTGCAACCACAGTCACTGCATCGATGTCTTCATCATCCACTGCATCACCCCTTTCCAGCGCAAAATTGTGGAGAGCGCAGCATGTAACCACTATCACCGCGAAATGACCTGGGGGGAGGGGGGGGTTACTGTCGTGCACCCCAGAGCGAACCAGGCATCCGAAGTGCATCTTGAGAAGACTGATGGTTCTCTCCAACACAGCCCTTCTGCAGCCGTGGCTCCTATTGCACTGCTGCTCAGCTTCTGTTCTTGGATGGCGGAGAGGCGTCATGAGCCACCTTCTGAGGGGACAGCCCTTGTCACCCAGCAGCCATCCATCCAGCCGGGCTGGAGCACTGAAGAGTCCCAGCACCTGGGAGTGTCTGAGGATGTAGGCATTGTGCGAGCTGCCTGGGTACCTTGCACAGACTTGTAGAATCAGCATCCTGTGATCACACATTATCTGCACGTTCATGGAGTGGAAGCCCTTCCTGTTGACGAAGGCACCGAGCTCACCTGCTGGTGCCTTGATGGCCACATGTGTACAGCCTTTTGTACCCTGGACACGGGGGAAACCACCAATGGCCACAAAGCCTCTGGCTCGCTGTGCCTGACTTGCCTGGTCACAGCGGAAGTGGATGAAGGTCAATGCACGCCTGAGCATCTGTAACCTGCTTGACACAAGTGTGGACAGCTGATTGAGAGACACTGCATGGGTTACTCACCGAGCCTTGGAAGGAGCCAGAGGCATAGAAGTTGAGGGCAGCTGTGACCTTCAGAGCCACTGGCATGGGGTGTCCACCCACACGGCGGAGATCTCAGGCCCAATCACCTGACAGATATAGTTGACTGTCTGCCTTGACAGACGGAGCCTCCTTCGGCACTGCACCTCAGTCATATTGATGTAGCTGCTTCGCCGCCTGTGTACCCTGGCAGCAGGATAGTGGCGTCTTTTGCAGCCCCTTCCTCCTTGGACTACCCCTTGACCCTACACCCCTTGTGCCTGCGCCTGTCCTCCCAAAGGCAGCTCTCCTGGAGGCTGAATGTGCACTCATGCCCTCCTCCCCCTTCTAGCCCTCCCTTCCTCCTCAGAGGAGCTGCCTCCAGTGGAGAGTTTAGCTCCCATTCCCAGGCTAAGGGAAGGCTTCCAGAAACCTGCAGGCCCAGAAAAGACTCCTCACTGCAGAGTGCTGACCTAAAGGTTAAGAGTCCAGACAAAGCAGCTGGTATGCGTTTTGAAATATTGCACATCACACAGGCAAGTTTCAAAAGCTTTCAAAAATAAATACTTGACTGTGCACACTTGCGACCCCAGTGAGCCCTCTTATCCCGCCCGTGGATGAGGTTTATACAAATCTGTCCTACTCTCCTGCCCGTGCACCACCCAGAAGTTTGTACGGGCGCCGAAAAATCGTCATCTATTGGTGAGTCAAGGTCCTTGACTGGCCCATTAATTAATGACGGGTGCATGTTGAACATCATTGCGCGCCCGCCCAGCGAAATATCGCATTGGCATGCGGTGACATCAGGACGCTCGCCCGAAGTCACCGCGCATCCTTTTACGCACAGACATGCAGGGCCAGCCCCCACACACCAACGGGAAAATTCTGCCCAAATGGCCAGATAACTTTCCCCCTCCGTGATGAGTTACAATGTCTGCAGCTCAGCCTTCAGCTCAGGGCCAAAGCTCCTCAAGCCGCAGGCAGTTACTGCAGATGGGGTTGCCATGGATTGCAGTGGCATCCAGGAGCTCCCACGTGTTGTAGCCATGACACATCACCCGCCCTGCCATCTGTATTGTGTTACTTAAATACATGTAATTTTCTTAATTAATTTATAGTTCTCCTCTTCATTGAACTCCCTCACTCACCAAACTCCCAGCTTGAAGCTCTGTGCACTCAAAGCAGCACTCAGTGCAGACCATCCAGCATTGAGGAACCCCTGGTTTTATACTTGTCATGCTTATTGTTGATGCTTATAACCTCTCAATTACACTGTTTTAAAGATGACTGTAGGTGACTAGCAATGCATGCAGTAATCCAGTGGGGTATGACCCTAACAGTGTTTGCTTTTTAAGATATTCCTTGAACACTGCCATTAAAAAAAATCTTTCCCATTATAATTTAATTGTATCTTACTTCTTACCTCCATGTTTAGATCCAACACATTCAAGAGCACAGAGTAACCTCGACTACTTTAAGAACTTGATGTATGAAGAGGGGAAAAGTGATCAAAGAATGGATGAAGAATTCTATCAATCTCAGTCAAAGGAGGAGGTCTACATGCGGCCAGATAACTATCTATCTGAGCGGGATTCATATGAAGCTCTGTGTAGAGGAGAAGGAGTTAAAATGGTAAAAGCACAAAAGGAAGAAGTCAAAATAGTAAGAGTGCACGAACAAAAATGTTTAGAGTGGTGTTAAGAATTCTGTCGTGGTTGACTGGACCTGGGTTATGAAAGAGGTGGGATATGTATTTTCTAAGTCCCTTGCTGTAAAGCTCTCTACAGTCTGGTCTAATTTCTTTGTGTGGCGGGTGGGGGGTGCTCATTTAATTCTGATTTTCAAGAAGGGTAACAAGTCAGATCAAGGGAACAATAGGCTTAATAGTTTGATGTCAATTATATAATAAGGAAGATGTACTTTATCATCATCTAGATAAAGCTTCTGAACTAGAAGGCCATGTCTTGCTAATTTGCTAGAATGCCTTTATAAAGTTAGTAGCTGGAGGATGGGGGTACCCCATCTGACACCGTCTGCTTGGAATTTCAGAAAGCCTTTGATAAGGTGCCTGTAATCAGTTTCTCAACAAAGGGGAATCTTGTGAGTTTGGTGAGAAGTTGCTGCAATGGATTAGGAATTGGCTGCATTCTCCAAGGCAGAATGTTGGTTATTGATAGCTGTGGATCTGTTTGGAAGCTAGTTACGAATGGTATTCCACAAGGATAGGTGCTCCCATCATCACTTTGTAGTATCTTGATAAATGACTTAGATATATATTGGAGCAATGCTGTACATGAATGCTATAAAAATGTGTGCAGTTCTTTGAAATGTGGAGGAGAACAGATATAGATGTTCTGGAGAATGGGCCAAACTCTGGTGCTCAACCTTGATAAATGCTGTGTTACACATTTGGGAATGGCCAAGACAAAGCCTGCCCACATTGTGCATGGACTAGAAATGGAATCAGTAGAAATGGAAAGGATCATGGCATTATAGCTCCTAATTCTCTAAAGGCTCATGAGATATGCTGAGAGGCCATAACCAAGGCAAATAAGCTAGTTTATTAACAAGAGCTATTCAATGTGATGCAATATATATTATTTTTTCCTTGCACAAGACCTTGCACAAGACTGGATTTGGAATACTGTGCTCAGTTTTGGTCCCTTCATGGTGGTGTTGTAGAGGAAATGGAAAGGATTTAGAGGGTGCCATGGGGTGATGCCCATTGTAAGCTGCTTTAGTTGCCTAGCATGCTTAAAAAGCTAAAGCTGTTCACTTTAGAAATACATAAGCCTTGAGATGATTTGATGGAGGCATATAAAACTAAAGGACTAGATTTTGTTCCCATTGATAAACTATTTCAATTCAGTGAGCTGGCACAGCATAAGATGGGCTGAATGGCTTCCTTCTTTGCTGTATCTTTCTATGAACTTATATGAAACCACCTTGTGTTATTGAATTTTCCAGATTAGAACTAGTTTATCCTTATTCTAACTGTTGCCATCAACAATAGGTGAAAGCAGAATAACCAGGGATATCCCCACATGGCAAATAAAACATTTGATTTGAGAAGGGAAAGTGTGTCAGAGCTACACAGGCACTTCACTCATTAAATTTTGACTTTCCTGCAGACTACTCGAAGACAAAGAAGGCTCTTCTGCCGATATCAAAATAATAACAACCACCCGCGCTTAATTATCGCCCCAATTAAAGAAGAGGACGAGTGGGACAGTCCACACATTGTCCGTTTCCATGAGATGCTGTCCGAAACAGAAATTGGAAAAATTAAAGAGATAGCCAAGCCCTTGGTGAGTGAAGAACCCCATTCAATTTCATTTAAAGTGCATTGCAACACTGCTTTGTATATCTTCATGTGGCTAGTGGTTTGTGACCGCTGTTTTGAGGGACTGAATTGTTAATCCATTAATAAAATGGGCTGAAAAGACATCATTGTTCCTGCCTGAACCCTTAAAGATCTCTATCAAGCTGACTGGCTGTGGTATCCAACATCTCATTTCTAGTCCACATATTTTAGTACATTAGGGCCCACTTGGACCTTTCTGTGCATGATGCTTTCATCACTTATGCATTCTTATATGCGCATGAATAATCAACTGTGGAAAATATTACAACAGCTAGTTACATTAATATTTGAGTGCTGTGAAATACACAGAGCCAGCTCAGAAGAGATTGCCCTTGTCTAAATCTGACTACTTCAGTGCACCAATGTAAAATATCCTAGTTCAACTCAATGCAAGAATGCTGGTTTGGGTTTTAAAAAATTTATCTGGATCCAATGATAAACAGCCACTTCAGCAAATTCCCTGGCCTCCCTCCAACTCCCAGCATTTGTTAGTCGGATCATTGTGTGATTCTGACATTCATTTTGCATGTGTAAGTTAATCATTGTTGGCTCAACCAAAACATTGATTGTCCTTTTGTCAAAACTTGGCTGGAGGGGGTGGAAGGCTTCCAAAATAAGGGCGTGGCAAGTTCTGGAGCACTATCCTTCAGAACTATTGCCGGAATATTGTCAGGGCCCATAGCTTTTGCAGTATCCAATGCCGTCACCCGTTTCTTGATATTAACTTAAATATCTGTCCTTCTAGGTGTGTTTCACTTGTCTATTCACATGCATTGTTGAGGAAATATTGTCACATTTACTGCTAATTTGAGGCAGATTTTGTTACAACTGTGGTCCCTGATGCAATCTTGGCGATAGTAATCACAGCAAAATTATAAAATAGGGGGTGCAATGTTGGACCAAAAGAACATAAGAAATAGGTACAGGAGTAGACCATTCGGCCTCTTGAGCCTGCACCGCCATTCAGTAAGACCGTGGCTGACCTTGCATTTCGATTTCCACGTTCCCATCTAACCCTGACAACCTTTAATTCCCGTGCCTAACAAGAATCTATCTACCTCTGCCTTAAATGTGTTCAATGACCCTGCCTCCACCACCTTCTGAGGCAGAGAATTCCAAAGTCTCACAACCCTCTGAGAGAAAAAAATTCTCCTCAACTCAGTTCAAAATGGGCAACCCCTAATTTTAAAACAATGCCCCCTAGTTCTGGACTCACCCACAAGAGGAAACATCCTTTTGACATTCGTCTTGTCAGGTCCGTTCAGGATCTTGTATACTTCGATCAAATCACCCCTCACTTTTCTAAACTCCTGTGGAAACAAGCCCAGTCTGTTCAACCTTTCCTCATAAGACAACCCACTCATTCAAGGTATCAAATCTCGTAAACCTTCTTTGAACCGCCTCCAAAGTATTTACATCCTTCCTTAAATAAGGAGACCAAAACTGCATGCAATATTCGAGGTGCAGTCTACCAATGCTCTGTTTAACTGAAGCATAATATCCTTACTTTTATGTTCAATCCCTCTCGTAATAAAGGATACCATTCCATTAGCCTTCTTAATTACTTGCTGTACTTGCATACTAACTTTTTGTGACCCATGCACTAGAACACCTCGGGCTGAATTTTCTGGTTGGCAGGGAGGGGGTGGCAGAGCGGGCGCGAGTGGGCGTGGAACTGATCACCGCCATTTTATGCGGGCTGGCCAGTTAAGGCCTTCCCAGCGTGCTTCACGACTCCCGTGCACAGCGGGAGTGGGCGGGCGCCAATGGCGACCCAGCGGCCTGCATAAAGGAAGACCCTGGCAACCTCAGGCTGTTCTCAATGGCTGGGTGAAGGGCTGTGCAGAGGGGCAATGAAGTTCTCACAAGTCCAGGGCAGGGTCTAGTCTGCCCCTCGTTTTTCCGATGACTGTCTTGCTCGGCGGGAGGGGCTGGTTCCCCAGGACGGGAAGACGAGGCCCCCCACCACATGACGAAACGTGCCTGGGAGGAGATGGTGAGCTCCCACGACGTGGTGCGGCGCACCTGGATCCAGTGTCACAAGCGCTTCAACGACCTGTTGCGCTCTGGCAGGGCGAGTACCATGTTGGCATTGGTCATTTAATCCAACAGGTTGGCTTACACCCTGCTGCCCTCCCGCAAAAGTCTGAGTGTAGTGACTGCATTGAATCATTGACGGCATGTGTCCTTTGCTATGTCGTCCCAGCAAAGATGTTGCCCATTTGTACTAATCAATGTTCTCTCATTTTCAGGAGAAGAAAGCTCATAACGTGGCAAAGCATGTGAGGACTGGCAGTGGCCAGGCGCAGATCGCCATTCTTAGCCGCTTTGAGCAGGAGGCCCTGGATTTGGAGAGGTGCCGTGCACCCAGGTCCTCTGGTGTCGGTGAGGCTGGGGTGCTACGGCCAGGTATTTATGCCCAGCAGTGAGGTCAGCATTGTTCCCCAACAGCCATAGCAGTGCTGAATGTCAGTTGATTTAATTTTGCATCATGGCTTGACCATTGCTTATGGAAGGATGAGCGCACAATGATCCGGGGGACAGGGATGCACTTTGTCATTGTCTCCACATTAACTGATCCACTGTCCTTGTTCGTCCTTTCAGTATCATCGGAGCAGGGCTGGGAGGAGGAGCAGCAGAGGGCCCCTCTCACACCTGACGGGCCTGAAGTCTCACCAGTATCTCACCATCTCTGCCAGGCAGTCACCAGCACAGATACTAGCACCTCGGTGGGAACATCAGCTAGTGTCCAGGGGCACAGCGATGAGGGCATTCACAGTCGCTGGAGGAGCTGGCAGAGACAGAGAGTGCCCATGGCACCAGCAGTTGGAGGACTGTGGGGGGCCAGGCACATGCTCAGTCGGTGCATGATGATGTGCCTCTGAAGTCATCCGCAACGCGACACGTGCAGGAAATGCGGCCGGGTGTGCGGGAGCATCTGGGGGAAATACATGAGGCTATGCTTGGCTTGATCTCTACAGTGGAGGAGTCTACGTGGACTATCACCGATGCAATGAGCCACATGTCCGAAAGCCATGTATCCTCCATGGAGAGAGTGGCAACTCTGGTGGAGAGGCTCCTCCAGGATACCCATTGGGGCTCTCTGGGGATGCTCTCTGACCAGCAGGCCCTCACATCGGCATTTACCTCAACTGGTCAGTGCCAGTGTGGGAGATGGTCTGGACATCAGCTCAGTGCCCATCCATCCACGGTGAGCAGGGGGTTCCAATGTAATCTCACATCGGCACAGCAGCTGCCTGTCGTCTCTGCGGGCACCTCGCAGGGCGCTCCAGATGAGGTCAGCAGCTCCTCCGCCCCTCTCCCACTGACCATTTCATCCGGTGAGGCTGCGTTGACTGGGGAGATGCCAGCTGTAGAACTGGGAGATCCCTCCCAGGCGGGGCCTACACAGGCTGCACAGGCCAGAGGACGCCTGCCAAGGTCATCAAGGCCAACAGGGCAACAGAGTCAGCAGGCTGTCTCAGCTGTCTCTCCCAGCGATGGGGCAGCACCAAGGCGTAGCTCCCGTAAACAAAAACATAAGGCACCTTCGGCACACCACGGGTTTATCACTGCTTTTGTGAAGGTCTGAGATGAGGTCTTTATGATTTGCTTTGAATTGGAATACCATTGTCATTTTTTTGGATTAAGTTTCTTTACTTGTGATATTAAATTCAGACATGTGACCATAGCTGAGGGTGCCTCTTTTCTTCTGCATGTGTATGGTTTCCAAAAATGTTATGAGTGCCTTGTGGGACATTCAGCTTTATTAACAAAGCCCTTAGTTACTGTTCCTAACCTGGAGGATTTGGCACTGAGGTATCGAATATGGAGCCTACAGCCCAGGCTTTTCCTGGAGGTCCATCTGTGGTGTGCCTGCTGAAGGTTCATTGGATTAAAGCCTCCCGGGTGTCCCTGCCTCCCTGGAATATGTCGAGGTCAGCTTCTACCCCCTCAGCATTTCCCTGTGCATATTCATCCTCGGACTCACTGCTGGACTCATCGTGTGCAGCTGCAGCCACTGCATCTACATCTTCATCGTCCACAGCGGCCCCCCTTTCCAGCACAAGATTGTGGAGGGCGCAGCATGCAACCACTATCACCGACACACGATCTGGGGGGTATTGGAGTGCTCCCCCTGAGCAGTCTGAGCATCGGAAGTGCATCTTGAGAAGACCGATGGTTCTCTCCACCACAGCCCTTGTGGAGTTGTGGCTGCTATTGTACCGCTGCTCAGCTTCTGTTCTTGGATGGCGGAGAGGCGTCATGAGCCACCTTCTGAGGGGATAGCCCTTGTCACCCAGCAGCCATCCATCCAGCCGGGCTGGAGCAGTAAATAGCCCCGACACCTGGGAGTGTCTGAGGATGTAGGCATCGTGGGAGCTGCCTGGGTACCTTGCACAGACTTGTAGAATCAGCATTCTGTGATCACACACTATCTGCACGTTCATGGAGTGGAAGCCCTTCCTTTTGACGAGGGCACCAGTCTCACCCGCTGGCACCTTGATGGCCACATGTGTACAGCCTATTGCACCCTGACACGGGGGAAGCCAGCAATGGCCACAAAGCCTCTGGCTCGCTGTGCCTGACTTGCCTGGTCCCAACAGAAGTAGATGAAGGTCAATGCACGCCTGAACAGAGCCTCTGTAACCTGTTTTACATAAGCGTGGACAGCTGATTGGGAGACACTGCAAAGGTCACTCTCCGAGCCCTGGATGGAGCCAGAGGCATAGAAGTTGAAGGCAGCTGTGACCTTCAGAGCCACTGGCATAGGGTGTCCACCCACACAGTTAGGAGAGATCTTAGGCCCAGTCATCTGACAGATATAGTTGACCGTCTCCCTTGAGAGATGGAGCCTCCTTTGGTACCGCACCTCAGACGTATTGAGGTAGCTGTTTCGCTGCCTGTAAACCCAGGCAGCAGGATAGTGGCGTCCTCTGCGGTCCCTTCTGCCTTGGTCTACCTCTTGGCCCTGCACCCCTTGTGTCTGCGCCTGTCCTCCCAAAGGTGGCTCCCCTGGAGGCTGAATGTGCACTCCTGGCCTCCTCCCCCTTCTAGCCCTCCCTTCCTCCTCAGAAGAGCTGCCTCTTCAGATCAGCTCCCATTCCCAGGCTAAGGGAAGGCTTCCAGAAGCCTGCAGGCCCAGAAAAGATTCTTCACTGCAGAGTGCTGACCTGAAGGTTAAGAGTCCATCAAAGCAGCTGGAATGCATTTTGAAATACTGCAGATCACACAGGCAAGTTTCAATAACTTTGAAAAATAAATACTTGACTGTGCACACTCACGACCCCAGTGAGTCCTCTTATCCCGCCTGTGGATGAGTTTACACAAATATCTCCTACCCCCTGCCCGTGCGCCGACCCGAAGATTGCACGGGTGCTGAAAAACCAGTGTCGATTGGGGAGTCAAGGGCCTTAAGTGGCCCATTAATTAATGGCGGGCGCACATCGGACATCATCGTGCGCCCACCCAATGAAATATCACGATGGCGCGCAGTGACGTCGGAGCGCTCGCCCAATGTCACCTCTTGTCATTTTACGCGCAGGTGTGTGGGGCCCACCTCCGCCTGCCAAAGGGAAAATTCTGCCCCTAGATCCCTCTGTACCTCAGAATTATGCAACTGTTCTCCATTTAAATAACACTCTGCTTTTTCATTATTACTGCCAAAGTGAACAACTTCACATTTTTCCACGTTAAACTCCATTTGCCAGATCTTTGCCCACTCACTTAACCTATCTATTATCTATATTCATCTGCAACCTCCTCATGTCCTCTTCACAACCTACTTTCCTACCTATCTTTGCATCATCTGCAAACTTAGCTACCATGTCTTCATTCCCCTCATCTATGTCATTGATGTAAATTGTAAGAAGTTGAGGCCCCAGCACAGACCCTTGTGGGATTTCACTCGTTTCATCCTGCAAATCAGTAAAAGACCTATTTATACATGCTCTCTGCTTTCTGCCAGCCAGCTAATATTCTGTCTATGCTAACATTTTACCCCCTACATGCACCTTTATTTTCCGTAATGACCTTTCATGTGGCACCTTATCAAATGCCTTCTGGAAATCCAAGTACAGTACATCTACAGGCTCCCCTTTATCCACTGCATATGTTACTCCTTCAAAAAACTTGAATAAATTGGTTAAACATGATTTTCCTTTCACAAAACCATGCTGACTCTTCCCAATTGCCTTGACCTCTTCTAAATGCCCAGCTATAACCTCCATAATGATCGATGCTAATAACTTTCCCATGACAGATGTCAAGCTAACTAGCCTATAGTTTCCTGTTTTCTGCCTCCCTCTCTTGAATAGAGGGGTTATGTTTGTTACTTTCCAATCTGATGAAACCATTCCAGAACCTAGCGAATTTTAGAAAATTAACACCGACGTATCGACTACCTCATTAGCCACCTCTTTTAAGACCCTACGATGTAGTCCATTGGGACCTGGAGATTGGCCAGCCCGCAACTCCATTAATTTGCTCAGTACTGTTTCCCTAGTGATTTCAATTTCACCAAGTTCCTTTCTACCGTTCACTTCTTGATTTGCAGCTATTATTGGAATGTTTTTTGTATCCTTTATAGTGAACACAGAAGCAAAATATTTGTTCATATCTTCCACCATTTCCTTATCTACTATTAACTCCCCATTGCCACTCTTTAGAGGGCCAACATTCACTTTACTTACTCTTTTCCTTATTAAATACCTGTAGAAACATTTGCTATCCGTTTTTACATTTCTAGCTAGCTTCCTCTCATACTCTAATTTCTTCCTCCTGATTAACTTTTTAGTTGTTCTCTGCCATTCTTTATATTCTGTCCAATCATCTGTCCTGCCACTCATCTTTGCGGGGTTGTATTCTTTTTCCTTAAGTTTGATGCTTTCCTTAACATCTTTAGTTAACCACAGATGGTGGGTCCTCCCCTTAGAAGGTTTCTTTATAGTAGGAATGTACTTATTCTGAATACTCTGAAACATCTCCTCAAATGTCTGCCACTGCTTCTCTATTGATCTATCCTGTAGCCTAGTTTCCCAGTTCACGTCAGCTTTCATCCCCACATAGTTGCCCATATTTAAGTTTAAGATACTAGTCTTAGACCCACTCTTCTCCCTTTCAAACTGGATGTAATATTCAACCATATTGTGGTCGCTGCTACCTAGGGCTGCCTACGCTGAAGTCATTAATTAATTCTGTCACATTACACAACACCAAGTCTAATATAACCTGCTCTCTGGTTGATTCCAGAACATGCTGCTCTAAGAAATTATCTCAAAAGCATTCTAAGAACTCCCCATCCAGGCTAATACTGCGAATCCGATTTTTCCAGTTTGTGTGTAGTTTAAAATCATCCATGATTATTGCCATCCCTTTATCCCAAGCACACAATATTTTCTCTTGAATACTTTGTCCTACACTGTGGCTACTGTTCGGGGGCCTGTGGACCATTCCCACTAATGACTTATTTCCCCTACTATTCCTCATCTCCATCTAAACCGATTTGACATCTTGATCTCCTGAGCCAAGGTCATCTCTAACTATTGCACCAGTGCCCTCTTTGATTAACAGTGCTACCCCTCCACCTTTACCTAGTGTCCTATTCTTCTTGAGTGTCATGTACCCTTCAATATTAAGAACCCAGTCTTTGTTGTCTGCAGCCATGTCTCCATAATTGCTATCAGATCATATTTATTTACGTCAATATGGGCCAAGAATTAATTTACTTTGTTATGAATGCTACGTGCATTCAGATAGAGATGCACAGATGTAATCCAGAACTCACTTTACAGTCAAATATTCTATCCTCAAACTTTGCTTTTATACTATATTTATAGTTGAATATATATGTTGGGGTGGGGGATAGGTGGGTAGTGGGGTGGGGGGGGAAAGCTCAACTGCTGTAGAGAAACTCCTGTTCTCCAACCAACTCCACTTCTCTGCTTCCTAAATTTTCTCACCTTTTCCTGTTCAACTATAAATATAGTATAAAAGCAAAGTTTGAGGATAGAATTATTGACAGTAAAATAAGTTCTGGATTACATCTGTGCACCTTATAATAATAACAACATGCAGTTTTATAGCCAAAGTCTCTCCCATGCTCTAATTCCATTTCACTCAAAGACTGCAGTTGATCTTGACTGCCCATGTGTAGAGCCACCAGATATCACCCAATATTATATTAAGTATACTGCATACAACACTCGCTTCCTTTTATGTATCACGCTTACTTCCTGTAACTTTTCTCAAATCACACTATATCAATAACACCCCAGTACTCTATAAAGTGGATATTTCTCTAGCTCACCGTTGGCTGTGTGAAGAGAGATCTGCCAGTATCTATTAATTTTTAACACATTTATGTCCAGCCTCTCCCATTCTCTCCTTAGCCTAGGGACTCTGAAATGCCTTAACTGTGCAAGGTCAGATAACCCTGCATAGCCCTGGGACTTTCTTTTCTGCATAGTTTTAGACTTCATCTCGTGATTTACTTAACCATTGAGCTGATAGAGGAAGTTTGTGATTCCGCTCCTACAGCACCTATAACAGTATTAACCACATAGTAACATGTGGTTAACATTTCTGTCCGGCTCACCACCAGATAAGTGAAGACGTGAAGCCTCCAATTTGGGCTTCTTGCACATTCCAGATTTCCATCATTCCATCATTGTGGTGCCAGTCATAGGTGCTAGCTGTTAACCTGGTATCACAGTGGGGATGTTGGCAAGAGTACCTGGAAAATAGCACATTTTTAGGCTGCATTTTGCTACCATACACTCTTTCCTGGTGTTACAATTAAATCCCCCATTATCAGTAAGAATCTACAATGGGACAACACTTTGTGCAAATCATTACCTCACTGCACAGCTTATTTTGCTTTATTTTTTGGGGGGGTGAATTTTCGAGTCAACTGCGCACCCGCTGACCTGTCAACGGCCACTTAAGGCCCTTACAGAAGTAATTGAAGTAATCAATGGACCTGCCCGTCCAACCTGAAGGCTGGTGGGCTTCAGATAAAAGATGGAACCTCATCCATTGGCGGGATGAGGTTTCATGAGGGATTTAAAATGTTCCGGAAATTTTTAAATAAAAGTAATGGACATGTCCCAGCTCATGTGACAGTGTCACATGAAGGGGCATGTCAATAATTTTTTTTCTCATCTTTATTCAATGTTTGACACCTGAGCCGATCTCCCTGAGGCAGCACTTTGCTTCAAGGAGATATGTGTGCTCTTTAGCACGCATATGCTAAAGAGTGCACTCCTGGCTCAGGGAATCCCCCTTGCTCACACAGGGAGTGCACATCACGCTGGGTGGCCCTTAATTGGCCCGCATATGTAAAATGGCGGAGGTGGGGGGGCGCCGATCGGGAACCCGCCCGCTACCGCACAACCCCCCCAGCACACACACACCACCACCACCACCGCCCCCCCCCCCCCCCCCCCCCCCCGATGGTGGGAAGATCCTGCCCTTGGAGTTCTGTTCTTCTTTTCTTGCAGAGTATTGCCTTCACTCTTGTACCTAGATATGCACCATCTCGGCATGGGTGAGAAATGAAACCAGAAAATGCTGGAAATGCATAACCATTCCTGTTAGCGTCAGAAAAGAAGAGATAAGGCAAATGATTTGGTTGTAGATATTTTCCAAGAATTGGGGACTTTGTGTTATTTTAAGGGAGTTTCAATTATCCTCCAGTTTGCAGTGTTCCTTGGGCAGTGGGGGGGGGGTTAGACCTTCTGCTATGTTAATAATGAAGAGTCCGATATACTTCTGTTTTTTTTAAAAAAAAACCTGTTCTGAATTCAGTTGTATTTGGAAAAAATTGAACCCATTTGTACATCAACCTTTATTCCACTTGTACCTCTGCCATGAGAGGAACTTTTTGTCCTCAAAAGATGAGGTTTGATGGACTGAGGGGCCTTCCCTCCTCCTTGAATTCTGTCCCAATATCCACCAATAGGAAACAAACAACAGCATTCATTTATATAATGCCTCTAAAATATCCCAAGGCACTTCACAGGAGTGTTATCAAAAAAAATGTTATAGTAAGCCACATAAGGAGATATTAGGAAAGGGGGAAAAAATGGTTTTACGAGTAATTTAAAGAAGCAGCACGAGGTAGAGAGGCTTCAGGAGTTTTGTAGGGCCTAGGCAACAGAAGACATTTCTAAATTATCTCACAAAAATGGTGCTTTAAAGAAATCTTTAAGTCTAATTTTGATAGATCGGTGCCAGTTCCTGGGCCAGATTCCATTTTTAATGGCCTAGTGAGTTGTGCATCAGTCCTGGGTGGGAGGGGGCAAGGGGTCCTATTCTCATTGGCTGTGTTGGTGGGAGCATTGGAGAAGCATATCATCATTTTCAGACTATCGTACAGTTTTGTACAATCTAGGAAAGGCTGAACAGGCTGGGTATCTTTTTCTCTAGCAAAGAGAAAGCTGAGGGGCCTGATAGAGGTCTTTAAGACAGTGAAAGGTTGTGTTAGAGTTGATGTGGAGACAACATTTCCAATTGTGGGAACTCCATAACTAGAGGTCAAAAAGTGTAGGGCTAAGTGTATGACTAAATCCAATTGGAAACTCAGGATAAACTTCTTTACCCAAAGACTGGTGAAAAAGATGGAATTAATACCACTCGGGAGTATTTGAGGCAAATTGCATAGATGCATTTAGGGCAAAGTTAGATAAGAACATGCGGGAGAAAGGAATCGAAGAATGTGCTCATAGTGCAAGATGAAGAGGGGTAGGAGGAAACTTGTCTAGCACATAAACATCAGCACAGCCAGTTGGGCCGAATGGCCTGTTTCTGTGCTATAAATTCTGCAAAAGATCACAGTTTTTTAACGAAGAATTATAATCAGCACGACACAAGTCTCCACAATGTTTTGCACTGGTTCTTAAAAATCTAGCCCCACCCAGAAAACTGGATGCATTCCCAATCTGAATTAATCACCATTTCCTCGAATTGTCCTCGCTTGATAAGCCCCCAAAATTAAACTGCTCCTTTTGACACAAGGAAAGGTATGATTTAAAAGCCTTTGAATATAAATTACTAAGAAAGTGATGACTGCACCCCAGTATAACTAACAAAATCTTCTCTATATTTTTTTTAAGAGTAATTTTCAGTAATTTAAAGCAGGTGGTGGATTGACACTGTGATTAAAAATGTGTGATAAACACAAGTTATATTCATCAAATCAAACCGCACCTGCTATGTTGATGAATACTTTAAAGCAAAATGTCTTATTTAAAAATTTATGCTCTATGATGCTGCCTGACTGTGCTGGACAGATTTTGCTTTCAGCGGTATCCAAGTGAGTCTGAGCGAAAACTCTAGAAAGAAACCATTTCTCAAAACTGGCACCATTTCTGGCATAGTTTAAGCCCATTCTGCCAATTATGCCCAAAATGAATATTCTATCCCATAGAGTTAGCTGAACAGGAATGGGAAGGGGCTTTTGTGGAGCTTAAATACCGGCATGGACTAGTTATGCAGAACAGCCTCTTTCTCTACATAGACCTGTTGTGACTCGATGTACAATGGTGTCATTCAAGTTGCAAAAATGTAATGTTCTTTTGTTCTCTGGTTGTGGGTGACTCAGGCTATAATTATTGCCCTCCCTGGTTGCCCTCATATGGTTGTGGTAGCCCCTCTTATTCAGCTGCTGTTATACAGTGCTGATTGTGCTCCCAAAGTACATTTAGGTAGGTAATTCCAGGAATCTGACCAAGTAAGAAATACTTGGGTCATTGCCCACATACCCTTCTGCTTTCTTGCCTTATTATTGAACATCATAGCGACTGTTTATATCTCAGCAGCATTAAGAGTCAAACATGTACTGTATGACTGATCTTATATATGAAACAGAGTAAGATAGGGTGGTAGTTTCCTTTCCCTGAAGGACATTAATAAACCAAAAAGCAAAACAAAAACTGCAAATGCTGGATATCTGAAATAAGGTTGCAAAATGCTGCTAAATACCCAGGTCAGACAATTTCCGTGGAGGGAACAGATGAGTTTAACAGTGGGCTTACCCCTGAAATGAATATCTCTCGATGGATACTGACCTTGGTTGAGTTTTAATGACAGTTCAGTGGCTTTGATGGCCGTTTTTCCTGGTGTATACATGTAACGTTGTCATGAGATAGTGATTGGCTGGTGCAATGAGGGACCTGAAAAACATCCTCCCCAAAACATGAGGAAAGCTGAATCTGCCCTTCCTTCGAGTGTTTAGTATTAATTATCCGTTCAGCTGCTTTTAAAAATGGGGCCAAGTGGTCAGGATGACTTGGATCTTTGTGTTCTCTACCTTGATGGTAATGAATATCATGATCGGCAGCTGTAATTCAGTGCCAAAACCCTTGCCAACTGATGGGATAAGATTGCCTCTGTCAGAACTGCTCATTGGAGAGCCTTGGAGAAAGCCATTTCTTTTGTTGACATTCATGTAATTGAAGGCAATTATGAAACGCACTGGTCAAATGGTATTTAGGCTAGGGATTCACCTGAAAATAGTCCAAAGGTATTCACTTGTCAGCCTACTTTTTCTTGTGCAAAGAGCCAATTTATCTTCTGATCTTTCAATCTCACAGTTGGCCAGAGCCACAGTTAGGAACTCAGTCACTGGGATTCTAGAGACAGCGACCTATAGAATCAGTAAGAGGTAAGATGATTGCCATGGCAACCAAAGCAAACAGGGTCTTTGATTGGCTTTGTTTGGCTTTATAACCCCTGTTAACTGCTTTCTGTCAAAACAGATGGCCAATCAAAATAAAACCTGGAGGCTTTGCATGTTGCCTTTGGTTGTGCTTGTCCTATGATTTATCGCATTCTATTTTTTTAAACACAGCTGGCTCGAGCAACTGTGCGTGACCCTAAAACTGGTGTTCTAACTGTAGCCAATTACAGAGTGTCAAAAAGGTAAGGTTTGAACAGAAAGCCATGAGTAATCTGGGTGCCTTAGCATATTCTACTCTTAAAGGCATCTCAGGAGTATAAAAGGAGAAATGGCTTGTAGCATTCAAACAACTGCATGTGAGGATGTCAAGGTGGAGATCTTAATATTAGTGCAAAAGCTTCTTGCAAATAACAAGCATCTCTTTCAACTTCTCACTGTTTCAGTAGTATTTGGGCCAGTGTTCTTTTCTTTCTAATGAAGACCATATTAGTCTTCACACATTCAGGCACTGTATGCTTGTAAATTCTGTGTAAGTCACACTTCAGTGTATCTTTTAATGTTCTTGAAGCATTGTGACATTGAATGGTCCATTTCTGCTGTCATTCAGCCTAATAAATCTGCACCAGTATTTTTATCTTTACACGAGTCTTCTGTTTGATCCCCACACCCTTAAAGTTCCTCTTTTTTGAACAAAGTTATAAATTATATTTTAACATAATTTACAGACCCTATGTCAACAGGTTTGTGACAGTGAATTCTGCCTTTCAACACCCACTGTTTAACAAAATATTTATAACCTGCCTTGTGTGATTTATCTTTTTTTTTATGGGATATGGGTGTCACTTAGAAGGCCAGCATTTGTTGTGCATTCCTAACTGCCCTTGAGAGCAGTTAAGAGTCAACCATGTGGTTTTGGAATCACATGTAGGCCAGACCAGGTAAGGGTGGCAGATTTCCTTCCCTAAAGAACGTTAATGAACTAGATGGGTTTTTACAACAATCGATAATACTCAGTCACCATTACTGAGACTAGCTTTCAATTCCTGGCTTTTTTTCAATTGCTTTTATGCTGTCATGGTGAGATTTGAACTGTTGCCCACAGAGTAGCCTGGGCCTTTGGGTCACCAGTCCAGTGATATAACTGCTAAGCCACTTCCTCCCCTTGTCTCTTTCTTGAGGGCCGTGATTTACTCTAATATGAGCATGATTTCTTTATGAGTTTACATAATTGGAAGGTTTTAATGTATTGGATTTTGCTCCTTTTTTATTCAAGAGAATTTCACATTTTAACATTGCAAACCATTTCTACTTTGCTTTAAGCCTGGGTCAGTGCTCAAATCTTTCATTGAAGCTTATCAGCTGTTCCTGTGCGAGCTTTCTCAGTTCCCATGTTGCCTGTCAAAGTTATCACTTGGTGATAGGTACTGATCCGATCGCAGTGCTAGGGAGGTCAAAGAGGTGCCTGGGGCCCAGATTTGGTGATTCCTCAACCAAAGACAGAGGAGCAGTAACTGCAAAAAAAAAGGAGAAAAATTGTGAGATTGTGTTGAGAAATGTAAAAGCCCATTGTGTGGAATATCAAGGTTGAGAAAAACAGGAGCAGAAAATGAGGTAAATTGAGAAGTAGCAGTTAGATGATGCTTTGGGGCTTTGAAGGAGAGGACATATTGGGAGCTAAAGAGTTCCACAGTTTTATGGTACTGGGGATGATTTAGAATGAATGTGCCAGAAAATGTAGGGTATTGGTATAATTTGTGAGATTTAAGATGGGAGATTTTAATAAAAAAATACATTTTTTGGACCAGCCATATAAATATTGTGACTACAAGAGCAGGTCAGAGGTTGGAACTTGTGCAGAGAGTAACTCACTTCCGGACTCCCCAAAGCCTGCCCACCATCTGCAAGGAACAAGTCAGGAGTGTGATGGAATACTTTCCACTTGTCTGGATGAGTGCAGCTCCAACAACACTTGAGAAGCTCAACACCGTTCAGGACAAAGCAGACCGTTGATTGGCACCCCTTCCAGCACCTTCATCATTCACTCCCTCCACCACCGACGCACAGTGGCAGCAGTATGTACCATCTACAAGATGCACTGCAGCAAGTCACCAAGGCTCCTTTGATAACACCTTCCAAACCTGCGACCTCTACCACCTAGAATGACAAGGATAGCAGATACATGGGGACACCACCACCTTCAAGTTCCCCTCGAAGCCACTCACCATCCTGACTTGGAAATATATCGCCGTTCCTTCACTGTCGCTGGGTCAAAATCCTGGAACTTCTTAACAGCACTGTGGGTGTACCTACACCACATGGACTGCAGCGGTTCAAGAAGGCAGCTGAACACCACCTTCTCAAGGGCAATTAGGCGTGGGCAATAAGTGCTGGCATAGCCAGCGACACCCACATCCCATGAAAGAATTTTTTAAAACTGTCATCTTAAAGCTTACAAATTTATACCAATGTGGAGTGGAAATCAGAGGATTAAAATAATTGACAAAAGAAGTGTAGAGGGGAGAGGAAACTTTTTTTTTTGCAAGGCGAGCTGTTCTAGTCTGGAGTGCAATGCCTGAAATTATGGTAGAAGCAAATTCAGCGGTAACTTTAAGAAAATGTATCAAGTGTCTGCTCGAAAGGGAAATGTTGCAGAGATTTGGGGGAAAAAGCAGAGTTGTATGGCAGCTCTTTCAGAAAGGTGGCAGAGGTATAATGGGCCAAATGGCTTTCTTCTGTATGCTGTATGATGCTATTTTTCTTTGCCATGATAAATGAGATTTTTAATCAGTACATTCCAAAATCGTTCAGCTCACTGAATTCCAAGTAGATCTTGTGATGCCTTGGAAAATTCTGCGAAGTGGCCTTTATGATTTACATTGAGAGAAAGGTTGCCAGGGTACAAGCTGCCCATTATCAAGATCAACAGCAGATGGCAACATAAAGCTGTTCAGAGGTCTGCATTTTCTCTGGCACAGAAAACGTGGGGCCTTCCTGCTGTTAAATATTTGATCAGTTACTGGATATAGCTGCCAGTCAGCAGAGTTCAGTTTTTTCCACATCTTCTATCTAGGGCCATTTTTCCAACATGCTCTGCTCACAGCTGAATGTGCACGCAAGAAGAAGAAGTGCAGAGAATGTTGGCGTTCATACCCGTTTCATTCAGGTCAAGTCTCGTGCAGGGGCAAATTCTGTCATCATGGATGTCCACTTGTTCTGGATATCTTGCCTTGAGGTTGCCCAGTTAGTGAAGCATCTCAGGTTCGTTGTGGACTTGTGTCCACCAGGAATTGAACTGAAGACTTGTTTTAAGGAAACCGTTACTGTCTCTCTAATGTGGATTTTGGTTGATAAAAGAAAAGTATGGTGTTAATTACACTCTTTCTCTCCCCTCCTCAAATTCATGAAAATCTTCAGAAAGTCACCAAGGATATCGCTGCATTAAAGGTGCACCATCCTATTAGACGTTATGGCCAATGTTTTTTAAATTTAGAAAGATAGCTTAGAAGGTGCCCGGTGCACAAAGTGCAGGACACCAGCAAGGTTGAAAGGAGCAGATGGGAAGCCAGAGTAACTCGGGAGTTAGTCATTAGTTTGACACAAGCTTGAGTTTTGGTGAAAGAGTCCCCTGAATGCAGCTCATTTTGCTTAAGCCATCAACTAGCTAATCTGTACAGACTAGGGTGATATTTGGTCCCTGGTGAGTTAGGGGCAGTATCAGTGCTCTCGACATCTTGGGTTAGGGAAGAGAAAGTTGGCCAGGGCTTCCAGTTGGTGCAAGTGTGACTGTCTAAACATCTGGTGATCAACTGTGATGGTTCCTGTAGTCAAATAGCCCATCTGCACTTGCTGTCTAGGCTCAAATTGGAGAGTGACCACTTGGACAAGGTATCAGAGAGCAAGCAGCTTCCGTGGAATTGCACTTTGAGGTGAAGGGGGAAAATCTGGGAGAAAAACTTAAAAGCCATATGCCATGAGATTAACGATGGAGATAAAGCAGTCCAAAATGTAGCATTCGAGGGAAAGAATTACTTAATTTCCACACTGAGTATCTAGGAAGAAGGAAGAGTGTGTAGAATGACATGTTTGCAGCTTAGAAGGATGAAGAGGTAAAGGTCCAAGGGCTCAAGGCCCACAACCATATGAATAGAAATGCACCAGCAAAATTGGCGACCAGAGCTAACTGAGGGATTTCCTGTCACATGATTTTTTTTTTGTTTCCTGAAGATTCTTGAGGTATTTGGAACATGGCTTGTTTGCAAACACACAACATAATGATGTTAGCCCTCATGTGATACATGTCACTTGCGTGTGTGATTTTCATGACAAAAGTGGCACAGGACGTTCCTGTTCCTCACTGCCCCTTTGAAAAGAGCCTCTCCAAATGAAAGCTGCATGTATGTGCATTGGAGTTGCTCAGTGTCTGAAGGAGAAAGGTAGGTTTATGTTTTGTGCGAGTGAGAACCTTGAGCATCTCGTGAGAGGGCATCAACCCATCTTTCTTTTTCAGACCCCAACTGAACACTTCTGAATTTATCCAGTTTACTGAGTTTCCACAGCGTTGAAAAGGTTTTTATTTCCCGAAGGCGATAACTTCAGTCTCCCTCCGGCACTCTCCCAATCACCAACCTTCGGGGAAACACTGGGCTGGGGTTAATGCAGCCCCATCGCCGTGGGAAACGTGGTGGCCAGGCCCATTTAACATGTGACAGACCACGTATCCATCTCCTGGCAGCGGCAAAACCTCTCATCATTTAAGCCAGAGGTGGATGGAGCTGGCGCAGGATTTCCAGCCGCAGACGGCCTGACATCAATCAGGCTCATTAATGAGTCAAGTGACACCCATTGTCCCTAAGCCCACTGCAATTTAGTGGTGGCCCAGGATTTAAATGGGAGTCGCTTGGCTTTCCCACACCCTGGGAAGGCCACCTAGCAAACCCTGTTGTAGTCAGGCACCCTGTGCCCAATTGAGGGACCCGACATTGGGTGGGGAGGGGGAGTCACTGAAAGTCACCCTCCTGCCCTTGAACTGACCATGGAACTGATGGGGGTTCCCCACTGATTCTCCAACCAATGGATGTGACCACCGTTGGCCCAACAAAATCTTGACCGTTTTCCCAGCATCTACCCTGTCAAGTACCTTCAGAATTTTATACGTTTCCATGAGATTACCAGTCATTCGTCTAAATGCCACAGCAAATAGGTCTAGTCTACTCAGTCTCTCCTCATAGGGCAGCCCCTCATCCAAGGAATAGTCGAGTGCACCTTCATTGTACTCCCTCTGGGGCGAGTATATCATCCTTAGATAAGGAGAGCAGAACTGGACACATTACTCTAGGTCTGGCCTGATTAATGCCATGGATAATTAGAGGAAGACTCCTTAACTCTTATACCCCAGTCCCTTTGTAACAAAAACTAACATACGATTTACCTTCCTAATTGCTTGCTGTTACCTGCATGTCAACTTTGTGATTCATGTACAAGGACACCTGGGTCCCCCTTTGCAGCCTGCTAGCACTGCCCATACACTGGAGGCTGTGCATTTCTGGTGTCTGGCAAAGCACCTTCCTACAAACTGTGGTATTACATCGCACTGCAGGGATGGTCATCTTGACTCTGTGCTGTAGTGCAAAATGGATAATAGTGAATCAGCAGCCTGATTCACTTGACGGTGTCAATCAGGAAGGATGTAAAATGGGTTGCTGATTCAATACATTTTATACACACTTTTCTGCTTGTCGTTAAACAGCAGGTACATTGGCAGGTCACAAAATGATTAGCAGTTTTGTTTTTGAACCTTCTCCAGCATGCTACTGAAACAATGAGCTCTTAACTCACTCTGCAACTCTTTACCAACTTGCCTCCTCTTTCCTAATCTGCAATGCCAATCTGTCCACCTTGAACTTTACTGAAATCAAACAAAACGGGCACAAAGTTGGACCATATAAACTGCCGGTTTCAATTTAACAACGGCCAGAATTTTCCGTTTGGTGGGGGTGCGGGACCCGCTCGTTGATGCGTAATTGTGACGTCGTCGGGCGAGGGAGGGTCCCCATATCACCGCTCGCCATCGCGATATTTCGGTGGTGGGGGGGGGGGGTGGGCGACGATCTCTGTTGCGTGCCCGCCGTTGATTAACGGGCCACTTAAGGGCCCCTTGAGGCTCTAACTGATAGGGATTTTGCGGCGCCCGTGTGACCTTCAGCTCGTCGCATGGGCGCAACAGGCAGGCGGGTAGCAGAAATTTGTACGATCCTCATCCACGAGCGGGAGAAGAGGGCTCAATGGGGTCGCAGTTCCACAGATTTAGAACCTATTGTACGAAAGTTACTGAAATTTGCCTGTGTGAGCATGGGAATTTCAAAACGCACACCAGCCACTTGGACTGGACGCAGAGCCTTCGGGTCAGCACTTCGCAGTGAGGATTTGTTTTGGGGCCTGTAGGTTTCAGGAAGCCTCCCTGAGCCTGGGAATGGGAGCTGAGCTCTCCACTGGAGGCAACTCCTCTGAGGAGGAAGGGAGGGCTAGAAGGGGGAGGAGGCCAGGGGTGCACATTCAGCCTCCAGGGGAGCCACCTTTGGGAGGAGAGGCGCAGGCACAAGGGGCGCAGGGTCAAGAGGTAATCCAAGGTGGAAGGGGCCACAAAAGACGCCACTATCCTGCTGCCAGGGTTTACAGGCGGCAAAGCAGCTACCTCAATATGACTGAGGTGCAGTGCCAAAGGAGGCTCCAACTGTCCAGGGAAACCATAAGACATAGGAGCAGAAATTAGGCCATTCTGCCCATTGAGTCTGCTCCTCCATTCACTCATACAGTCAACTATATCTGTCAGATGATTAGGCCTGAGATCTCCACTAACTGTGTGGGTGGACACTCCATACCAGTGGCTCTAAAGGTCACAGCTGCCCTCAACTTCTATGCCTCTGGCTCCTTCCAGGGGTCGGTGGGTGATCTTTGTGGTGCCTCCCAATCAGCTGTCCACACTTGCGTCAAGCAGGTTACAGACGCTCTGTTCAGACGGGCATTGACCTTCATCCACTACCACTGGGATCAGGCAAGTCAGACACAGTGAGCCAGAGGCTTCGCGGCCATTGCTGGCTTCCCCCGTGTCCAGGGTACAATAGACTGTACACATGTGGCCATCAAGGGGCAAGCAGGTGAGCTCAGTGCCTTCATCAACAGGAAGGGCTTCCACTCCATGAATGTGCAGATAGTGTGTGACCACAGGATGCTGATTCTACAAGTCTGTGCAAGGTATCCAGGCAGCCCCCACAATGCCTACATCCTCAGACACTCCCAGGTGCCAGGGCTTTTCAGTGCTCCAGCCCGGCTTGATGGATGGCTGCTGGGTGACAAGGGATATTCCCTCAGAAGGTGGCTCATGACGCCTCTCCACCATCCAAGAACAGAAGCTGAGCACCGGTACAATAAGAGCCACGGCTCCACAAGGGCTGTGGTAGAGAGAACCATCGGTCTTCTCAAAATGCGCTTCCGATGCCTGGACCATTCCGGGAGCGCACTCCAGTACCCCCCAGATTGAGTGTCCCTGATGGTGGTAGCATGCTGCGCTCTGCACAATCTTGCACTGCAAAGTGGGGGACGCTGTGGACGAAGGAGATGTAGACACAGTGGCTGCGGCTGAACAGGATGAGTCCAGCGTGAGTCCAAGGATGAGCACACACAGGGAAATGCTGAGGGGGCAGATGTCATCCCGCGTCATTTTGCGCGTCGGCAAGCGGGCCCCACCCCCTGCTCACCGACGGCAAAATTCAGCCCATTGTGCCACTGTGGTTCCGTCTCTCACTATCTGTGTGTAACCCTGATCTAGTTTGTCACTATAGTTTGTAAGTTCTTATTACACCCTATCCCACTCAAAGGCAACATCACCCATGAGAATTTCCTGTAAATATTTTGTGGGAAATCACTATATCACATGAATTTAATTAATAATGTTAATTTTAAAAAATGGTCAATCTATCTGGTCCAACTTTGGAGCCTTGATTCTGGTGATCCACAGCAGAATGTCGGTTATGCACTGTTGCTAAAACAGCATGTCCTTTTATCATTCATTATTATATCTTCATAGAGTCCAACATTTAGCCATGTACTGCCACCAAGTTTGGATGCATCTCGCAGTAGTGTTCTGTCTTGCTCAATTTTATTTTGTGTGTCACTTCTTGTCTGTAGCGCGTGGTTGGACGACGATGAGCATCCCATTGTGAAGCGAATCAACCAACGAATAGGGGACATTACGGGTCTGGAAATGGAGACTGCAGAGTTACTTCAGGTACTCCGTTCAAATCTCTGAAACTGCATTGTAAGGCGGGCAAGGATTAAGAGATGATGGCCTATAAATATTGCTTAGTTACGGCTCTTGGAAAAAATATCCGGTGTTGCAGCTCGTCAGCTATAACCCGTATCGCGCTCTTCGTTTAAAGGCTACCCTGGCTTCTTTAGCAGCGCAATGCAGAAATGGACCTCTCTGCCTGGGGTCTCAGGTTCTTAAATCATTAAGTCCATATACATCCACTTCTTCCATGAAGCACTTCCAGCAGCTCAAGGAAACTGAACAGCCAAGATTTAACTCTGCCCTCAGACAACCCACCATTACAGCCTGCCTGATGAAAAAATGGGAAATACAGCTAGCATAAATCCCACTCTGAAAAGGTTTTATTCCATTCTGCACATATGGTAATGGTTTGCCTTTTTAATGAGTACAACTAGCCTATTAGTTTCAACTTGCACAGCACGGGCTGGCTCCAAATTTCCAGGCCTTCCCACTAGCTGCATTACCCCAGACTGGCGTAATGACGCCAGGAAACCCGACCTGATGTCTTTGCGCTCAATGATACGTTGGCGTGTGTGTGTTTCACTCCCTTTTTCAGAGCGTATTATCCAGGTCATGGTGAATGGCAAAAGAAGAGGTAGCTGAAGAAAAAGGTTTGAATGCAACAGGTTGCTAGATCAGGAATTCAATGTCTGAAATACTGGTGGGAGCAGATTCAATAGTAGCACTCAAAAGGGAATTGGATAAGCACTTGAAGGTGGAAAATTTTCAGGGCTTTCGGGAATGGGATTAATTAACTATTATTTTCAGAAAACAGGAAGAGACAAGACAGGTCGAATGGCCTCCTTCTCCCCTGTATCATTCTGATCCTGACTTAAACTGTTCGATTCAGAAAAGGTATCCCAGCCAAGGATGATTCTGTCCTCGCCTGACATCCACACATGACACGTTTTGCAGCAGAGGTCATCAGATAGTGAGAACAAAACGAGGGAGGCCTGACCAATTACTATGGGGAGGAAATAAACTTTCAGGACACATTGCTAACAGTGAGACTGAAACAAAAGCTTCACCTCTTTTTATATTCATTCTTGGGATATGGACTTCGCTGGCTGGGCCAGCACTTATTGCCCTTGAGAAGCTGGTGGTGAGCTGGCTTCTTGAAGCGCTGCAGTCCAGGTGGTGTAGGTACACCCACAGTGCTGTTAGGTAGGCAGTTCCAGGATTTTGACCCAGCAACAATGAAGGAACGGCGATATATTTCAAAGACGGGATGGTGTGTGGCTTGGAGGGGAACTTCCAGGTGGTGGTGTTCCCATCTACCTGCAGCCCTTGCCCTTCTAGATGGTAATGATCATGGGTTTGGAAGGTGCTGTCCAAGGAGCCTTGGTGAATTCTTGAACCTTGAGAATATGTGATTGGCATTCTCTCAGTCTAAAAGAAGTTATTTTATGCAACTGAGATTGTTTTAGTGCTCACATGATAAGATGCTGGAAATCTGCTTGTCCTCTGAATATGTGAAGTGGCTAAACCAGCAGTCAGTCAGATGAGTTGTGTGTTTACAAGCCAGTGGGTACTTGACCTTGCTGATGCAGTCTTGAATGGAAATTGCCTCTACCAGAGGAATCCTGAATCGAGATATTATCACAGATAGAGGCTAGTTGGCCAACTGTCTCTGTGCCAAGCTCTTTGCAAGAAGTTGGCTTTGTTGAACGTAGGCAGGTTT
The DNA here is from genome assembly GCF_017639515.1 of Carcharodon carcharias. NCBI lineage: Eukaryota > Metazoa > Chordata > Chondrichthyes > Lamniformes > Lamnidae > Carcharodon > Carcharodon carcharias. The sequence goes on from NC_054474.1 coordinate 19,525,153, forward strand.
TCTCATTTCATCCTTCAATATTCAACACACCCAAACAAAGGATTGGCAGAAAACCTATAGGCCACCTTTTAAAATGTTTTCATTGTCAAATGGTTAAATGGGGGTTGGGGGTGGAGGTGGGACAGGGCACACACATGACTCAGCTACAAGTGAAGGCAACCACAAAACGTTCGCTCAAATAATGTTGTGTGGTCGGAAAGGCTCCTGTATGTGGTGTGGCATTTACACCACAGACGAAATGTGTTTCTGTGTAAGCTGCTGGCTGTGTTGACTCTGAGCACTCCCAAGCCCGACAGCCTCTCACCGGTTTGTCTCTTTGTTGCAGGTGGCCAATTACGGGGTCGGAGGGCAGTATGAGCCTCATTTCGATTTCTCCAGAGTAAGTGGCCATAATAGCCCTTCAGATCTAGAGTTACAGCGTTATTCCTTTAATCAGATATCTGCTCTGGAGTGCAGCTGTTCAGACTCTGAAACCTCAGGCCACGGTTCGAAATCATATCACGGCCCAACGTTTCGAACTCAGTTTGTGATGAATGACCTTTCCAAAATCTAAATCATGGATAAAAATGTGGAATAAAAGTAAATGTTGTCCTTTTTTTTAAAAAAACCATAGGACACAATTTGTTGAAACTGGATGAAGCTGTGGTTGAAGTAGTGAAACCCATTAGCTTCACACCACATGGAAGCATTGATTCAACTAATACGTATTATTTGCACTCGGTTTTTACCATATTCATACAACGTCCATTTATTCTCACGTTTTCCTGGTGTCAGGACCCAAAATTTCCCAAGTCCTCCTCTTGTTAGCTCAGTTCTGGGTTGCCAACACTCCAGGATTGCCCTGGAGTCATCTGGATGCTGAGGTGAGCAACAGCAGAGAGAAAAACTAAAGTGGCATAAACAAATTATACGTTTAATTCATTTTTGTTGAATAATTTTTCTCCTTAGTAATAAAAACATTCAAGATGAGGGAAGGAGGAAGTTTGACTGGGCAGGGAAGTTGTTGGGGGGTTGGTGGGGTGGGGGTCGGTGGTCGGTGGGGGTGAGAGGTCATGTGATATGTGATGAAACCTCCAGGAATATATCCAACCAGAGTTGGTAACCCTTGCAGCATATGGTTTGTCACTCTGAGCTTTCCTCACACTGGAAAATAAGAAAAGAAGGCGGCCGTTTAGTCCCTCGAGGCTGTACTACTATTGAATGAGATCATGGCTGACCTAACTCCGTATACCCACCTTTGCTCCATATCCCTCAATATCTTTAACTAACAAAAAAAATCTATCAATTCGGTTTTAATTAACAATCGATCGAGCATCAATTGCCATTTGCAGAAAAGAGTTCTAAACTTCGACCACATTTCATGGATAGAAATGTTTCCTAATTTCACTCCTGTAAGGTCGGGATCTATTTTAAAACTATGCTCCTTAGTTGTAGACTTCCTAACCCGCGTGAAAAATTTCCCCTAATCTACCCAATGAATTGAAGAAAAAAATCAGATTGCACTGTGAGATGACAATGAAAGAGGTGCCTCTGATGTAGTTGGGCTCCTACTGCCTAACTTACAGCTAGAAGAGCATTGAATTATTTCCTGTTAATGTACAACTAATCTCCACACCCTCAGTAAATACAAAATCAAGGAGCACATTGCGATCAGAGTGACATAGCAGTGAGGCGGTTCTGGTCCTTAGAAAGGATGAACAGACCATGGAGGGAGTGCAGCCTAGATTTACCAGAACACATATGGATAATCTGTTCCCCTTAAAATCGTGAAAGCTATAATCAAATTATCCCTTAACTTTCTTAGTTCCAGGGAATACCACCCTACTTTCTTTTAATCTCAACTTGTAGCTTAACCCTTGGAGTCCAGTTTTATTCTGGTAAATCAGAGGCCGGCCGCTCTCCAGCACTTCGAAACGCTAATGAGCAGCATTTAATCAGGATTTGGTTGAGTTTTTGGGGTCTCGCCAGGTGCCAAGGTGGCAGGCCCTGGCATGGGGGTTGGAGGGCTGGGGTTTGAGAGGTCAATTTTGAGGCGGGGGTGACAGCCTTGGGGGGAGTAAAACCTTGAGGGGGCTGTCTGCTGGACCCTGCAGGCCCATTAAGGAGGGACATCTCCTCCCTACCCATTGCCGTCAGCCCACAGAGGGAAACCCCAGGCTGGATGCTTGGCATGGGCCTCACTGGTCGCTGGTTAAACTCCAGCAACAGCAGGATGAGGCCTTTAAGTGGGGATTAATTGGCCACTTAAGCGCCTCCATTGGCCAATTGGCAGGCAGGTCGTCCAACGCCAAATCTGCTGCTGGTATAATTGCAGTTCGTTGGCGGGCAGGCTGTCTGTTCGATTGCCCCCCTCCTTCAAACCCTCCTGCGTGGAGCTGTAAAATCCAGCCCCAAAGTTCAGAATGAGTGTATGACAAATCGATCAGTAAGATTAGATTTTAGAATGAGAGACCTTGGATTAGTGCGATCAGCAAGAAGAGAATGTGAATTGACAGGTCATATAAGAGCAGTGATAGTAAGAGAAGTCACTGAATCACATGTCATATGAACATTGGAATAATACCCTTGGTCCCATCCAGCCTGTCTCAAACATTTTCATTGCCTGTACATCACAATACTGTTTAAGACACTACCTGAAACCATGTGATCTCATGGGCGAGGCGACAAACTCAGGAAAATTTGGCGAAAAATCATCTAGTAAATTCTTGACTCCCTTAGGTGACTGTAGCCAGCCAACTAATCAAGATGCAGGAAACATTTACGAGAATGGTCACAGGGGTGAGGGATTTCAGTTACAGGGATAGATTGAGAAGTTAGGCGATTCTCCTTGGAGAAGAGAAGATTGAGAGGAGATTTGTTAGAGGGATTTAAAATCCACGAGAATTTTAGACAGAGAAGATAGATAGAAACTGTTTCCATTGGTGAAAGGTTTGAGACCAGACTACACCAATTTAAAGTGAATGGCAAAAGAATCAAAGTGAATTGAGGAGAAACTTTTTTTATGCAGCAAGTAGTTAGGATCTGGAGTGCACTGCCCGATAGCGTGATGGAAGCAGATACACTAATGGCTTTCAAAAGAGGATTGGATAAGCATCTGAAGAGAGAAATTGTGTAGAGCTATAGGGAAGGGAGCAGGGTGGGGAGTGGACTTAGTTAAATTGCTCTCGCAGACAGCTGGCATGGTCTCGATGAGTTAGTTGGCCTCCTTCTGTGCTGTAACCTTTCCCTGATTCTAGGAGATCACTTTGATCCCAGATGCTATGCAGTACCAACCTTTTGTATGAAGTGCTTTCTCCGCCCCAAACAGAAACAGGACTAGATTTTGCTTGGAGGGATTCACTGAATCGGCATTCACCATGCGAGCTGATAATCTGTTCCACCTGTCCACTGTTCTCTGGGAAATACATGTATGAGTGGAGTAAGAGGGTGAAACGGTGGGGCCTGTGTGAGAGACAGAAGAGCTCAGAATGGATAAGCTCTGTATGAATAAAATCAGGAGGAGGGCAAGTGAAGGGCATTAGTTGATTCAGTAAGTGGTTAGTTGCAGCTCAATTTTAATGGATTTCACTACCACTTATGTCCAGTTCCAACAATAGCTCAACTGTTTAAAAACGATCTCATAACTTCACTATTGGGCCTTTCATGGAACCTCTTCATTTGGACTTCCTGCTGTAGTGAAAAAAAAACTAAAGTAGCAGATGTGTGCCTGTTGAACACAAGTCCTATTCAGTGTGGTCAAGAGCTGGGCAGGGAGAAACATTCTTTAAACAGTTAAAGAGACGAAACCAAAATATTCTTAAAAAGACAAATAAAAGAAACGTGGCCATCAATTTGAGTTTATCATTCAGTTAGGATTTTGCCTCTCTTTGCATCTTTTAATTCAGCCAGTAGTTCCTAGAGGCAGAAACCTTTCAGCTTTTTTAGTAAGAAAGGCATTTTATTGTCCCATTCCTTATGTCTGGAGTAGCAAAAGTAAGAGACAATAAATATGAACTAATCATTGTAATCACTTAAAACTACCTCCTCGCCGTAAGGAGCAAGTTGGATTTTGCTTGGCGTCCTGAATTCTTGACACACTCCTTGATAGTGAATGAAGCGTTCAGTTATCCACAGTGAGCTTTGTCGAGTTTATCAGAGTTTTGTTATGCTAGCCTTCTTTTGGACTTATTATAGGACTTAGGCCATTAAGAAACTTGAATGACAATTGTAGTGCAACAATTTCCCCCTACCCCCCAACAAAAGCAGCCATGCTACTCTCTTGTGTGGTACTTTTGTAATATTTGGTACACTGCCTTTTAAATACACCTGAATGCAGTCCTACCTGGCTGAAATTTCCTGCTGATAGATCTGGAAAGAACCCAAAGATCTAACAGTGCTGACTTTGCCAAATAATTTCCTGGTGCTATTTGTTGATCTGATCTCTGAATTAATTGAGAACCTATTGACAGAATTGAATCTGAATACCATCATGCCCTGTCTTTTACAAAGCCCCCAGTCTAAATGGTTTGTTTTGTTGTCACAGTTAATATCATCTGTTGTTGACGATTAAGATGAGAGAGATTTATGTTGTTCAGCTGTGCTGGTAATGCAATCTGACTGCTTCCCAAATTGAAATGCATCATTTGAGAATTAAATATGGTATTGACTCTTCCAGTCTCACAGGAGGCTTCTAATCTCCCAATCTCTAAATCATCAAATGAAACTTCCTAAGTATTTTTTCTTGATTTCTGTGATGGCTATTTAAATGGATGTTGGGACATTAAATTAGCTCTGTTATGTTTAACTTATAAGGATGTTATAAATCAAGAAAGCTGTGGTTCTGTATGTGTCCCAGTCCATAACAAATTCTAGGAAATTCTGTCCATGTAGGATTCCCTGAATTTTATGAGAAATCTCCAGAGATCTAGAAAATGAACTGCTCATATTTAAGAGTTGACGTTTCGAGTCCTCATGACCCTTCGACAGAACTTGAGTTCGAGTCCAGGAAAGAGCTGAAATATAAGCTGGTTTAAGGAGGACTCGAAACGTCAACTCTTTTCTTCTCCGCCGATGCTGCCAGACCTGCTGAGTTTTTCCAGGTAATTCTGTTTTTGTTTTGGATTTCCAGCATCCGCAGTTTTTTTGTTTTTATTTTTGCTCATATTTAAGAATGTTATTCCATTGCATCTGCGTCCAGGCAGTGCCTGGAAGTTATAAGGGAAACAGCTTCTTTCCTTGGCTGCCTTGACAGACTGATTGGAATAACCTTTAAAGGAGTTTTGCACAAACTAATCAACTGTCTTCTCCAGTGTCAAGGTATGATTGAATAGTAATTTAAAACAGTATGTTAAATCTTTAACCTCTTCCAGTCCAGCTGCCTGTCATCAGCTGAAGGGTGTTGGCCTATGCTTCTTAGTAGATGGTTGAATAAAAGCGGGGGTTGTGATGGGCTGGCATCCATCTATTCATGTCATTGACCATGACTTTAACCATTCTGTAAATGGAAGAAAGGAAAATCTATTAAAACACTCAAATTCCTGTCAACAAAACAAATGTGTTAAGCCTGATTTGCGTCAGTAGAACAACCATCAACTATGGTTCATAGCCATGCCTGAGTGGCTCATACTTTGAAATAGAGGACTCCAAAGCCTTCAGCAGTCATCTCACTGGTTCCCTATTGCTGTGATGTGGCTGCTGAGTCACACGATATCGAATCATTGTGTAATTCCATTGCCTATTTACATTCATCGATTAACCCATTCACCAGCACAAATCCACATGAAAGTTGGAATAAAATGTCTTCCTTGAGAGAATATTTATTGGAAAAATTCAGATTGAATCCACTCAGGTTTCCATCTTTGGTAACGCTGTGTTAATTCTTTATTATCCTTTGGTTTCTTGCAACAATCCTAAACCAAAATGTCCTTTTGTGCAAGATGAGGAATATCCATTTGTCTGCATTCAGTCAATGCCTGCAGCCACAGAACCAATTTCATAAATTGAGACCTGGTCAAAATTATTAAAGCAGAACTTCAAGTACAACTTTTTGCTGGGACTTGTGTGGTGAAAGCAGCCAATGAGGGTTTGAAGCCTTAACAGGAAGACATCTAGGATAAACTTGTTTTTTAAAATAAAATCTGTTGCAGCGCCCTTTCGACAGCAATCTTGCGACGCTGGGGAATAGACTAGCCACCTTTCTAAATTATGTAAGTACCCATGAGTGGTCGTCCATGGTGCGTGCTCTTGCTGTGCGTGTATTCATTCTCATTTCATTTTATAGAAAGATGAACCTGATGCTTTCAAAGAATTAGGCACTGGGAATCGTCTTGCCACTTTTTTAAACTATGTAAGTATGTGTGATGATCATTTGGGTAGGAGGTACACTTAGTAACCAAATGAATCACCAGGTAAGCCGATCCCATTGTTCTGGGGCGTCCAGTGTATCTTTGTGGATTCTTGTGCTCATCAACATGAGAGGAGCCGAAGATGAGGGAAGACGTTCCTGTTATTGCGCTTAGACATATTGGATCAGTTGGATGCAGTGCAAGGAGGGAAAGCCGGCACATCCGTAAGGATGCCTAGTCATTCAAAAGGAACAAAAAATTGACCATGCTGCATTTACATGCATGTGATTCTTTGTATTACTGTAAGCACTGTGCGGTAGGCAATCTAATGTGGGCATCTCAACAGCTGGAACATCTAGTAATAGTACCAAATACTTCCTGGATGTGCGTTGTGGGGTTACTACATTCCTCTAGCCAGCTATCCAAAGCCCAAAATGTGACATGTCCATTTGAATAATTTTTACATTTGTACGGCGCTCCTCTCATTTCAGAGTGCTTTACAAAATGGGACAGGTAAACACCAAGCTGAATTTGAAGGAATATAGGGCATGAGGCCAAAGACACTGTTGAAGAGACAGGTTTCTAAGAAGCGTTTGATGGCACAGGGAAAGGTAGTAAGGGAAGGCAGTTCCAGAGGTAGTGAAGCAGTGGGAGCAAGCACAAGCGAAGATTCTACACGCAGGCTGGAGTGAATTTGACCCAACACCATCTATCTGTATAATCTCTGAGTTGGGATTTAATTGTGTCAAAACTTTTAGAGTTATCATGAGGTAACAGAATGATATAGAACTCAACAGTACAGAAAGAAGCCATCATTCCCCTTCAGACTTTCTGAAGAAGAGATCCACTTTGTTTTATTTCAAATAACCTTTACAAATTGGGTCAGATGTTTGCCTGAGACCCTCATGGTGACCTTACCTTGATAATTTCCCATGAGCAGTGCCTGCATGGGTTCACAGCTAACAAACAAACAACAGCAATAGCGGATCTGAAATTTCCGCTTCCAACAGCCTCTGAGACCCAAGTTTTAATGGATTCCAGCGGAGGCAGAGTAAATGGACCTCCGTTTCTGATGGGCCTCCGATTAGTTCAGCAGGAACTGGCAGCACGCTGTAAGGTGGGGGAAAACAGGAAGAGCAACACTCAGGTCACTGGTCTCCATTTGAGGATTGCCCCTCTGCCCTTAACCCATCGCACTTTATCCAGCATCGTAAAATCATGAACTGTCAGAAAGGAACCATTCTGTTTGGCCTGAATCTTGAGGGGTTTTAGTACAGCTATAACGTTAATCAAGTAACTGATTGTCATGATTAGTTATCAAAGCACGGATATATATTTGTATTAATAAATAATGAATGGTGTGAGTGGTTCACCTCCTGAATGCAGGCTTCCAAGCATCCATTATCAGTGGAAAGGATATTAATAATTCAATAAATAAACTTTGAATCTTTCCTGGCTCCCTGTTCTCTGCAGGATTTTACTTTTAGCAGGAAAATGTTCTGTACTAATGTTAAAAAGTGGTTTGCTGATGCTGGAATATTGGCTGTTTAGTTGGTCGTACGAAAATATGCACATCTACACAAATGTTTAGTCAGAATCGCCCCTGCCTATCTGTAGCCCAGTCCACCATTTAGAATGGCCCAAAACAGCACTGTGTACAATATCCCAAAGCACGGGGAGCCACCTTCAGTTAACATAGCACTTAACTTTCTTTTGCTTTTAGCTGATTTTACTGTTGTTGGTTCGGTAAGATCGCCCTGGTTTATTGATTTGCCAATGTGCCACTGCTCTGGGTTACTTCGGTATACCATGGGAACCTTATCCATTTTGCAAGGCCAACTGAAGAGTGAATTAAAGGGCTTCCTAGCATTTTCAAAGTTGGAAAGGTGGAAGAAAAGATCTGCAGTGCAAAAGCTTTCTGAAACTTCAAGCCACTCCTCAGTGGCATGCTGAAGGGGAAAGGAAGAGACATTATCCCAGAAGATGGAGAGCTAACGATGCTTTTGTATTTGATGCTTGGATCACAGGACTGTGACCTTTGTGTACTGAAATGCCACATTTACGTTGCTAAATATTGCCTTTTCCTCAATGGCAGAACTTCAGGCCTGTTAAAATAGTTCCGGCAATGTATACTTGGAGTGCCCTCACATGGCTCTCCCACACACTGAACTACGGAAGCATATATATAGAAGTGCCTTATGACAACTTGATCACTGAACTCAGATCCATGTGGTCAGGCTGAATGCAGTTACCCCATCCCCAGCCCATGATAAGGAATGTACTTTTTGATTGTAGCCTCTGCACGTGTACCGTGTCTTGAACACATCTGATGCGCTGAGCCGCCATCCCAGAGTATGCTGTTATTAGTCAGTGCCAGGTAGAATCAAGGAAGCAGTAACAATTCCAGTAAAAATTTACATCCTCTAAAATGAACCCACGTAAAACCTACTGCTGAGATGAGGACTGGACCTTGATGTTGGCAAATAGAGTCTATCTTTAGACCTAAGCATGCAAGTTACTTGTTTCTTTCTAAGAAAACTTATGCCAAATGGTGTAGTAATGATTATTTAGTGCGTGCTGTCCAATTTCTTTCCATTCTTGTAAGTTTGGATAATCCAGCTGCACCCTTTGTGCACTGACTTCACTAACAAACTTTTGCCCACTGACTTTAAGCCTCACCTGCAAAGAGGCCTAGTTATTGCTACTAAATCTTCACTTCAAGAGGTTATTGTGAAACTGAAATAGCTCTTCATCATCTAATGGGGGATCTTCCCCTCACTTTTACATTTCAATCTTTCTCCATTGCAGTCTTTTTAATCTCTTCAATGCTTAGTTGCTGTACCTTAGAACTTTCCTTTTCACCAAGCACCTAGATCCATGAGCTTAAAATCTTTCCATACCCTCCCTATTTTGCAATTAGTCTCACTGGACTCATTCTTTCTCAGAAGCTCAAAGGTTATGGAACTCCAAACCACCCCCGGTCTTTTCTATTCCTCAGACAGCCTTCAGCAATTTAAAAGCTCGGAGGTGGGGTAACTTTCAACATCATTGAAAGAAGAAAGAGAGAGACTGGGAATGGGGTGAAAATCTGGTGGTAGGCTTCCCATTGACTTCAATGGAAAGAAGTTGACCGTTGTGTATAAGACCTAATTAATCAGCCTCCAGCAACACCAACTTGTATTTAAATAGCACCTTTAACATAGCAAAGCATTGTAATGCACTTCATAGGACTTTTATCATCCAAAATTTGACACCAAGCCACATAAGGAGACATTAGAACAAGCGACCAAAAGCTTGGTCAGAGAGAGACGGGTTTTAAGGTTCGTCTTAAAGGAGGAAAGAGCGGTGAAGAGGTTTAAGGAGGGAATTTCAGAGTCCAAGGCCTGAGCAGCTGAAGGCTCCGCTGTCGATGGTGGACCAGTAGAAATTGGGGATGTGCAAAAGGTCAGAATCCGAGGAACGCAGAGATCTTGGGAGGTTGTGGGGCACAAGGAAGTTAGAGGAATGGAGAGGGGCAAAGGCATGTAGGGATTTGAAAACCACAATGAGAATTTTAAAATTGATGTGTTGCTGCACTGGGAGCCAATGTATCACCCTCACTGAAGTTATCCCATTGGTGTCACAATTCCCTACTTCTTGATGCACTTTACCTGCCTTTCAGTCCTGCTGGTATCCTGGACTTAGCACCTTGCCCCTTATTTTCTCAAATGAAAAAAATAACTTCCCATTAGCCCTTTGTGCTGTGAACTGTTTTATTGTGGGGAAAGGAGGTGAGAGGAGAAAAATACATAGAATTACAAAGATTAAACAGAATCTACAGCGCAGAAGCAGTCCATTAGACCCTACATGAGCCTCCAGCCACCATAATTCATGTAACTCTATGAGCACATTCTTCTAGTCCTTTCTCCTTCATGTTTTTATCTCGCTTTCCCTTAAATACATTTATGTTATTCTCCTTTACCAGCATCACAGTGTAAAAGACTTGTGAAGCAGTTTGTGAAGCAAAGAGTTAAGCTTCCCATGGGAAGCTTTCCATTTAATTGCCAGTTTCACAGTTCAGCAAAGTTACCAGTCCTAGGTTTTTTTCTCTCTCGAAAGTCGAATGCAACCACTTGAAAAAGTCCATGTGCCGGTTCACCTTCTGCAGAAGCGTGACTCTTGTTGCCTTTGCTGCTTGTTGACCCTGCAGTTTGCTAGGAACTGATAAAATCAGACTGCTGCAAGTTCAACTAGTCAACCCGTCCTTTTTTATTAAAGCTGTGCCTTTCTCTGTCCACATTTCCCTGTCCATATGAAGGAACCAAAGGACTCTGTGCAGTTGTACTTGCTGGGTGGCAATCTCTTAACTAAGGTCTTACTCATGGAGTAAGTGGTTTTCTTACATTTCCATTTTCCACCGTCTTTTCCAGAAGAGCTACAGCTCCACAATTTCTGCAGCCTTTAAATTGCTAACTTATTCAGTCATCAGCAGCCTGTTTGGTTGTAGAAAAGGGAAACATGTACAGCTCTCTCCTGATGTCCTTATGCCTTCTGACACGCGTCAGTGTACAGCGATCATGTGTTTAACCCTTGGCTTCCCAAAGTGCTTCATAAGTGTTTTCACAGTGGTGCTGGTTGAGGAGAAGAGCATAGATTATTCTTTTTTCCCCTCACCCTTCCCAGCCATGCATTGTTGAGGCCAACTAAAGCAAACAAGCTGTTGCTATAATCAACTTAAAATCACCTACCCCGACAAACAGTCAAGACCTTCAGAAGAGAGTTTTTTTTGGAAATTAAGTTTTATTATCCATCCAGCAACACAAGCTGTCATTGTATTCCGCTGCTGTGATGTACAGGAATGCTATTAATATCCATGCTGAGGCTAACGTAAATAAATGTTCCGTATTGAAGGTGCTGGATTCCATCTGCCTGCAGCCGAATTTTGACCACATCAGAAAATGCCCTGAAACCCGTAATAGGACCACAAAGCACCCACAGTTAATGACACGGTCAGAAATCCTGCTGCAAGCCTGTTGCCTCATTTCCTTGTTGTCAGTGTGGTTTATATTAAAAATAGTTTCCCTTTTATCTTTCTTGAGAATCGCCGTCGACCCTGCGCCGCATCCTCGGAAAGGGAAACTCGAGTGGAAGTACTCAGGAGTGCTGCCTTTTCCCAAGAATGAACATTCTCCCAACTGAAATGTGGCGTCTGATGGCCCCTGGGTAATTGGCTCTTAGCGGCTTTCTGGTTGAGGGGAAGACATATTTTCCTCTCATACTACTGAGCTCGTGATTCAAGTCATGCAGGGTGGAGTGTGGCGTGATTGTTAGTGCGTTTGAAGTTAAGAGGTTTCTTTTCAGTGCACAAAAGAGATTTACTAGAATGGTGCCATGGTGAAGGGATTAAGGTTACATGGAGAGAGACTGAAGAAGCTGAGGTTGTTCCTCTTGGAGCAGAGGAACCAAAGAGGAGATTTGATAGAGGTGTTTTGATTGATTAAATAAGGATACGTTGTTTCTAACGGCTGAAGGATCAATAACTAGGGGCCACAGATTTAAGACAACCGGCAAAGAAACCGGAGGAATGAGGACATGAGAAATAACTGGTTTAATCAACGTTGGTTAGAATTTGGAATGCACTGCCTAATAGAGTGATGGAAACAGATTCAATAGTAACTTTCAAAAGAATATTGAAAAAGTATTTGCAGGAGAAAGAATTGCAGGAGTCTGGGGAAAGAGCAGGAGAGTGGGGCTGACTGGACTGTTCTTTGAAAGAGTCTGTGCAGACTCGATGGGCTGAATGGCCTCCTTCAGTGCTGTAGTATTCTATTATTCTCCTCCTCCCCACACCCCCAACCCTGGTGATTTCTTTAAGACAAATTTCACCAGTTCCTTCTGAATGAATTCTTCTCAGAAAGGCTTCATTAGGATTGCTTGGTTTAGCACATTGTCTACTCCTTCCAAGTCAACCAATTCTCCCAGAAAATTGAAGGGTAACTAGGAAATACAGCCTAACAGTCAAGTAAGTAGAGCAGCACGCAGAGTGACATAAAAATAACAAGGAAATTTAAGGCTTGGTGAGCTTAGGCCACTTAAATCTCATAAGCCTGGTAGCTTTGGTGTGGGGAGGTGGATGGGTGTTGGGGGGAGTTGCTTAGTGAACTCAACGATGGTGTAAGCTTACCATCCCCGAGGAGAGAGCATTAATGGTGAATGTGGACACGTCACAATAGCAGAAGGAGAGGAAATAGAAAAAACCTGAATGGAGGTGGCAGAAAGTCAGACCCGTTGAAACAAGTAGGGCAAAATGTCTGTAGTAATTGGTGTCCAATGATCAGAAAATGACTACATGTCAGCTGTATTCAGGCTCTTGAGTTTCGTGTTCCCTCCTTTAAGGTTTTTAGCTCCTGTTCTATTTTTGCATGATTTTTGCTGGAGTTAATGATAATGTGCAAGATAACACCTACAATGTAGTTTGCCATATGGGCTATAAACTGACTCTAATTTGATAATTTTTCTCATTGCATGTGTGTGCGCATCAGTGCCTGGAGCTTCTTATGCCCAACATGTTTGATCTTTTTTTAAAGTCATTTTGCATCTTATTATCTTTGTGCTGAATTGATACTGCAGCAATGGAGGTTTTTTTTTGAAAAGGCAAATAGCAATTGCTGGAGTCTGGAAATAACAGCAGAAAATGCACAACGGGCAGCCAGCATCTGAGAGAGAACTTTAGGTTAGCGTATTGGATAACACCTGTCAGACGGTCAGCTCAAAGGATCCCCTTTAAAGGACTGACCTAAAGTATAAAGGGAGAAGGTCAAGGTGAAGAGCTGACATCTATTTTCACAGCGAGGTAGGACCTGACTTTAACTCACTGGAAGCTCGTAGAGTTAAAACAGGTCCATTGTGTCAGTCGCATTGTGCGGCTTTCCTTCTGTTGTAAGGCAATGACTAATTCATATCTTGTGGCTTGCCTTTGTATAACAACAACTTGCATTTATATAGTGCCTTTAATGTCAGAAGATACCCCACGGGGCCTCACAGAAGTATAATGTTGCATATTAACATGGATTCAAAGAAGAAATTATGAAGATGTGTACTACGACAGTGGGGACTTATAAACTAGCCCACCCAAGTCTCATAATTTGGCCTTCAAAGTCTAAGCAACTTGGTCTTATTGAAGCCTAGCTTTCTTATCCACTAGCTTGTCTCTTTTGGGTTTTGTAGGTCGAAATAGGGCATCCTGGCTAAGTTTGCAGATGTTGTAAAGATAAGTGGAGGGACAGGTAGTATTGAGGAGGCGGGGAGGCTGCAGATGGATTTGGACAGGTTAGGAGAATGGGCAAAGAAGTGGCAGATAGAATACAATGTGGGGAATTGTGAGGTCATGCACTTTGGTAGGAAGAATAGAGGCATAGACTATTTTCTAAATGGGGAGAGAATTCAGAAATCTGGAGTGCAAAGGGACTTGGGAGTCCTAGTCCAGGATTCTCTTAAGGTTAACTTGCAGGTTGAGTCAGTAGTTAAGAAGGCAAATTCAATGTTGGCATTTATTTCGAGAGGACTAGAATATAAAAGTAGGGATGTGCTGCCGAGGCTTCATAAGGCTCTGGTCAGACCATATTTAGAATATTGTGAGCAATTTTGGGCCCCGTATCTCAGGAAGGATATGCTGGCCCTGGAGAGGGTCCAGAGGAGGTTCACAAAAACAATCCCACGAATGAAAGGCTTAATATATGACGAACGTTTGAGGACTCTGGGTCTATACTTGATGGAGTTTAGAAGGATGAGGGGGGATCGGATTGAAACTTACAGAATTCTGAAAGGCCTCGATAGAGTGGACGTGGGGAAAATGTTTCTATTGGTAGGAGAGACTAGGACCCGAGGGCAGAGCCTCAGAGTAAAGGGAAGACCTTTTAGAACAGAGATGAGGAGAAGCTTCTTTAGCCAGAGAGTGGTGAATCTATGGAATTCATTGCCACAGAGGGCTGTGGAGGCCAGGTCATTGAGTGTATTTAGAACTGAGATAGATAGGTTCTTGATTGGTAAGGGGATCAAAGGTTACGGGGAGAAGGCGGGAGAATGGGGTTGAGAAACTTATCAGCCATGATTGAATGGCAGAGCAGACTTGATGGGCCGAAAGGCCTAATTTCTGCTCCTATGTCTTATGGAAATATCTGGCATGGCCTTATTTTGAGTTCATCTCATTGGTGGTTGAATCCTGAATCAAAAAATGATTCTTTTTGATCTTTAACATTTCTCCTTATCCCTCTCGGTTCCCCTGTATACATCCTAGTTTATCCTCAGCAGTGTCATTAAGTGGCTTTCCGGTTTGACCGCACAAATTCTGACAAAGACTCCTGGCGACAAATTAACTTATAAGATTCAGATGCTGCCTTTTTCCGTGCTTTTCTGGGAGTTTCCATTTTTGATATTGTGTACCGCTAATTTTTAATCTAAAAAGGTTCCTTGTTCATGTGGAGGGTAAATGCCAACACGAACTGGTTGGGCTGAACCCCCTCTTTCTGTGTTGTAACTTTTATGTATTCTGTGTAGAATCCTGCATTTTTTATTTGAAGTGCTGTGATATGTGAAAACCTTCAGGAATTCGTTCCCAGCAACTGTTGGTGTAAAATGCACTGAGTAAATGCTATGTAATTGTGACCTTCCTTTGAAGTGGGGTTTTGCACAGGCACTGAAATCATGCATTGTGCATCATGACAGTTGTTCATTGCCAAGTCAATACTAACAGTTACCTTTACGATGGGTTTGTCCAACAGTTGGGATGAATGGACATTTTTTTTTACTTGCTGCCGTCAAGGGATGTTTACTGCAATGTTTTTTCAGCACTCAGAAAGTTACTTCGTTGTGGAATGCTTCTTGTTAAATGTAGAGTTTCTTTGTGTAATGTCTAGAGCTCTGTTGTCCCACCAGTGTTCACTGCCTGTCCTGTTGGCTGCTCAATGCCAGAATTTGCTACGTCAGTTGTCTGTTTCATTTCATTGTTCCATGTTTTTTTCTCAAAATGCAGCACCTTAGAAATCTTTGTCATGTTTACAATGTCTGACCTCAACATGCCTCAAAGCATCAGAAAAGTGTTCTAAATACCCATTGAAATTATTTTTAAAAGGCCTATTGTTGAATTCAACAAAGCCTACGTGGGCAATGATAAGTTTCAGGTGACATTACGCAGTACTTTCAGATCCATATAGTGCAGATTATAGCAAATATTAAAAGACTTAGCATTACTTAGTGAAGGGTAAGAAGATCAGGACTTTTTTCTTTTGCAAAGGAAGCCTTGGGTTGGGAATGAGAGGGTGGATAAGGTTAGGACATGTGGAGTATGTCATTTCTCTGGACACTGATATGAATCATAAGAAGCAGGGATCTCTATTTGCTTATACTGCCCATCAAACTGAACTGAACCAAGCAGTAGCCAAAGGCCAACCATCCTTCCTTACTATGGCTTAGCTTGTCAAACTTCCAAATGTTCACTTAGTCTGTCTGAATGCGTGCCAAAGGTCAATGAGCCATTTAGTGGCAAGGACCATTTTTGCGGAACCAGTATTTATAGCCTCAGTAACCGAGGTCTTGTAATTCAGTGAGTCGATGTTCTAGTTCCACATTCACAGGCCTGTAATTAAAAACTTATTATCGTTAGACTAAAATTCCTAGGGTAGGGGTGAGAATAGTCAATTTGGGTTTACACTTCTGAACACAATCCAGTGAGACCTGATAGTGTGCATACATATAAGAGATAAAAACAAAAAACTGCAGATGCTGGAAATCCAAAACAAAGACAGAATTACCTGGAAAAACTCAGCAGGTCTGGCAGCATCGGCGGAGAAGAAAAGAGTTGACGTTTCGAGTCCTCATGACCCTTCAACAGAACCAGTTCTGCTGAAGGGTCATGAGGACTCGAAACGTCAACTCTTTTCTTCTTCGCCGATGCTGCCAGACCTGCTGAGTTTTTCCAGGTAATTCTATTTTTGTTAGTGTGCATACATACTCATTTCATGACAGCTTTGGTTGAGGTCACATTTAATACCCGGACTTCCACATGAAGAATAGAGATGTGTAAAATACCTGCAGTTACCTTCGGAACCATCTCCAGCAGGGACTCAATGCCGTAAAAACAGAGTAAAAAAAAAATTAATGAAGCAAAAAGAATAATTTGGAATGATGCCAGACTGTAAACCCTTAATGCATTGCTGCCATAGCTGTGAATGATGGAGGTTTATCCTTCTCCCCACCAAACTCTCGAGCCTAACTGTGCTGCTGTGTGGGTGTGAGGTGTGGAAGCTAGACACCTCCTCAGTTCACGAGCTGATCGGACCGTTGCTGAGCCATAATTGTATGTTTCTGCAGCATCCTGCAAAGCCAGGACTGAACCCTGCAAAGGTCACCTGCACTCAGTTTCTCAGCCATGGGAGATGCACCAGCTGAAGTCAAGGGAGATGGAGTTGCGAGAGGGGAAAACAGTAGGGTACATACCTACATTTAACAAGAGGAAGAAAATTTAGCAGTAAAAAGCACTGTAGGACAATTGACCTCTGAAAAGGAAGGATAGGCTGGTGAAACATGTGACTCTCCATCGGAGAGTAAAACAAAAATTGAGGGCCTTTTAAGGTTTGGGATACAAAGGCAGGAGTTTGAGCTGCATCCTCTCAATCATTTACTGAGCCGTGCTGTCATCTGTTGTTTTATACGTGTTGCATATGGTGATGTTGATTGTGCAGCTTCAGCCTCTGTAACTGCTGGGTTATGTTGCATCAGCTGCATGTGCTTAATTTAAAAGTGATTGTGTCAAATCAAGATTTCCATAGCTTCAGCTGCACTCATTTAACATGAAAGCAGCCTCTCGAAACAGTCGCTTGGCACCGTATTTACAAATCTGTTTGCAATTCTATATACCAGATGAGTGACGTTCCAGCAGGAGGAGCCACGGTATTTCCTGACTTTGGTGCTGCCATATACCCAAAAAAGGTAACTATTTACACCAAGCTTTGCATTGCCAATTAATTATTTGTTTTCTGCACTAGATTAAGTGTGAAGTGAGTGGATAAGTTGTGTTCTGTCAAATCTGTGGGAAATCCGCCTCGTTACAATCATTCATTCTTCCTTCATTAGCAAAAGTGGAAATTTTTCTCAGCTTTCATGGTAGGCCCAAGCCTGTCACTAAATTGGTTCATCAAAAATGTCCATCTCCTGATAAATCTCACCCTTCAAACTTGGGTTCCTGCATATACCTAAGGGTAGAGAGTCATGATCTGTAATATTAGTGTGACTTCAGACCCATTCACTGCCAAAATTATAAGGTCATGCGGAGATCTAGAAGAAAAATAGCAGGACTGACAGATCTTTTAAGTTGCGTGTTTTTCCTACTTTTAAGATTAAATCTAGAAAGTGAGTAATTGAGCATTTTGCAGAGAAGCCGCTAGATAGGCAGTTATGATTCAGGTGATGGAGTTTGATCTGAACCATTAAGTAGTGGGAATAGAACCCTTTTAACACCAAGGGTGGTGGAAATCTGCAACTTGCAACCCCACCCACAAAACGAAAGACTGAATGCTTTGACGAGTGAAATTTTTCAAGATTGGCATCAATACAGTTTTCTAAGATAAGGGATATGGTACGAAAGAGGGTAAATGGAATTGAGGCACAGATCAGCTTCATCTTGCTTCATGGCAGAACAGCTCCAGAAGCTGAATGTCCTTCTCTCATCCCTATGACTATGTTTGAAACCAGCTTATAGATGTAAAGTATAGCTTTTAGCAGATTATGTTGTCGACTGCCTATTCCACAGAAAATTCGCAATTCCATTGGCTGGACTGGATTTGAATCCAAACCCCAAATAAAATTCTAAACTCACGCTGCTGCAGCCTATATTTTGGTGGAAATTTCCTGTCGACTCTATGACCTGGGTTCGATTTCAATCCAGTTCTTAGCTATGTCAAATGAGTTCTCTAACACTACCAAAGCACAAGTCAGGAGTGTGATGGAATGCTCTCCACTTGCTTGGATGAGTACAGCTCCAACAGCACACAAGAAGCTCGACACAGTCCAAGGCAAAGCGGCCCGCTTGATCAGCCCCCAGTCCCCACCAGCTTAAACAATCACTTCCTCCACCGCCGATGCACAGTGGCAGCAGTTTGTACTGCGGCAACTCACCAAGGCTGCTTCGACAGCAGCTCAAACCTGCACCCTTTACCACCTGAAAGGACGAGGGTAGCAGATGCATGGTAACACCACCACCTGCAAATTCCCCTCCAAGCCACACACCATCCTGACATGGAACTATTTCGCCATTCCTCCAGTATTGCTGGATCAAAACCTGTGGAGGAACCAGATGGACTGCAGTGGCTCGAGAAGGAGGCTCACCACCATCTTCTCAGAGGCAATTAGGAATGGGCAACAAATGCTGGCATTGACAGAGACACCTACGTCCCGTGGAAAAAAAAGTGCAGCCTTCACTTGATCGAAAATTTGTTCCATTTCGTAGTGTAAAGGGAATTGGGAACCAATCTTTCACTTTAACTCTTAAAGATACAGGACGGGCTTCACCATTACTCCTAAAAAAAAAACATTTTATCTGTCTATCAGAAGGTTGTGTGAGTTTGGAACTCTGCCTCAGAAGGCAGTGGAGGCGGGGTCACTGAATATTTTTAAGGGAGAGGTAGATGGACTCTTGTTAGGCAAGGGAATCAAAGGTTATCGGGGGGTAGATGGGAATGTGATATGTCGAAACAAAAGATCAGCCATGATCTTAATGAGGGGCCGAATGGCCTACTTCTGTTCCTATTTCGTATGTGACACATTATAATTTTAAGCTGACAATTAAAACATGGTTTTGTTATTTTCAGGGCACGGCAGTCTTTTGGTATAACCTTTTTAGAAGTGGAGAAGGTGATTATAGAACACGGCACGCAGCCTGCCCAGTATTAGTAGGAAGTAAATGGGGTAAGTGCTTACGCTATGGGCAGGATTTTGAGGTCTTCGGGCGGGCGGGCGCAGCTGGTGGACCTGGGAGTAGCCGGGAAACAGTCTACCGCCGGTGATCGGCCCCTGGCGATGATTTCACGCTGGCTGGCCAATTAATGAACAACCAGCCTGAAAGGTGCGCTGAGAAGCTCAGCGGTGCCAGAGTGGGGGGGTGGGGGGAGGGCGAATGCTGAAGGCAGGGAGCTGAACAACTTTAAAATGAAGAATAAAGGTTTTTAAAACCTGAAAAGAATGTCCCGACATGGGATTCACCCACAATGACAGAAGCAGAATAAAGATTCTGCCCAAAAATTTATATTTATTTTTTATTTTAATTGTGGGAATCTCATCCTGCCCGTGGATGAGGTGTGCTGAAAAATCAAAAGGCCGCCTGGCCGATTCGCCCGCCAACCGTGAGGTTGGACGGGCAGCGAAAAATAGGCTTAAATTAATTGATTAAGAGCCTCAATAGGCCTCTTAATTGTCGGCAGGATCACTGCCAACTCTCGCATGCGCCCGCCGACTGAAATATCGCGCGAGTGCACGGTGATGTCAGGGACGCTAGCCCGCTTTATCACGTCTATCTTATGCACAATTGGGTCAGGAGCGCCCCCGCCTGTGGGGCGTAAAACCCTGCCCCATGTCCTGCTGTTGATAGCCATGTGCTTTGTTTGTTTATTGTGGTTTGCGTGTAAAGTGAATGAAGAACGAGGGCTGTTTCAATTTACCTCTCAGGTTCTGTCAGAATGTGGCACATATTTTTTGTGAAAAAGATCTCTTTTTAAAAGTTTTTATTTAAGTTTTATTGATAGCTATATCCAGGTGAGACACACCTGTGTTCAGTAATGGAGTGTTTTCTTCTCTGTTTTTGGCACTCAGTGGCAATATCAAACACTCCCGAGTCAAATATAGGAAAGCCCAAATGCAGAATAAAGCTCCCCATATACTCAACACCAACAATGTACCTTAGCTTAAGAGGATATTTCTGACTCCATCAACTCACCCTTCGTTTTCATTTCTCACACCAATTATCCATGTGACCTCTCTGAATGAAACAGACACTCTCTTGACTGCTTATCGGCACCTCTCTATTAGGAGCACCACACCCATTTGAACTGTCCAACTTCGTCTTTAGCTGAGCTTGGCAGCTGATTTATTTTTTATTCAGTCATGGAATATGAGCGTCACTGGCTAGGCCAACATTTATTGTCCATCCCTAATTGCCCTTGAGAAGGTGGTGGTGAGCCACCTTCTTGAACTACCGAGTCCATGTGGGTACACCCACAGTGCGGTCACGCCCTTGATTTTAACCTTAACCTAACGGGTGAAAAGCTAATGTGCCCATACAAACAATTCATTCTCACGATGTCAACATTTATTGCCCATCCCTAGTTTGATCACACTGAGCATCTTGTTAGACAATTTATAGGGCAGTTAAGAGTCAAAAATAGATGAGAGCAGGGAAATCTGTTTCCTAAAAGACATTAATAAACTAATTGGGGTTTTGCAACAACGTAACAGCTTAATGTTGACTTTTACTGATACGAGCTTTTAATTTCAGATCTATTTATTTACCATTTAAACTGAACTTGATTTCTCAATCCGCCAGGGTGAGAATTGATCTCGCACTCTGTAAATTATTAGTCCAGTAACATAACCACTACACCACCATACCCATATCCTTACATTCCTTCAAGGATCCCTCAGGTGACTAGAGTTAACTTTGCAAAGTGGCTACTTCATCACTTATCTAAACCAGTGTATTTATTGGGTAATGGGAGTGTTCAGAGATAACTGGGGTGCATCCAAAACAGACCTCATTGCCTTGTGGTGAGAAAACAGGAGCATCATAGATTAATTAATATCCATGTTAAGGCTGGATTGTAAAACACTCCATTACTGAACACAGGTGTGTCTCACCTGGATATAGCTATCAATAAAACTTAAATAAAAACTTTTAAAAAGAGATCTTTTTCACAAATGAATAAGGAACAAAACCGCCAGGAATCCTGGTTCCCAGTCACTCACTTGCTATATCAGGAAACAGCTTTCTCCTTCGTTTGTAAACTGTGGAAGTAGTGGCTGAATACATTACTCAAAAATAATGGTGGAAAACAACATGGAAGAAAGAAAATGTGAAAGAGTCATGATTAATGCATTTTCATTTTTTGAGGACTATAAATTACAATTCTTAAACTAGGTGATTATGATGTGTTGCAGATCTTTAACCTCTCATTAACTGTTGTTTTGTTTCATTTCCAGTTTCCAACAAATGGATACATGAGAGGGGACAAGAGTTCAAGAGACCGTGTGGATTGACAGAGGTGGATTGATTTTATGGACCACCATGCTGTTATCCCTGTTTATACCTTTCTGTTCTTTTATCAGGACAAGCAAACAGTCAGGATTTGATTTTTCCCCTTCAAATGCCAATCACCTCATGCATTCCTGTTTGATCAGATCATTGCTGTTATTTTCATTCCATTTGATGTTTTTTTCTCCCCCACCCCACCACCTCCAGGCCCTCCCAGAAACTCGATGAGAAAAAGCCCTTCTTGTATTTTCAGTTGGTTGGTCATCCCCTGCAAGAAGCTAATTCAATCTAAATGGCAACGAATAAAGTAATAGAGCAGAGTACTCATGTAGTGCTCTCTGGGAGAAGACAGCAATATCCTTTCACTCTAGAGAAAGAAGTGGGTGAAAATATCAGAGCATTCATTCATCCTCTGTCCTACTGTCTTACAAATTGGAATAGAGAAAAATGTGCAGTTTGGACCCATCATTCTTCCGCATGGATACAGCTCCATGCTTCTCCCATTCTTCACACCCCTCAGCCGCAACGCACTTGGGCAATCTCTGCCTTTTGAGATGTTCAAAACCCTGTTGAAACACCCCAGTTAAGGAGAACGTTCATGTGAAAGCTGATTGTCCATTCTGACCATTTACTTACCTATTTACCTGAGGAGGATTTCATACTGTCATTTTGACTGCTTATTTTCGCTTTGAGGAGCTCTTCAACAGACTTCCATTCCTATGTCAGCGTCTGATTGTCATATTCAAATCATCTTTTTTCTAAATTGCAGATGTCAAGTTCTGCCTTTAAGTACCAAATTGACCCAAATCCATTCTAAGTTGCAGTAAGACAAATGTGCGAACAGAGTGTGTCCAGGCTTTTTTTTAGTAACAATCTAAACTGTTTCCCTGAGAAACTCCAATGCAATGAAAATGAGCCATGGTTCAGAGGTTAATATGTAGCAGCCTAAGAAGAGGGCCCACTGCCACCTTCTTGGGACATTAGGTGTAATAGGCAAAAGATGCTGCTTTGTCAGCGTTACCCACATCCAGAGGACAAATGAAAATACAAAGAACTGGGCCCTGTTGTCAATGTTAACCTGGATAATTTGGTGGAAAAACATCGCTGGCTCCAACTTGATCAATATTTTTGAGCAAGGTCAGCACAGGTTCATGCTGGGAAAAGGATGCAACTTTGTGCAAAGTGCATTCCTGCGAAGTTCCTTCTTGCCTTGGTACTTGACCCAACAACTGGGGGGGGGGGCAAGGATATTTCGGATGGCAGGGTTTTCCGTCACGCCGTGCCCACTGACACTCCCTGCCCTGCGGCCATTTCACGCTCCAGTGAGTGGGAATTAACTGCAGACGGGACTGCCGCCCCCTCACTCGGGAGGCAAGGCTCTCTGGTCCCTGCAGCAACAGAAGCTGCAATGGACAAGAAACGGAAGTTGATGAAGTCGATGGAGCCGAAGCCCCAGGAGTAACACAGATAGGTGCATTTTTGCGATCTCAGAACAGGGAGCGTCAGGAAAGCCTGGGGAGTGTGTTTGGGAGGGGATGAGGTTGGATTGTGGGAGAATGGGGTGTCAGGGGAGAGGCTGGGGGTGGGGGGGCTAGTGGTGGGAGGTCCAGCAGCCACCAGACATTAAGGGGAGGGGTGGGAGGCCTGAAGTTAGAAGGGGGCTTCTGATGGAGGCACCGCCACCCCTCCCCCGTCTTCCCCCCCCCCCCCCCCCCCCCCAATCCCCAACTTCCCACCTGAGGCATAAAACTGATCTTTTTTGGTCTTCCTCCACACCTGAGAAATCCTCCCGCCAGCCGAAAGATTGAAGCTGGGTGGACAACGGCCCTTAGGCAGCCAATAATTGGCCACTTAAGGGCCTCAACTGGGGCAAAGGCAGGCGGCCCATCTGAGGCCTGGCCTGTCCCAGCATAAAATTGCTGAGAGGTCAGGGCGGGTGGGAAACCAGTGGGCAGCCCATCCGTGCCAATTCATACTACCCCACTCCCCACCCCATCTGGCAGGGAGAGCGTGAAATTCAGGCTCTAGAAACAAAATCTCGCAGAGGCTGTCTCAAACCTGTAGAATTAAACACTAAGGGCAACGTTCTCCCCTTGTCGGTGGGGGATGTATGGGAGTGGGCGCGGGTGGGTGGGTTCCCGATCGGTGCCCCCAGTCGGGGTCATGCCGCCATTTTAAATGGCATCCGCCATGCGCTCCCTGAGCTGGGAGTGTGCGTGTACGTGGGCAAAAGAGCGCACAGATCTTCCTGAGGCAAAGTGCTGCCTCAGGGAGATCGGCTCAGATTTGAAACTTAAAATAAAAATGAGAAAAATTTTGCTGCCATGACCCCTCATGTGACACTGTCACTTGAGTTGGGACATGTCCATAACTTTAATTTGAAATATTCTGAGATTTTTTAATCACTCATGAAACCTCATCCTGCCCGTAGTTGAGGTTTCATGTTTTTTCACTGGAATCATTGTTGTTCACTTTTTACATCAAGCATTTGGACTCAAGGATGAGAAGTACAACTTCAAAATTTGCAGGTTTGGGTTGCCTTTCACTGTGTGGGGAGACAGAAAGCGGGAAACTATAGGCCAGTTAGCCTAACATCTGTCATAGGGAAAATGTTAGAAGCTATTGTTAAAGATGTTATAGCAGGACACCTAGAAAAATTCAAGGCAATTAGGCAGAATCAACGTGTTTTTGTAAAAGGGAAATCGTGTTTAATCAATCTATTGGAGTTCTTTTAAGGAGTCACGTGTTCTGTGGATAAAGGGGAACCGGTGGATATACTGTGCTATGATTTCCAGAAGGCATTTGATAAAGTGCCACATCAAAGGTTATTACAGAAAATAAAGCTCATGGTGTAGGTGGTAACATATTGGCATGGATAGAAGCTTGATTAGCTAACAGGAGGCAGAGAGTTGGCATAAATGTGTCTTTTTTCTGTTTGACAGGATGTGCCACAGGGATCAGTGCTGGGGCCTCAACTTTTAACAATTTATATAAACGACCTGGATGAAGGGATTGAAGGGACGGTTGCTAGATTTGCTGACAACACAAAGATAGGTAGGAAAGTAAATTGTGAAGAGGACATGAGACTATAAAGTGACATAGATAGTTTAATTGAGTGAGCAAAGATCTGGCAGATGGAGCATAATATGAGCAAATGTGAAATTGTTCATTTTGGCAGGGAGAATAAAAAAGACTTATCTAAGCAGTGAGAGATTGTAGAGCTCTGAGATTCGGAGGGATCTGGGTGTCCTAGTGCATGAATCACAAAAGATTAGTATGAGGGTACAGCAGATAATTAGGAAAGCTAGGGATCACTATTTAAAAGTAAGAGGTTGCTCATTTAAGACAGAGATGATGAGAAATTTTTTCTCTCAGAGCTTTGTGCATCTTTGGAACTCTCTTCCTCAAAAGGCAGTGGAAGTAGAATCTGAATATTTTTAAGGCAGAGCTAGATAGATTCTTGCTTATCAAGGGGCTGACAGGTTATCGGGGAGGAGGGGGTGCTTAGGCAGGAATATGGGGTTGAAGTTACATTCAAATCAGCCTTAATCTTATTGAATGGTAGCAGACCAGGGTTGACGGGCTGAGTGGCCTGCTCCTGTTCCAGATTCATATGTTCGTATATACCTACCAGCCTCACAGCAGGCCCCAGGGGACAGAGGGACACCTCATTTTTGGGTAGTCTTTAGCCCAAGAGCCCCCCCTTCCCCTCACCCGAGACACCCCACCCCCTCCTTCCTCCACTCCTGTGCCAATGGCTAGCTCTGTGGCAAAAGTGATGCTTGCTCACAGCGACTCCTGCATCCTTTTTGCCATGCTCTCTGCCTGACTGGCCCTGCTTACCCCCCCACCCCCCGCACAGCCATCGATATGTCCTCATCCTCCAGCTGCGGTCCCAGCAGTGGCCACCACTAGGGTCGTTCACCCCTCCTGCCACTGCCTCCCCCCGCCTCCCTTCTCTCTCCTCAACCTTTGGCCTCAGGGTCAGAACCCCCAATGCCTACATAAAATTCAGCCCATTAATAAATTTGCAGAATTGGCGTGCCATTGGCAAATAAATTTCAGTCTAGATAAATGTGAGGCATTATATCCCGGTAGGAAGAATTAAGAAGATTTCAGGCATCTTGGGAAAGGAGTCCAAATGAGGGAGAGAAGCAAAGGGATCTACGAGTACAAATGCACAGATTACTACATGTAGTGATGTGGGTGAATAAAGCTGTTAAGAATAGCAAACAAAATACCAGAGTTCATTTCTACAGGGATAACATTGAGAAGCAGTGAATCAAATGAGGTCCTGATGATAAATTCCATTTAAGCCTCCACATTAACTGCATTTCCAGACTTCCTGGCCCCTACAACCAAAGAGTGATTAGAGTGTGGGACTCGTCACCACAAGGAATAATCGAGGTAAATAGCATACATCCGTTTAAGGGGAAGCTAGTTAAGCGCATGAGAGAGAAAGCAATAGAAGAATACGCTGATGGGCAAGATGAAGAGAGGTAGCGGGAGGGTCTTGTGGAGCATAAATGCTTTGCAGCCCAATTGGCAGACTGGCCCATTTCTTCCTCTTTTTATTTCTTCACGGGATGTGAGCTTCACTGACAAGGTCAGCATTATTGATCATCCCTTGACAAGGTGGTGATGAGAATCCTCAATTCTGTGCAGTAAATTCTATGTAGTTCACTCTCTGCCCTGAAGGGATAATTAAAATGACCACAATAGCTTTCACTTTTACAGAAGATGAACAAAATGCTGAAAACAAAATGGATTTCTGCTTTTGTGGATTCTTCAGAAGCATTCGGGTGATTCCTTCAGTTAAGAAGGGCTTTGCTGAGACACAATTTAAGGCCTTAAGCCCTTAAACGGTTACTAACTCATATCTCCCTGCACTCTTGTATATTAAACTTCACCTCGTGAAGGGCACGATGCTTAGCCACCACATGATATCAAAGTTATAAATTCTCTTTTGTTCCTCTCGTGTAACTGAACTGGAATCTAGAAACCAATAGCTATAATGTGGCTGATAATTTCTATCCTCCAAAAGCTGCATAATTCATCTTGATCCTTTTACAAGCCTGAAACCAACCTCAATTGCTTCTCTAAGTCTTCCTGTCATCTGTTGGGGCAATCGAGCAGATTGTGTCGGAAACCCAAAGAAGCACAGAATTGCCTGTGTAATTCTTTCTATGCTGCTTTAACCAGTTTCACTCCAAAGATCAGGGAGGGGAAAGATTTTATTTTCCTACCTGAATATTAAATTTGTTTGGGTCGTTGCAATTGCAGAATATTATTGATGTTTGATTTCATTTGCCTTTTTACCTCTGGCGTATTCGTTGCATATATTTTCTTTAAATACAGAGTGGTTTTATTAATGTTTAAAAAAAAAGTTAATGTTATTAAATTTGTTTTAGTATTTTTTGTATGGAGCACAAATGGCTCAAACTGATTGGAGGAAGTCGTGGTCCAACTGTTTACTGTGTTACTGTGTTAGGATGAATGAATAAAATAAGAAAATCAGGTCAATACTTGTCTCTGGGCTTTTCTGTTGAACTTTAAAATGTACTTAAACCCTGCAACCGATGACATGATCCAAATGCTGTCTTGTTGATGTTATACTCCAGATAGCCAGTTGGTGAACGAAGAATCCAAAGCCAGCCTTTACATGGAATAGATTTATTCACAGAGCGAAACTTTACAGGTATATATCTCCTGAGTGCACTCCACTCCTGTTTCAGTAGGTGCCTCTTTATCTGTGCTCAAGTAACCATGCCCCCCGCCTGTGTGTCCTTAAATTCAACAGATACTATTAACAGTTGAGCACACCTTTCTAAATCAAAGGATGTAATTTTAACTGGACGGTTAAAATGACAGCAGTCACTTACCACCTCTGATCCCACTGCCTTTCCATTCGTTGGGTCCTGATATTAACCTGCTAATTTAGGCAGGTGAAGTCTTTCTTGAAATATGGTGCAGCATAAGTCAGTGATGTGAGCTGGGAACAGTGACGGCTTCTCTGTCAGGCCAGGCCTACCAGGATGTGAACCATGGACCAAAAGAGGCCTAAGGCGGCATTTTCGGGAATTTAGCCTTCCAGGAGAGACAGGAGTGCTACTCCCAGCTTTACAAGGAAGTTTTAGGCCTCCTTAGCCCCAGTTACCACTCCTCCTACCGATGGTGATTGGAATGACTAGCCCCTCCCATGCCCTACAGATCATTTCCAAAGCCCCACCTGACCTTGACAGACAGCTGGGGATCATAACCATGGATCTCCGGTTATGGCCTCTGGCCACCAAGCATCTAAGCAATTCGCCTCGCTTCCCAAGTTCCACATTCTAACCACTCTCTGCGTAAAGACGTTCATCTTTATCTCCTTATTGAGTTTATTTGTAACTATCTTGTATTTAATGACCCCCAGTTTGGATTCTCCCACAAGTAGAAGCATTCTGTCCACATTTACCCTATTCGTCGCATTATTGGCACCACAACGTCTTCTTTTCCCAAGAGAAAAAGTTCAACCTTTTCAAGCTTTCCTGAAACCTGTAACCTCTGTTCTGGTACCATCCTTGTAAACCCTTTTGTGCCTTTTCTGCAGGCTTCTATTTCGTTTTCGTGACCAGAGTACAGGGAGACAGCACAGTCTAAGTGCAGCCTAACCAGAGTCGTGTACGTGAGCTGAGAGCTGGTGGAACAGTTTTCTCCCCTTCCCCAGGCTCCAGTCAAACTTTAAATTCTTGGCAGTGTGTGTTTTGGAAACAGATGTGCCTAATCCATTGCTATATCTGACTGTACCTGACAAAGAGCCAAGGATCTGTGCTGCGGCTTTTGACACATAAATCAATGAACTCTCAGTGGGATAAGTGTACTTGTACAGTTCTTCTTACAAACTAATATAAAAACAAAAAACTGCGGATGCTGGAAATCCAAAACAAAAACAGAATTACCTGGAAAAGCTCAGCAGGTCTGGCAGCATCGGCGGAGAAGAAAAGAGTTGACGTTTCGAGTCCTCATGACCCTTCGACAGAACTTGAGTTCGAGTCCAAGAAAGAGCTGAAATATAAGCTGGTTTAAGGTGTGTGTGTGGGGGGGCGGAGAGATAGAGAGACAGAGAGGTGGAGCTGGGAACTATCACTGCTTGTTTGTCCCTACAACCACACCCCACCCCACCCCTACCTCTCTATCTCTCTGCCCCCCACACACACACCTTAAACCAGCTTATATTTCAGCTCTTTCTTGGACTCGAACTCAAGTTCTGTCGAAGGGTCATGAGGACTCGAAACGTCAACTCTTTTCTTCTCCACCGATGCTGCCAGACCTGCTGAGTTTTTCCAGGTAATTCTGTTTTTGTCTTCTTACAAACTGTTGTCCAGGTAGACTTTGCAGTTCCACTATCACAGTGAATGAACATTGCACCAAAATCAAAACCAGAGGCATATTGTTTGGGACCAAAACCCATCCAAGCAGTTTCAATTAGCAAGAAGAAGCCAACATGAACTTTTTCTTTGCTATCTGGAGCTATTTTTTTTAAGAAAGGGAGTCACTATAGAAACCAATGCTATCTGGCAGCAAATGTGTGTTCCAGGCCTCTCAATGTTCAACAAGAGTGACCAGCGAATTACAGCTTGGACGGATAGCACTCAGAATGGCAGTTTATAATGATGGATGGCTCCCCAGAAGCTGTTTTCCCCAGCTGGAGAGCCTAGAACTATGGGTCATAGTCTCAGGATAAGGGGTCAGCCAGTATGACTGAGACAAGCAGAAATTTCTCCACCCAGGGAGTTGTGAATCTTTGGAATGTCTTCACAGTCTACCAAAGTGCTTCAGAGCCATAAACTAATTTGATGCAAATGTGGCTGCCAATTTATGCACAGTAAGACCCCACAAAGAGTAATAAAAGACCAGGGGGAGGATTTTTCCCTCGTAGGGTGGGCGCGATTTCACGCTGGCTGGCCAATTAAGGCTCACCCAGCGTGAAACACGTGCTGTGGCGCTCAGCGCTGCCTGTATTGCAAGGGGGGTGGTGGGGAGGAGGGAGAGCAGGAACTTCGCTGGAAAAGCTCCCTGAGGCACAGGGCTGCTCAGGGAGATTAACATTTTTCAGAATAGAAAATAAAGATTTCTAAAATGTTATAAAGCATGTCCCCTCATGTGACAGATGAGCAGGGACATGTAATTAATTAAATCTTAAAAAATGTTATTTTATTTTTATTCTTGTTGGAAACCTCATCCCGCCCGTGGATGAGGTTTCCTAAAAAAAAAAGTGCGACAGTAAGGTTGGACAGGCCGCGAAACATTTCTTTCAATTAACTTTTCAATGGCCTTAATAGGCCTTTTAATTGACGGCGTATGTGCTACCGACACCGCCTTGCGTCCACCGACCGATATATCGCGTGAGTGCGTGATGACGTTGGGACACTCGCCCGACATCATCGTGTGCCATTTTATGCTCAGTTGGGTCAGGCACTTGCCCGCCCACCAAGCTAAAAATTCCCCCCTATATGCTTTATGAATTGTTCTCTCAACATGCCCTGCCATCTTCAATGACCTATGTACGTACACACCAAGGTCCCTCTGTTCCTGCACCTTGTTTAGAGGCTCTCTCTTTATTTTATACTAACTCGCCATATCTTTCCTGCCAAAATGAATCACCTCACACTGTTCTGCATTAAACATCATCTGCCACTTGTCTGCCAAATCCACTAACATGTCTATGTGCTTTTGAAGTTCAAGACTATCCCCATCACAGTTCTGACTCGGAAACAGTGAGCCAAGGCTGACACCTAGGTGGGTTTACTGGATAAGGTAGGTTTTTTTAATGCTATTTTGAATTTAGACCTCTGAACCTTTATAGGAAACTTAAAGAGAAAAGTGCTGAAAACATCCAGCAGAGATATTAATGTTTCAGGTTTACAACCCTTTGTCAG
The DNA here is from genome assembly GCF_017639515.1 of Carcharodon carcharias. Classification (NCBI taxonomy): domain Eukaryota; kingdom Metazoa; phylum Chordata; class Chondrichthyes; order Lamniformes; family Lamnidae; genus Carcharodon; species Carcharodon carcharias. Next base: position 19,555,671 of record NC_054474.1, read on the forward strand.
AACTGGACAATATTCCAGATAAACAATATAAAAGGAGACACTTGTTTTTATTGCCCTTAGTGGGAACATTTACTTTAATACTTAAGCATTGGGTCAAAAAATATTTCATGCGATTGTAACCTCAAAGTACATCTCTCTTGGTTTTAAGCCCAACCATTCAATTTTGTATCGTGTTGCCTCCTCCTGCTGTTTAAGGTAGAGGCCGAGAGATTGTACACACTGGGCAGCATCTTGATTGAAGCAGCCAGCCTTAAACCAATAACAAGTTCATAGATCCATGTTTTCCTACGTCTGTCATGCCTTTGGCTCCCTGTCTGGCAATGCCTAGATTTTAAAGTACTTATCCTTGTTTTCGTATCCCTCCAAGACCTCGCTCCTCCCTGTCTCTGTGATTTCCTCCAATCCTGCAGCCCTCCAAGATCTCTGCACTCCTTGAATTCAGGCCCTTTGGCATGTCCACGATTTGAATCACTCCAACATAGGCAGCTGCGCCGAAGCTGTCTGAGCCCTTATTTAAAATGCTCCTTAGAACCTGCCTCATTAACAAAGTTTTCGGTCACCTGTCCCAATATCTCCTTGTATGGTTCAGTGTCAAACGTCATTTGGTGGCGCTCCTGTGAAGCACTTTGGGATTTTTTACTACATTACAGAGGCTCTACAAATGCAGATCGTTGAGTGCCAAGTGATGCACAATGATGGGTGCAGCAAGCAGCTTGAGAACTGAACTTTGGTATCAGAGTGTGTTCCACCAGTGTAAAAGTATCTTGTTTATCTGCTAGCTTTGAAACAATGAAGTAAAGAGTGCCCCAGTCACCTCTGTGGTTTACAGAATGCAGTGTGTAATTGTCCATTAAGGTACTTCAGTAATTTCTTCAGTCTATCACTATCCATTAACTAGCATTCAGTATTTACTCAGCCTGTCACACCATCCTGAAGCCAAGTGACGACAGTGATCTGTATTGCTTTATTTAACTTGACCACCTGTCAGCGTAGGCTGACAAGTATTTGTGAGAGATAAAAACAAAGGTACATTGACAAATATGACTCCCAACATGGATTTCAACAATATTTTTCTGTTGTTCCTACTTTTTTCCATTGGGGAATTTCTCATACGTGTAGTCAAACATCCCAGAGTAACCTACTGGAAAATAATCTTGCGCATGTCGTTTGCTGCACTTCTGAAGAGCAATTGAGGTAGCTAGCTCACCGCTGTCATTTAACTGAATGTCCATATTTATTTTTAGTCTTTATTTGATAAGGGCAATATGTTGATTAGCTTGCTTAACCTGTTGTTCAAAATGTTGAGATACTTTGCCTTTCCAGGGTAATTGAGGTAGATTGGGCATTTTCAGGTCCAGAATTGGCAGCATTTGGCTCCACATAAAGCTCCACGTGCTATAAGATTGGTCTTATCATCAATCTTGTAAATAAGGCCCTAGCCATTTGCTCAATTTGCCAGCTAGACAGCATCAAAGCTATCCTGCAGATCAATGGCTATCTTGATCAGATCATCGTTCACTGTATATCGCGCAAACTCGCAAATGTTCCCCACTGCTTTCTCCATGGCAACGCCACAGCCAATCAGAGTCAACTTGCCCTGAAATCAGCATCCTTTTCTCCTGTGGTATAAATTGTAATCATTTGAAATTTGGCATTCTTGCATTTGTCCTGATGAGTGCAAGATGAAAAGCTTCAGCAACACATCTCTCTTTTCAACAGCATTCAGGAAAATCAATTTTAGTCTACCTGAGCCCTTAGTACCAAATAATCACTTCTGTCCAATATGTAATTAGTATTTCTGTGGTGAAAAGAAAAAACACATGGGGCAGAATTTTCCCCCCAGTTGTGGGGGAAGTGCAGGAGCGGGCACGTGGAGGCGCGCCTCTGATCGGCGCCCCCAATTGGGGTCGTGCTGCCATTTTATGTGGGCGGGCCAATTAAGGCCTGCCTAGCATGACGTCCGCAAGGAAGCCTCAGGGAGATCAGCTCTACGTTAAAAAATGTTAAAAACAGAAAAAAAAATTCCCCTGACATGTCCCCTCATGTGACACTGCCACATGAGTTGGGACATGTCCATAACTTTTAGTTAGGTTTTTATTAAATTTTTAAAAACCTACATGAAACTTCATCCCGCCCGTAGATGAGGTTTCATGCTTTTTCCAATGCCCGCCAGGGTTCCCAGCCTGCCCGCCAACCTTAAGGTTGGACAGACAGGTCCATTAATTACATAAATTACTCTGTCAATGGTCTCAATAAGTCATTGACAGATCGGTGGGCACACAGCTGATTCGGCTGAGCCCCCGCCGACCTGAAAATTGAAATGAGGCGGGGGTGACGTCAGGAGTTCCGCCCAATATTATCCCACATCACTTTACGCGTCAGCGAGCGGGCCCTGACCCCCCACCCCTCCCCCCCCCCGCTCGCCGACTGGGAAATCCTGGCCATGGGAAATCTTATCAAACCTTATTTATTCCCTTTATTGAAATGAAATGAAAATCTTGTGATCAGACTGATCCTCGATTCCTCGATTCTTTGCATCAAGTAAACATGTTTTTTTTTTAAAAATGGGAATTTAAGATTTAATGCAGACTGATAGTGTTTGTAATGGGGGTGAGAACATGACTGAAATGATACAATTGATTAGAGGAGCTCCCCAGAATAATCCCCCCTGGCACTCACTTATTAAAAGACTACTCCATAGCAATTCTCCAGTGCAACAACTTGCAGTTAATAGGGTATAATTATATTTAGACGATAGTAGCATGTTGGCTATGTTACTGGACTAGTAATCCAGAGCCCTGGACTAAAGGTCAGAGGTGACAGAGTCAAAACGTTCACTCTGTTTCTTCATGGATGCTGCTAGAGCTGCTGTGTATTTCCAACATTTTCTGTTTTGATTCCTTGTCAACTGAACTGGAAATATTAGTTCAAATCATACCGCAGCAGCTGGGGAATGTAAATGCAGTTAATAAATAAAACTATAATTTTAAAAACTAGTATCATAATAGTGACCATGTAACTCCCAGATTGTCATAAATTCCAATCTGGTTCACTAATGTCGTCTAGGGAAGGAAATGTGCAGTCCTTGTCTGGTCTGGTCTATATAGGACCAGGTGAACAGGAGTGAACTGGCTCCCCTCTATTCAGCCTCCTCAGTTGGTCGCACCAAATATTTTTAAATTTCTTTTCTCTGTGGATGCCTTTTTCCAAAGCCAAATGTATTTTTTACTATCTATGCATTTTGCAATAAGGAGCTAATCAATGGGGTTTTCTTGAGTTAAAGAAAGAGCAAGCTCATTAGCCACTAAACCTAAAGGCAACATTTCCCCCCTTTTGGGGGGTGGGGGTGGAGGGGGTAAGTGCCAATTAAGGCCCGCCCAGCGTGACGTGCGCTATACAAGTCAGATGCGTGCCCGCTGAACTGACAATCTAAATTGTGGGATGCACGCCCAACGTCACCCCGCGTCATTTCACATGTCGGTGAGTGGACCCTGGACCCGCTCGCCAACCGGAAGATGCTGGCCCAAGAAAAAATAATTTAAGATGTGACATCATACACCTACAAGTATCAGAAGTAAGGAAAGTTAGATTCCAAATATAAGTTAAGAGAATATACGGTTAGAGGTGTAGATTATTAAATGTTGTGGCTGATTGAAGTTATTTGGTTCCTTAGTGCAGGTAGGTATAGAAGATTTTGCATTTCATACAAGATCTTGGTTCATTGATAGGTCTGGGTTACACTGATTTCTTGAACTGGGTGCTGTGTTTATTCCCAGGGAGAGAGAGAGAGAGAGAGAGATATCTCTTCAGCGTGTTTCTCTGCTGAAGTCTTTTTCCAAAATCTCCCTATTGGTGTCTCTTTTGGCTTGGTAAAAGCATTTTTTTCCAAGCCCTGCTCGCTGTATATTCCAAAGGAATTTGATTACAATGTCTGCTTGATGTAGACAAGTAATCACATTTTGATGTTTCATCTCAGAAACTATTGTCACATTTCAAGATAGTGGAAGCCAACAGGATGTAGGGCTCTTTCATCCTCCGCAGGAGGGGTTTTGAGTGACTGTTGGTTGTATATCCTGGCTGGCTTGCAGTTCCCCATTGGCTTGATGGTTCTTTTTGAAGTGGACCTTGACACCCCCAGGTGTGACATTCCATGAGCAATCATGTCAGGCCGTGTCTGCTGTGTAATCCATATAATAATTTAGCGATCGATTTACATTTCCAGACATCAGGCAACTTGTGGCAGCCATCTTAGTCAGTGCTATTTTTCTTGTCTTTTAAAATAAAGGTCCTTTTTTTAACAATTCAGTATGTTTTTGGTTAGCTGGTGGAATTATCGGTCAACATCACTCCATCACAATTTCCTCTCATTGTAACAATACCCATAGCAATGCAGTTAACTTTTAACTGCCCACTGAAATGGCCTCACAAGCCACTCAGTTAAGGGCAATTAGGGATGGGCAAAAGATGTTAATCTTATCCTGTGAATAAATTTTTAAAAATTCAAGGAGCTTCATTGTAAGCAGAAAGAAATGTGTACCCAGTAACATAAGGAGACATTAGAACAGGTCAGGAATAGCTTGGTCAAAGAGCGTTAAGCAGCGTCTTAAAGGCAGAGAGGTTCCTGGAGGGAATTCTAGACCTTAAAGCTCAAACACTGAAGGCATGCCCACCAATGGGTGGGCAAGGGAAGTAAGGTAATGGATATTGCTAAAGAGCTCAGAGTCGGAGGAGCTGCAGAGGTCTTTATGGATTGTAGGTCTGGTGGCTGTAACAGAGATAGGGAGGGATGAGTCCATGGAGGGATTTAAACAGTAAGATAAGAATTTTAAAATGAAACTGTTGGTATAGCAGATGCCAAAGTCCCAAAAGCTGTTCAATTGCATAATCAAGCCTCATTGCTGTACATGAATTTTGGCATTTTCTAATAACACTCCACGGCCTGAATCTTTGGATCGGCGAGCGGGGGTGGGGCTCGCTTGCCGAGACGTAACATGACGCGCGGTGATGTCGGGCGGACGTCCCAACGTCCCCACATGTCATTTAGGTTTTCTGCATGCCCGCTGAACTGTCAAAGGCCTGTTAAGGCCATTTAAATATCAGTTGAACTAATAAACTGAGCTGCCCGTCCAATCTTAAGGTTGGCAGGGGGGCAGGCAAAGAGCCCAGGAGGCCTTCACATTTTTTTGGGACCTCATCCATGGGCGGGATGAGGTTTCATGAAGGGTTTAGAAATTAAGTAAATTGTTTCATTAATGTTCATTGACATGTCCCAGCGCATGCGACACTGTCACATGAGGGGGCCTGCCCTAAAATTTTTTCTTTTATTAAAATTTTGGGAACTTAAACTAATCTCCCTGAGGCAGCTCTGTGCCTCAGGGAGATTTCTGCACTCTTTCATGCGCATGCGCGAAAGATCGCAGACCCCGACTCAGGGAGCGCCCCCCCCCCCCCCCCCCCCAACCAGGGATGTCATGGTGGGTGGGCCTTAATTGGCCCGCCCACATAAAATGGTGGCGTGGACCCGACTGGGGGCAACTGGGTCCGCGCCCATCCCCGCCCGCCCCAACACGACCCCCCAACGAGGGGAAAATTCTCCCCCATATTTCCAAAATGTGTTGTCATCTCCTCTGACAATGTTTATGGATATAAGACAATAAGGTTTCGAGGCGGGGGTGGGAGTCAACAGTTCTAGGTAAAGGAGCTAGCCCACAGCTTTTCATCTGCTTCTTGGCTCCAATTAACTGAATATAAAATGTAGTTTGTGTGTCTTGGCCAGATTGACAGTAATGCTTATAGCAATTGATTTTAAATGATGAAAGATCAGTGTTACTTAATGCTAATGAATGTCATAATGAATGCAGTTTTCTTTCTGTCCCATTTGCTCCTGGTTTCCTGCCCTTAGAGCCTACTTCTTTAAAAATTCATTCTCAGGATGTGGGTGCCATGGCAAGCTCAGCAATTACTGCACATCCAGAGTTGTCAGGGTTTAATACAACTGAATGACTCACTCAGCCATTTCAGGATTTTCTGAAGAGTGAACTATATATGTTTCTCACCTCCAACCAGTAAGAAAGGGAAATGTAGGGTCCAGGTGTTTTCACTGCTATAGTCAATGGGAGCTGAATTGGTACTTAACAACTTGATGGCAACAGATCCCAAAAAATGGCAGAAATGGAAAATCTGCTATCCCAATCCCACTCTCCACGTTGCACATATCTCCTTTTGACCCCTCCACACTTGAAGGTATTTTTCAGCATAGGCAATGAATACCAACAAGCTTTCCTCCCATGCGCTGTATTATAGTTAAACCCTGCCCAGTCTGCAATCAGCAGTCATGCATGCATGAGTACTTTCCAGTAGAAGCCACACAATGGAAGTAAATGTTGTGAGAGATGAAGTCTCGCTATCACAGGTTTTACACATTTACACGAAGATAAAATTGCCCTTATTGTGTCATACCTCCAAACTTATAAAAGTGTACTGACAGCACCAATGAAAGATAACCATTTCCACTCCAACCATCCATGTGACCTTTTGTATTGTTGGCCAAATAGGAAGAGAAACTTCCTGACGATACTGAAAACTGGTAGGTAATGGAAACACCTCAACATTTGGCCTTGCCTATATGAAAGAGCAGCTATTCTACGCACGAAAGCAGAAACAAAATAACAGAACAAACATAATTTGGTTTGCTCTACCAAAAATTATTAAATTCAAATAGCAAAAAGTACATGAACAGACTGTATAACAAGGTCAAATTTATCACAATTGTTTGCCCTGAGAAAACTAGCAGGTAACTATATAGTTAGTAATGTTGAATTATAGAAATTTATGTTGGGGCTTGTGACCATCATTAATAATATATCAATATTTGGTTCTCACATTTGTTATGACATAGCAGATGATGTGTATCACATGGAGCAAGTCCACAAGAGAAACTTGGCCACGCTATCACAAGAGTTTTGCAATTTGTATGTATTATGGGAAATTGTGTGCACTGAATTCAGACGTAATGAGTACACCAAGACCTTTAGAGATTTTAAAAGTTAAATTAAAATACTTATTAACAGAAGAAAAAATTTCAAGCACATACATAAGACTTTACTTATTAATATAGCAAACCCTAAAATTCCCCATGAACCTGACTCAGAATTACACAAACCTTTTAAGGCAACAGTCCAAAATAAATTTCAGATTTTGAAAAAAGCACGTTAACACAGTACCCACTTCACAGTGGAATTCTAAATGGTTTTCACCAACTTCAGTTACTGGACCCAATAGACTTATACAAAAATGGCTGGAGGCTCTTCAAGGCTGTTTCACACTCCTGTTAGATCTTACATGGTCTTCCAAATAGCCTTTCATTCTCCTTTATATATGTTTCTCTCTCTTTAATATATAAATTCTATTGTTCCATATACCTTTGGAACTGTACCTTTCCCATAATATAAAAACTTTCATGTTGCCAATATTGTCAGTAACGTTTGGGAGAAATAAACACACTCCTTAGCCTTGCTTATCTGGCTAGTTGTAATAGGCTAACATCTCTTTGAAATCCAAACAATCCCTTCACTTATCTAAAAATGCAAATTCTCTTCATACCTTACTTGCTAAGACCCCATCCATATTTACTCATTAGCATTTCAAGTACATTTCTACACCTAGCTTCTTTTGATAATTACAAGCTTGCAGCCTACCTGACTCGAAATGTAATTAAATCATACTGACAGAATCATCTACACTCAAACCCATAAACCAACAGCAACAAACCAGAAAAATATTATGAAAATTATTATACTTCTGTAACATATTAACATTTTCAGCTGCTTCATCAATGACCTTCCCTCCATCATAAAGTCAGAAGTGCAAGCTTGGGCTATTAAGTAGCAAGTAACATTCGCGCCACAAAAGTGCCAGGCAATGGCCATCTCCAACAAGAGAGAATATAACCATCTCCCCTTGACATTCAATGGCATTAATATCAATGAATCCCTACCATCAACATCCTAGGACTAGAATTGACTAGGAACTGAACTAAATTGGCCATAGAAATACTGTGGCTGCAAAAGCAGGTCAGAAGCTGGGAATTCTGAGGAGAGTAAATCACCTCCTCACTCCCCAAAGCCTGTCCACCATATACAAGTCAGGAGTGTGATGGAATACTTAGTCTGGATCAACCCAGCTTCAACAACACTCAAGAAGTTTGACATTATCCAGGACAAGGCAGCCCAATTGATTGACACCCCATCTCCTTAAACATTCACCACCAATGCACAGTGGTACCATCTACAAGATGTACTGCAGAAACTCACCAAGACTCCTTTGACAGCAACTTCCAAACTCACAACCTCAACCACCTAGAAGGACAAGGGCAGCAGGCACATGGGAACACCATCACCTGCAAGTTCCCCTCCAAGTTACACACCATCCTGACATGAAACAATATCGTCTTTCTTTCACTGTCACCTGAGTCAAAATCCTGGAACTCTTTCCTTAATAGCATTGTGGGTGTACCTATGTCAAATGGACTACAGTGATTCAAGAAGGCAGCTCACCACCATTTTGCCAAGGGCAATAAGGGATGGGCTATAAGTGCTGGTCTAGCCAGCAACAACCACATCCCATGAATTAATTTTTAAAAATTGCCCTGGTGTTTATTAAAATCAAATCTTGAGTGATGAAATAAAAGGTATGAAAAATTGCAAGCAGCAGTATGCAGTAATTTTACTAGTTATATGAGTAATCTCATTGGTTGATTAGCTTGTTCATTTAACTTGCTGAATAATTGTAACATTCATACAACATTGATGGTGACAGTGGGACATTTCTAAATTCTCATTCTCAAATGTATGTACCATTACACAGGATAACAGCTCAATGTTCTCTACAAGACAACAGTATATTCAACATTTAAAGTCATATCCTAAGCTACAATAACAAAAATGGAACATTTTCTTATTGAGACATTACATCACAAACTTTTAGCACAATCTAAGCTATTTTATTCTCAAATTTTTAATGATGTATTGTCACACTTCTTAGGTTTTTGTGTTAGATATTCATGGTTGAGTATCACTGATCAATCTCATAGGTAGATCTCAAGTCTCTTATTATCAAGAGAGCATCTTTTTCCGCTAAATATCTATCTAAATGACAACATGATCAAGGGATTGTAATATCCATTTGGCAGCTGTTAAAAGTATTAAGAAACAGTTCTTCACACAGAGGTAGAAGTATGAAACCATCTTCTGCCAAAAAAACAGCAGATGCTAACTCAACTAATACATTTAAATTGGAGATCAATAGATTTTGTTGCAGCTAAGGGTATTAAGAAATCCAAAGCCAAGATGGGTGAATTAAGTTAGGAGCAATGATTTCATTGAATGGTAGAACAGGAATGAAGGACTGAATGGCCTACTCTCTTATTACGACCTTATGTATTATGCGTTCACCTGTGAATTATTTTCTTTTTGAAAAGCAGTCCATGGATACATGGCACAATTTCATGCCAACACTTGGTGTATTTTACATAAAACACGTGAATGTATAGAAGAGGATGCTTAGAATCAGCTGGCTGGACAGAAAGTCAAATGAGTGGGTTAGATCAAGGGTAGAAGTTCAGGAATCAAAAGGGTTGCTATGTACAGTTAGTGAGAGAAAGGTAGTCAAGTACGGAGATTGGGCACAAAGACCCGACAACTTCCTCCTGGAAGCCATTGAAGATGAGATGAGGCAAAAAACAGAAGAGGTAGAAGAAAAATCTGATGAGTGGATAACATTGAGATCTGGACTGAGAGACCCTTGAAGAAAGCCAGAGATAGAGATTTAGAGTTATACAGCACAGAAACAGGCCCTTCAGCCCATCGTGTCCATGCTGGCCATCAAGCACCTATCTATTCTAATCCCATTTTCCAGCACTTGGCCCGTAACCCTGTATGCTACGGCATTTCAAGCGCTCATCGAAATAATTTCTAAATGTTAAGGGTTCCTGCCTCGACTGCCCCCTCAAACAGAATGTCCAGATTTTAACCATCCTCTGGGTGAATTTTTTTTTCTTCAAATCCCCCCTAAAAATGTTTTCCTCACCTCTGTCCTAAAAGGGCGACCCCTAATTTTAAACAGTGCCCCCTAGTTCTGGACTCACCCACAAGAGAAAACATCATTTTCTCATCTACCTTATCAAGGCCGTTCAGGATCTTATACACTTCAGTCAAGTCACCTCCTGCCCCTTATCTAAAATGTATGGCCCCTGGTGATTGGCACCTCCGCTAAGGGGAAAAGTTTCTTCTCATCTGCCCTATCTATGCCCCTCATAATTTTGTATACCTCTATCAGGTACCCCCTCAGCCTTCTGTGCTCCAAGGAAAACAACCCTAGCCTATCTAGTCTCTCTTCAGTTGGCCATCAGCATTTTATGTTGGTTTTAGAACTGAGTGACATCCAGAACAATGCAATGCCTGCACTGCCCCATGAATGGGACTACCCTAGGCAGCAAGTGAGCTTTCAATCTCCACGTCCCGTTGTACTAACCGTTATTGGAAATCAACAGCCGCTGTTATTTTTAAAGTTTCCTCCAGCCTTCTAGATGTTACAAGATTCCACCCTCCCAGTGCTTCATGTCTGTCTTTGTTTCCACTGGGTGATGTCATCCAACAGTGTGAAACAGGAACTAAAGAAGGATTGCGCATCATGGGTTGGGGGACAGAAAATCATAATCATGTACAATACCCGAGTACTGTTTTGTCTCAGCCTTCAAAATGCAGCCCCAGAAAGGCCTCTTCCCCCCAACCCGCCCCGTTTATTCCACGGGCTGAATTTTGCCATTGGCAAGCAGGGGGCGGGGCACACTCGCCGACGGCAAAATGACGCGGGATGATATCGGATGGAACTCCCGACGTCACCCCGCCCCATTTAAATTTTCAGGAAGGCGGGGGCGCAGCCAAATCAGCTGTGTGCCCGCCGACCTGTCAATGTCCACTTGAGGCCATTGACAGGATAATTAAAACAATTGAAGGACCTGCCCGTCCAACATTAAAGTTGGCGGGCAGGCCAGGAACCCTGGCAGCAAATAGAGAACACATGAAACCTCATCCACCAGGGGGATGAGGTATCATGTCGGGTTTAAAAAACTTTAATAAAGTTTTAGTGAAATTTATTAACATGTCCCGTCTCATGTGACATTGTCACATGAGGGGGACATGTCAAGGATTTTTAAATTTATTTTCTATTTCTAATGTTTGAACAACTTTGAGTGATCTCCCTGAGGCAGCACTTAGCCTCAGGGAGTTGTGCGCTGTTTCGTGCGTATGCACGAAGGAGTGCACTCTTGCATTTGGGGAATCCCCCCCACCCCCCCCCCACCACCACCACACACCTGCACAGGAAGCGCATAGTGCTTCCCACCGAGCATCATGCTGGGCGGGCCTTAATTGGCCCACCCACTTAAAATGGAGGCGGGGTCCGCTTCTCCGGCGGGGTTCAGCTCCCTGCCCGCCGGAGATTGGGTTGGACCCGCCCACACGACAGGCAGAAAATTCTGCCCCATGTTCCTGCTCCGTCCTGCCTCTCAGAAACAGCTCCATATTTCTGCTGAATTTAGCTAGTGTGAAGTGGGAGTGAATGACGATTTCGGAGTTCCTCTGCAGACAGACATCCAAGGGGATAAGCTGCTGGCAGGCTACTGCTGCTTGCTCGCTTTCCCTGGGACTCGAATGTCCCCATTACGCTGTTTCGAACAAACCTCTTCCACTCACTGAATGAATGCCTCTCAAGGGCGGAATGAAGCAAGACAATGCCAATATCACCACTAAGACCATGAAGGCAACAAACAAATGAATGAACAGTGTACAGTCTCTAGTTCTATCTTATGCAAAATAACATAGACTCAATTTACTAACTTGCTAAATAGGGACTCACATTCTCAAGCTTAACTTCTCTCAAACTGCTTCAGGTTTTTAAAATGCAAACACCTCTCTATTGCTGTGCACGTGCTAACCTCAAAGCTAGCGCCTCTGAGATAAAAAGAGAGTGCCCCCTTATGCCTGTGCAATGGTGAGTGAGTCCGCCAATCTGTCCGTTACAGAGATCGGAAAGTGGAATGGAATGGCTGTTGGGCACTTGGGGCATTGCAAAGAGTACTCTTCTCAGCAATATTTCAGATTTGTGCAAAATGATCCTCCTTTCAAATAGCTAATTAAAACATTAAGTTACTACAGTAACCGGCCTTGTTCCAGACTGCTACTTTATGGTTTATAAAAAGAACTTAGCATTCGAGGAATATCGGTAGTTAAAAAAAACTGAACCAATGCATGTAAATTGGATTTTCCAAAATAAATACACATTTATGGATTTGATTTTAACTATTTTTTAAGTATTCCTCAAAATGGAGAGTGAAGAAATCATCATGATATATAGGCCAGAATTTTACTGTTATTGGAATTTATTGTAAGATAGAAATAATGTGTCTGTGTGTGGGGGACTTAATTGAATTAGAGACAGCTGGTCTGAATGCTTTGATGTATCAAGAAGAGGGTCTAGGTTTGAAATGTTAAATAGGTAGACATGGCTGGAATTTTAGAATGTGATGTGTAAAGGGAACATTTGCATTTTAGAAAAATTAGAGCAGTGAATTTCAAAGAGATGGTAAGGTGTTACACCTAGCCAACAGAGGCTAAGCCAAACAGTGTGTTTACTTTTCCCACATACTACTGATAAAATTAGATAGATTTTTATTATCAGAAAGTAGAGTTGAAAAGATACATTGAAACAATGGGATTTACATTGAAAAGGGAGAAATCTGTACAAAGGAGATGAGGTTATGTGTAAGGGGCAGGCATTTTAAGACCTAACACAAGTGTGAAAAGTCTCAAGTTGCTGTCTACCAGGAACTGAAGCTGAGGAAAACTCACCTTGAATTCAATTGTCCTGGGTGTGTGCTTTGCCTGGGTCTGTTTAAATCTATGTATTTTACTGTTGCCTTAACAGAGTTGTAACTGGGAGCCAAATTAATTAGAGGATTTAAGAGTTATTATTGTATTAATTTGGAGACATATGTATGTGCTTAAAATCTTTTTATTTTGTTAATAAATGTTTAATTTAATTTTATAAGAAATCTCTAAGCCTCAGTGGCCTTTTTACTGATTCAAAGCGCGCATCTTGAAATAAATACAAATTAAAAATAGTTGTGGCAGCTGCTTCAAGTTTCCCTCTGGGATTTGAGCAGCTTGGTATTTACCATACGCTGGCCATAACAGTTGGATTTTTTAAATGTTTTTTTCTGTAAGGAGAAATTGTAAAATAATAAAGGGGGCGGAAATGTGGTAATTGGATGTATAGTCATGCCCTTCTGTCAATCACAAGTCATGTGATGTACTGTGGGGTCTCCGACCAGTAAGCTGCTAATACGGGCAATCCACGGAGCGGGGCTTTCCAATGAGAGAGCTGGTAGAGCATGCAGGCACTAAAAATGTCTCTAATAAAGTTTACTGTTTATTGATGTAACCAGCCTGCTCCAGTGAGTCAACACAAGTATTTTTTTTTTATTTGAGGTGCTCATGATTTTGAGAATAAAAGCTTTCCCTCTGTCCCTAACCCACACCCCCATCCTTCCCACCCCTCACCCCTGCAATTTACAAACTATTCTAACAGGGGAAGTTAACAGTTTGAAATAATAAAGCAGAGGATTTAGATAACCAATTTTTTTATTTGTTCATGGGATGTGGGTGTCTCTGGCTAGGCCAGCATTTATTACCCATCCCTAGTTGCCCTTGAGAGGGTGGTGGTGAGCTGCCTCTTGAACTGCTGCAGTCCATGTGCTGTAGGCACACCCACAGAGCTGTTACAAAGGGAGTTCCAGGAATTTGACTAGTGACAGTGAAGGAACAGCGATATATTTTGAAGTCAGGATGGTGTGTGGCTTGGAGGGGAACTTCCAGCTGGTGGTGTTCCCATGCATCTATAGCCCTTGTCCTTCTAGATGGTGGCAGCTGTGGGTTTGGAAGATGCTGCCTAAGGAACCTTGGCGAGTTGCTGTAGTGCATCTTGTAGATGGTACACACTACTGCCACTGAGCGTCGGTGGTGGAGGGAGTGAATGTTTGTGGATGGGGTGTCAATCAAGCAGACAGTTTTGTTCTGGATGGTGTCAAGCTTCTTGAGTGTTGTTGGAGCTGTGTTCATCCAGGCAAGTGGAGAGTATTCCACCACACTCCCGACTTGTGCCTTGTAGATGGTGGATAGGCTTTGGGGAGTCAGGAGGTGAGTTACTCGCCACAGGTTTCCCGGTGTCTGATCTACTCTTATAGCCACTGTATTTATATGGCTAGTCCAGTTCAGTTTCTGGTCAATAGTAAATCTCAGGATGTTGATAGTGGGGCCTTAGAAACTTGAGGAATATTATACTGCAACATAATTTCCAAGCGCATGATGTAATGCTGGTCTTGCCTGCCAAGCTCACGTCCCATGAAAGGATAAAAGAATGAAAAAAAAACTTACTTGTGATTTTGAATCATGAACAGAGGAGTGTGTGGCTTTAGAATTCCTCCCTGTTCTATTTTTAGTTAATATGTTTGCATCAAATACTTTAATAAATTTGCAAAGCCATTATTCACTTCAATTGAGCTCAACCAGTAAAAATATGAGCAGATAGAAATCCAACAGAAATGTGTTGACCGGTGTACCAGAAGTTTGTGGATGAAATGAGCCTCTGCAGCTATACTTACCATCTCGCTCACTCAGTTTGCAAATTATAACTGGTTTGCAAATGGAAGTATGAGCTCGAAATTGGAGCAGCAAAGCAAACAAGTTGTAAGTATCATGTGGCACATACTGATAAAAGAGAAACAAAAAAGTGTGTGATACTAACAGGGAGAGAGAAAGAGAGAGAGAGAGAGGCTCAAAGAAAATAATTTCCAATCAGGCAAGCTTTGTTGGTTCCTACCACTGAGGTCTCTCTCCATTGGAGGAGTTTCCAATTCAGAAAGTAAGGTTACATTTTGTGCATCCGACACTTAGCTGGTCAAATGACTTTGGAAGTTTGAAGTTATGAGTCACAACGAGCCCCATTAATGTGTATCAGTGATATCTCGCCTAGCCAGCCTGCATAATGGCCTTCAAGCATATCCTGTTTACACCACATGCTAAATGCTAATCTGATAATGAATAAGTTAAGTAAGTTATGAGGCATTAAAAATGTTTTTAATGGTATCGGCTGCATTCCTTGTGTGGGCTCTAAGTAAATGCTGTCGTGTTGTGGTTTTTTAATGTTGGCACTCTGAGCCTTTGCTTTAAAGCAATTTTCTTCGGGCCTGGGCAATGTTGGCAAGGTCACATTGGTGGCCCGGTCCTATAGGTGCCCTGAGAAGAAATGGTGGTGAGTCTTCTCCTTGAAGAGGAGTGTGGAGATGGTCCAACTGTATTAAGCAGGGTAATGAAGTCATCTTAAGGAACAAAAGATAAATTAGATGGAAGTGATTTTTCACTGGCCTTATATTTATTGGAAAATATGAGCTAAGTACGAGAATTTAAAAACTCTTTACAACGATTTCTAAGCTCTGGAGTTCCTCCCTCAGCCTGTCCACCTCTCTCTCTCCATCTTTTGGTCACTCCAGGTCTGCTTATGTGGCTCAGTATCAAATTTTGTTTGATTACAATCCTGTAAAGCACCATGGGAGATATTGCCGCTTTAAAGGCGCTAAATAAATGTTGTTGTTAACTGCAAGACTTTGTTTTATATCACTGGATTAGATAGCTGGCCTGAAAGTTCAGAATGCTCTACTGATAACACTTTGCCCTGTATGGTAAAGGTGACGTTCTGTACCTTTGAAAATAAAAGTGCGCTTTGGTCACTAAAAAAATAAAACATTCTCTACTTTGCTGCTACAGACTTTTAAGCACCAGGGCCCCATACCTACACATTACATGGATGAGAGCTTCCCCGTGTATATGGCCAGAACTTTCGGGTCATCAAGTGGGGGCGGGGCCGGCTCGCTGGCCCGTAAAATGATGCGCAGTGATGTCGGGCGTGCGCCCCAAAATCACCGCGCATCATTCAGGTTTTCAGTTCGGCGGGCGAGCACCCAAGTTGGCTGCGTGCCCGCTGCACTGTCAAAGGCATGTTAAGGCCATTTAAATATCAACTAAAACAATAAACTGAGCTGCCCGTCCAGCCTTAAGGTTGTCGGGGGTGGGGCAGGCGAAGAGCCCAGGCGGCCTTCGCATTTATCATGGAACCTCATCCACGGGCGGTTTCATGAAGATATTTAAAGTTTTATAAAAAAATTTTTAATAACATTCATCGACATGTCCCAGCTCATGTGACACTGTCACACGAGGGGACATGTCTTAATTTTTTTTTCTTCATCAAAATTTTCAGAACTTAAACTAATCTCGCTGGGGCAGCTCTGTGCCTCAGGGACATTTCTGCCTACATAAGTGAAAGAGCGCACTTCCCGGAAGCTGGCAACGTCCCCGCCCCCCACCCCCAACCCCACCCCCCCTCCCCCCCCACCCGCACAAGGAGCGCACAGCGTTCCGGGTTGTGTGTCTCGCCGGGCAGACCTTAATTGGCCCGCCCACGTAAATTGGCGGCGTCCAGCCAACCGCAGGTGGCGATCACGCCCGCTCCCGAACCGCCCGCCTGACGGGGAGAAAATTTCCCCCGGTGGGATGAGCAAAATATACAGAGGCTCGGGTGGGAATATGCAACACGTCAGGCATTGCTGTCCCATATCAAGAGCACACAGTTTGAGATTTTTCTTTAGGGAGTAGAAATAACTGAAAAGAATCAAGGCTCAGCACCTGAATTTGTAGATGGACTCAGTTATAACTCCAGCAGGAAGCTGGCATTAACTCAAGAGTACAGAATTCAGAGCACTTCACAATCAGTATATTGGATTGAACTGCAGTTATCAGTAAATTTGCTCCCAAATTTCACTTGGAGACAACAGTATATTGAGAATGCAACTGGTGGTTGGCAGGTAGGTTGCATAATTTTAGCCCTTAAATCAAAGAGATTGTGGGTGTTGAAATATGCCTTTAAAGGAATATCTGCATGACAACACAACAAGGGAAATGTGTCAAGTGATCAAGTCTGAGTTTCACTTTTTTTTTTGAGCAGAGCACACCTGGAGCCCTGATGCCTTCAGGCTTTATACCTAGAGATAACTGCTCTCATGTGCCTGGTCTTAATAAACGTGAGTGCATCATGCTTACCCAATCCCTTATGAGTTATTGAAGCTTTATTTATTTGGGTAAATAAGCCCAAGGTATTATCATTATAATAACACCATGTTGGGGTGATCTGATCAGTCTAAGACATAAAATAACTTGATAGGGTCCATATGGAGAAAGTAGTTTTCTATTTGAGGAACCAAGCCCATGATGACTTGAATGAAGGGACCGAATGATTGGTTGTTAAATTTGTTGACGGTACAAAGATAGGTAGGAAAGTAAATTGTGAAGAGGACATAAGGACATAGATAGTTTAAGTGAGTGGGCAAAGATCTGGCAAATGGAGTGCAATGTGGGCAAATATGAGATCATTCATTTTGGCAAAGAGACTAAAAAAGAAGCTTATTATCTAAATGGTGAGAGATTACAGAGCTCTGAGATTCAGAGGGATCTGGGTGTCCTAGTGCATGAATCACAAAAGGTACAACAGGTAATTAGGAAAGCAAAAGAATGTTATCATTTATTGTGAGGGGAATTGATTACTGGAGTAGGGAGGTTATGCTTCAGTTGTACAGAGCATTGGTGAGATCACATCTGGAGTATTGTGTACAGTACTGGTCTCCTTCTTTAATGAAAGATGTAAATGCATTAGAAGCAATACAGAGAGCACAACCACTACTAGGAGTGGGTGGGTTGTTTTATGAGGAAAGGCTGGATAGATTAGGTTTGTACCCTTTGGAATTTAGAAGAGTAAGAGGTGACTTAACTGAAACCTTTAAGATCCTGAGGAGCCTTGACAGGGTGGATCTGGAGAGGATGCGAAAAAGGGGTGAAAGGTTATTGGGGGTATGCAGAAATGTGGGGTTGAGGCTACATTCAGATCAGCCATGACCTTATTGAATGGTGGAGCAGGATCGAGGAGCCAAGTGGCCTACTCCTAATCAGCATATTTGAATGTTCGTATGATCTTAAAATTAGGGCTAAACCATTCAGGAATGAAATCAGGAAGCGTTACTTCACAGACTGGATTGCAGGAACCTGGAACTGTCCTGCAAAAACCTTTGGATGTGAGAGTAATTAGAGCTTTCAAGGCTTGGTAGTAATAATTAGAGCTCATGTACAGAACAACCATGTTCTAATTGAATGGCAGAACATGTCTGAAGGGCTGAGTGACCTACTCCTGTTCCAAGTTGCTACATTTTTCAAAGTCTGGTCATTTGTACGTAAAATAATTCATTAGGAGTTAATCGCATGGCTTACTTTGACATTCAGCACTCTTAAAAATAATCAGTATTGAGGGAAAAATTCAACTGTATTTTTTAAAAATAACTTAACAATTTAAATTTAGTTGGTACACAGAATAAATCTTCCTCCATATATTTAAATATTTAACTTATATTATTTACACAAATTGCACGTCCTGATCTTAATGGACCTCAATCACTTTTGTGTAAAGTATCTTTCCCCTTTTAAACTGGATACTTTAGATCTTATGTAGAAAAATATTGATTCAAGTACAAGATGGTTGAAAACAAGTTGTGATGAAACATTTTTCAGAAGATTATGTTTGCAAATTGCTTTCCAATTTATGTCAGTGGAGAAAGAAATCTATGAATATAACGGACTAATGCGATTCCTTACATAATGATCTAATTGGATCTAATGTTGTAATTGGTGGGTAGGGAGAGATTTAACATCCATTATCTTCAAGTTTAATTGTTTAAAAACCTGCTCAATGTAGTATTAATAGGGGTGTTAAATATAATGCTGCATCAATAACATGCATTTGCGTAGTTGCTTTCCTGAAGTTAAAGAATCTAAAGAGCATCATTGATGTGAAAAATGTTGATGTGAACAATGTTGATGAGCAAGAGCAGAGAGCTAAGGGAGGTGATGGAATGCATGGCTGAGAAAATAGGTTTGAAGAGACCTTTGTGAGAGGCAAGAGATGTGACAAGGCTAAAGGGCTTAGGTAAAGGGGTTTCCAGAGTGCGGGGCCAAGACAGCTCTAGTACTGCCTTCAAGAACTGCCAATCAGTGCATCAGCTGTTTTTTCAGTCCTAGCAGTGCCTTTGGGAGCAGTGGCTTCTGGGTCATCAGTCCAGGTTGCCAGAGAAGGAGGTAAGTGGGAGCAAAATACTGCAGATATTGGAAATTTGAAATAAAAACAGAAAATGCTGGAAGATCTTAGCAGGTCTGGCAGCTCCTCTAGAGAGAGAAACAGTTAACATTTTGAGTCCGTATGAATTCTTCAGAGCTAAAGAGGAGTAGAAATGTGATGGATTTTATACTGTTTAAGAGGGGATGGAGCAGGTGGAGCAAAATAGAAGGTCAGGGAGCTCAGGGGAAATTTGACAAAGATGTCATGGACAAAAAACAAAGGGAGTGTTAATGGTAGTGTTGAAGACTAAAGAAAGTGTTGATAGTGGCATAAAGGTAAGATAGCAGAATGTTTTAATAGCAGGACAAGGGTCAGCATTCTGTGAAAGCAAAACATAAGAACAAGTGATAGCTGACCCTGTGGGTTGGAGGGGGGGGTGGTGGTCATAGTGGTGGGGATTGGGAAAAATAATTGAATTTAAAAAGGGGTCAAGATGGAGGAGAGCGTTAATGATCTAAAGTTGTTAAATGCAATGTTAAGTCCAGAAATCTATCAAGTGTCTAATCAGTAGATGAGGTGCTCTTCCTCGAGTTTCCATTGGGACTGTTGCCTCTGTTATGACACTCTGGTCATGACACCCCATCACCAGGCTGCACCCCCCAACCCCCAAACTCCTCATCCCCAACCCATGCAATTACAGAAGGTGTAACACCTACCCCTTTATCTCCTTCCTTCATACCATCCAAGGTCCCAAATGCTCCTTTCAGGTGAAACAGCACTTCTTTTGCATCTTTTTCAATTTGGTCTACTGCATTCACTGCTCCCAGTGTGGCCTCCTCTACACTGGGGAGACTAGACACAGGCTGGGTGATCTCTTTGCAGAACATCTTCACTCAAGCATGACCCAGACCTTGTTGTCACTTGCCATTTCAACTCACAATCTTGCTGTCTTGCCCACATGCCTATCCTTGACCTACTGTAATGTTCCAGTTAAGCTCTACACAAACAGGAGGAATAGCACTGGAGCTTGCAGTGGACCGCTGCTTTGGACTGCATTTGCATGCTTCAGTTTAGTTTTGTGAGTGAAGGAGCTTTGAGGGTTAATTTAATTTAAGGGTTAATTTCTATCTACAGTCTAGTCTTTCTTTAATTACACAATTTGCTCAAAGTTGCTCTTGGGTTGGGAGAAGGTGAGTTTTAGTCCAGCTTTAAAACAGGGCACATTCAGGCTCTGCTTGCAACAATTTAATTAGCTAACTGGCTTAAAGAGGTTTTCAGAAACTAGATTCAGACAGCATAAAAGCAAGCCATCTACAGTTATCCTTTGAGCTGCATTTGATTGCTTCAGTTGGAGTTTGATGAGTGAGAGAGTTCAGTGAAGAGGGAAGGAGGTAATCCTTTAATTTTCTACATTTGCTCAGAAAAAAGAGCATGGACCTTTGTAAGTATGACTTTGTGAGTATTTCTACTGTCCTTAACATTCTCTAAACTAGAGGAAGTAAAAGTAAAGGGAGTAATTTAATTGTAAGTCATGATAGGGCAGCTCGGTCATGTGGAATGCTCCTCCTGTGCAATGTGGGAAGTCAGGGACTCTTCCACTGTCCATGGTCACCACATGTGCAAGAAGTATCTCCAGCTGCAACTACTTGAAATCCACATTTCGGATATGGAACAGTGACAGGAGTCACTGTGGAGCATCTACAGGGCTGAGATCTTTGTGGATAGCACATAAGGTGCGGTGGTCACATTGCAGATAAAAAGTGCACAGACATAAAGGGACTGCGTGACCGTCAGACATAGTAAAGGCTCTAGGCAGATAGTGCAGGAGTGCCTTGTGTCCACCTCCCTCTCTAACAGATTTTCCATTTTGGATACTGCTGAAGGAGCTGATTTCTCCGGGGAATGCAATGAAACCCAAGACCGTGGCGACATGAGTGGCTCAAATGCACAGGAGGGAAGAGAAAAAAGAGTGTGAGAACAATAGTGATAGGGGATTCTATCATAAGGGAAACAGACTGACATTTCTGTGGCCACAGACATGACACCAGGATGGTATGTTGCCTCCCTTGTGCCAGGATCAAGGATGTCACTGAACGGCTGCAGGACATTCTGAAGGGGGACAGTGAACAGCCAGAGGTTGTGGTCCATATTGGTACCAGCAACATAGTTAAAAAGAAGGATGAGATCCTGCAAACAGAACATAGGCAGCTAGGAAATAAATTAAAAAGCAGGACCTCAAAGGCTGTAATCTCAGGATTACTCCTAGTGCTACGTGCTAATAAGGTCAGGAATAGGAGAATAGACCAGATGAATGCACGGCTGGATAGATGGTGTGGGAGGGAGAGATTTAGATTCCTGAGGGGACTGATTCTGGGGAAGATGGGACCTGTACAAGCTGGACTGGTCGCACCCCAGCAGGACTGGGACCAATGTCCTCGCAAGGGTATTTGCTAGTACTGTAGGGGAGGGTTTAAACTAGTGCAGTAGAGGGATGAGAACCTGAGTGGGGAGACACAAGAGAGGGAAACAAAGATAGAAATGAAAGTCAGAAAAGTAAAATTCAAAAGTGGAAAGCAGAGGAAACAGGAACTAGCAGCAAATAGGGCCATAGTACAAAAAAAATGTGTAAAAAGACAAGTCTAAAGGCACTGTATCTGAATGCATGGAGCATTCGCAATAAGGTAGATGAATTAACAGTGCAAATAGATGTATACAAGTATGACATGATTGCGATTACAGAGACATGGCTGCAGGGTGACCAAGGCTGGGGACTGAATATCCAAGGGTATTCAATACTGAGGAAGGACAGGCAAAAAGGAAAAGGAGGTGACATGGCATTATTAGTTAAGGATGAAATGAGTGCAATAGTGAGAAAGGATATTGGTTCAGAAAATCCAGATGTAGAATCAGTCTAGGTAGAGCTAAAAAGCAACAAGAAGCAGAAAACATTAGTGTGAGTTGTACATAGGCCTCTAAACAGTAGTGGTAAGGTAGGGGACAGTATTGAACAGGAAATATTCATGTAATGCATGTAACAAGGGTGCTACAGTAATTATGGGTGACTTTAATCTACATATAGACTGGGCAAACCAAATTAGCAATAATATCATGGTGGATGAATTCCTGGAGTGGGTACAAGTTGTTTTTTTCGACCAGTAAGTCAAGGAACCAATTAGAGAACAGGCTATCCTGTATTTGGTTTTGTGCAATGAGAAGGGGTTAATTAATAATTTTGTTGTGCAGGGTCCTTTAGGCAACAGTGACCATAACATGATAGAATTCATCCTTAGTTTGGAAAGTGAAGTAGTCCAGTCTGAAACTAGGATTCGAAATCTAAGCAAAGGAAACTACGATGGTATGAGGCATGAGTTGGCTAAGATAGATTGGGGAACTTCATTAAAAAGCATGACAGTAGATAGGCAATGGCTAATATTTAAGGAATGAATGTATGCATCGCAACTATTACATATTCCTTTCTGATAGAAAAACACAACAGGATAAGTGGCCCAACCATGGCTAACAAAAGAAATTAAGGATTGTATTAGATCCAAAGAGGAGTCAAATAAAGTTGCTAGAAAACGTAGCAAGCCTGAGGATTGGGAGCAGTTCACATTTCAGCAAAGGATGACTAATAGATTGATTAAGAGGAGAAATATAGTGTATGAGAGTAAACTTGCAAGGAATATAAAAGTGGATTATAAAAACTACTATAAGTCTGTGAAGAAAAAGATTAGTGAAGACAAATGTAGGTCCCTAAAACTTCGAAACAGGGGAATTTATAATAGAGAACAAGTATATGGCAGAGCAATTAAACAACTACTTTAGTTCTGTCTTCACAGAGGAAGATACAAATAACTTCCCAGAAATACTAGGGAACCAAGGGTCTAGTGAGAAGGAGGAATTGAAGGAAATTAGTATTGCTAAAAATTGCTGGAGAAATTAATGGAACTGAAAGCCAATAAATCCTCAGGACCTAATAATCTACATCCCAGGGTACTAAAGGAGGTGGCCATAGAAATATTGGATGTGTTTGTTGTCATCTTCTAAAATTCTGTGGAATCTGTCCCAGTCCTGGCAGATTGGAGGGTGGCAAATGTAACCCGACTGTTTAAAAAAGGAGGGAGGGAAAAAACAGGGAATTACAGGCTGGTTAGCCTAACGTCAGTGGAAGGGAAAATGCCACAGCCAATTATAAAGGACGTGCTAACAAGACACTTGGAGAATATCAACGGGATTAGACAAAGTCACCATGGATTTATGAAAGGGAAATCATGTTTGACAAACGTGCTGGAATTTTTTGAGGATGCAACAAGCAGAATAGACAAGGGAGAACTAGTGGATGTGGTGTGTTTGAGTTTTCAGAAAGCTTTTGATAAAGTCCCATATAAGAGGTTAGTGTGCAAAATTAAAGCAAATGGAGTTGGGGGGTCAAAAATTGGCATAGATTGAGAATTGATTAGCAGATAGGAAACAGAGTGTAGGAATAAATGGCAGGCAGGGACTAGTGGGGTATTGCAGGGATCGGTGTTTGGGCCCCAGCTATTCACAATATATATCAATGATTTAGATCAGGGAACCAAATGTAATATTTACAAGTTTGCTGATGACACAAAAATAGGTTGGAATGTATGTGATGTGGAGGATGTTAAGAGGCTTCAAGGCAATTTAGACAAGCTAAGTGAGTGGGCAAATACATGGCAGATACACTATACAATGGATAAGTGTGAAGTTATCCACTTTGGTAGGAAAAACAGAATGGCAGAGTATTATTTAAATAGTGCTAGATTAGGAAATGTTGATGTACAAAGAGACCTGGGTGTCCTTGTACATCAATCACTGAAAGCAAGTATGCAGGTGCAGCAAACAGTTAAGGCAAATGGTATGTTGACCTTCACGGTGAGAGGACTTGAGTACAGGAGCAAGTATGTCTCACTGCAGCTGTACAGGGCCTTGGTGAGACCACACCTGGAGTATAGTGTGCAGTTTTAGTCTCCTTGCCTAAGAAAGGATATACTTGCTATAAAGGGAGTGCAGCAAAGGTTCACTAGACTGTTTTCTGGGATGGCAGGATTGTCGTATGAGGAGAGATTGGGCTGACTAGGCCTGTATTCACTGGAGTTTAGAAGAATGAGAGGGGATCTCACTGAAACATACAAAATTCTGACAGGGCGGGACAGACTGGACGAGGGATGATGTTTCCTCTGGCTGGGGTGTCTAGAACATGGGGTCACAGTCTCAGGATACAGAGTAGGCCATTTAGGACTGAGATGAGGAGAAACGTCTTCACTCAGAGGGTGGTGAACCTGTGGAATTCTCTACCACAAAAGGCTGTGGAGGCCAGGTCACTGAATATACTTAAGTAGGAAGTAGATAGATTTCGAGACTCTAAAGGCATCAAGGGGTATGGGGAGAGAGCGGGTGTACAGCGTTGAGATAGAGGATCAGCTATGATCATATTGAATGGTGGAGCAGGCTCAAAGGGCCAAATGACTTACTCCTGCTTCTATGTTTCTACGTAGCACCTCATTTTCCAATTAAGCACTTTACAGGCTTCTGGAGTTAATATTGAGTTCAACAGCTTCAGGCTATAAACCTATGAACTCTCTCCTCCATCTAGACCTCTCTCTTCATCCAATTGTTTTCTCCCTACTACCACCACCCACCACCACCAACCCCCCCACACCCCCACTTCCCACAGGGCCACCTGTCACTTGTCTATGTTATGGGATTATGCTTCAAAATTGAAACAGACCGTAAGCCACTAGTCACTCTTCTCAACATGAAAGGAAATACAAAGATGTTGCCCAGAACTCAACAGTTTAGATTAAGGTTGATGAGATATGACTCCATAGCAGATTATGCTCAAAGGAATTAGCAAATGGTAGCAGACACACTGTCAGAGGATTTACACTTCATTGAGAAAGTGGAATCATATACATCCCTAATTACTCAACGCTTACCACTTGCAGGAATAAAACAGGCACAGCAGCAAGACGATGAGTATCTCTAGATAAGAGAATATTGTCTGGAAGGATGGTCAGGCTATATGTACATATGAACATACAAATTAGAAGCAGGAGTAGGCCATTTGGCCCCTTGAGCTTGTTCTGCCATTCAATAAGATCAACGCTGAACTGATTGTGACCTCAATTCCACATCCTACTCCTAACAGCCTTTGACTCTCCTGTTAGTGAAGAATCTATCTACCTCTGCCTTAAAAATACTTATTGGCCCTGCCTGGGGAAGATGGTTGCAAAGATTCACAACTCTCTGAGAGAAAAAAATCCTTCTTGTCTCCGTCTTAAATGGGAGACCCCTTATTTAAAATGTTGTCCCCTAGTTTTAGTCTCTCCCACAAGGGGAAATATCCTTTTAGCATCCACCCTGTCAAGTCCCCTTAGGACCCTACTACATCGGGCGAGCATCCCGACATCAAATGCACACCTGAGTCGGTAGCGTGCCTGCTGACAATCAAAAGGCCTGTTACGGCCATTAAGAAGATAATTGAATGAAATTTTTTTGCTGCTCGTCCAACCTTACGGTTGGTGGGCAAGCCAAAAGGCCAAGTGGCCTTTGCACTTTTTAGGAAACCTCAACCACGGGTGGGATGAGTGAGGTTTCCTAAAGAAAATAAAAATAAAATAAAAAATTTAAAATGTAATTGCTAACAGAGTCACAGGAGGGGACATGTTTTATTATATTTTTCATATCTTTATTATTGTTTTTTTAAATTCTTCATCTCCCTGAGGCAGATCCGTGCCTCAAGGAGATTATCAAGTGCATACTCGCTCACAAGCATGAAGTTCGTGCTTGCCCTGCTTGTCCTCCTCCCTCCACCTACACAGGTAGCGCTGACTACTGCCATTCGCCTTTCACGCTGGGTGGGCCTTATTTGCCCACCGGCATGAAATCGCCTTCCAGCTCGATCGCGGATGACGGTCGATTTCCCAGCCGCCCCTGCCAAGCCCACCCGACAAGGCCAATACTTTGAACAGCACAAACACTTCATAGTCATTGGCGATTTACTAGTCTTCAATGAGGGAATATTCACACCAAGGGCGCTTCAGCTGGATATTCTTCAAAGACTTCATCAAGGTGACCCAGGGATAGCAAAATGTCATGCAAGGGTCCAGCAATCAGTTTGGTGGCCAAGCATTACTCATTCCAGAGAAGAAATAATTTCTAATTGGCTTATGTGTGCAGTAAACAGCCAAGAGCAAAAAGAGCCACTATCACCTTTTACTTTTCCATCAAGGCTGTGGGAGTGCCTGGTATTGGAATGATTTTATTTTAAGGGGAAAACATTCCTTATTGTCATTGATTACTACTCAAGGTGGATTGAAGTAAGCAGATTGCATCTCATCACGGCAGGAGCAGTCATTCAATCACTGAAGAGAATTCACATAACTCGTGGCATTCTGGACATTGTAATGTCAGGCAATGGGCTGAAATTTGCTAATGATTTACTCCAAAATCTTTCAAAGGAATATGGATTTGCACATGTAACTGATCACCTCATTAAAACAGATGGAGGAGTTAAGGAAGGTGTATGAACCATCAAAGGTTTTGTTATGATGTGGCAGGTGGTATGTGCCAGGCAGACTAAATCCACAAGGGAAACTTGGCCACGCTATCACAGCAGTTTTGCAATTTGTGTTTATAACAAGAAGATTTGTGCACTGAATTCAGAAGTAATGAGTCCGCGAACAAATTTAAAGATTTTAAAAATGAAATTAAAACATTTTTAACAAAAGAAAGGAATTCAAACATATACATAAGATTACAGTTACTTAATATTATAACATAAACCAAAATTCCTAATTAACCTGACTCCCAACTACAGACCCTCTTTAAGGCAATGGTTCAAATGGATTTTAAATTTAAACAATCAATCCAAGCAAGGTTATCACATACGTCCATGTGATAGTGGAATCCAAAGGCTTTTAACACAACTTTGGTTATTGTAGCAGCACTTGTTCTTCAGTGTGTCTAGAGGCTTTTTCCCCAAGTCTGTTTCACATGGTATATCTTTTAGATCTTGCATGGTCACCCCTACCTAGATTGTAAGGGTAAACCCAACGATTATAGACCAGTCAGTTTAACTTTAGCGGTGGAGAAGCTTCTAGAGAAAGTTAATCGGGTTAGAATTAGTAGTCACGTAGAAAAATATGGGCTGATTAGGAAGAGCCAGCATGGATTTATATAGTCACATAGAAAAATATGGGCTGATTAGGAAGAGCCAGCATGGATTTATATAGTCACATGGAAAAATATGGGTTGATTAGGAAGAGCCAGTGTGGATTTATAAAGGGGAAATCATATTTAACTAACTTGCTGAAGCTTTTTGAAGAGGTAACAGAGAGGCTTGATGAGGGTAATGCTGTTGATGTATTGTACATGGACCTTCAAAAGGCATTTGATACAGTGCCATGCAACAGACCTGTGAGAAAAGTTATAGCTCATGGATAAAAAAGGGACAGTAGCAACATAGATAGAAAATTGGTTGAGTAATAGGAAACAGAGGGTAATAGTCAATGGATAATTTTCAGGCTGGAGGAAGGTTTGTAGTGGAGTTCCCCAGGTATCTGTATTGGGACCCTTACTTTTCCTGATACATATTAATGATCTAGATCTTGGTGTGCAGAGGACAATTTCAAAGTTTGCAGATGATACAAATCTTGCAAGCATTGTAAACTGTGAGAAGGACAATATAGAATTTCTTAAGGACATAGGTGGAGTGGCAGATAGGTGGCAAATGAAGTTTAATGATTCATTTTGGTAGGAAGAACATGGAGAGACAATATAAAATAAGGGGTACAATTCTTAAGGGTGTGCAGGAGCAGAGAGACCTGGGTGTCTGCGTGCATAGATCATTGAAGGTGGCAGGACAGGTGGAGGGAGCAGTTAATAAAGCACACAGTATCCTGGACTTTATTAATAGGGACATAGAGTACAAAAGCAGGGTGGTTATGCTGAGCTCATATAAGACACTAGTTAGACATCAGCTGCAGTATAGTGTACAGTTCTGGGTGCCACTATAGGAAGATTATGATTGCATTGGAGAGTGCAGAATAGGTTTACAAGAATGGTTATGGGGATGAGAAACTTGAGTTATGATGATAGTTTGGAGATGCTGGTGCTGTTCTCCTTGGAGAGGAGAAGTCTAAAAGGAGATTTGATAGAGGTGTTCAAAATCTTGAGGGGGCTGTATAGGGTAGATAGGGAGAAACTTTACCCACTTGTAAAAGGATTGAGAACTAGAGGGCACAAATTTAAAGGGATTTGCAAAAGAAGCAAATGTGATGTGAGGAAAAAACTATTTCACGCAGTGCATGGTTCGAGTCCGGAATGTGCTGCCTGGAATTATGGTGGAAGTAGGTTCAACTGAGGCATTCAAGAGGGCAATAGATGATTATTTGAATAGAAACAATGTGCAAGGCTATGGGGAAAAGGCAAGAGAACGGCACTGACTCATGATGCTCATTTGGAGAGCCGGTGCAGGCACGATGGTCCATGTGGCTCCCTCTGCACTGTAACGATTCTGTGATTCTGTGGTCCTTTTTATATATGTTTCTCTCTCTTTAATGTGTAAAATCCCATTGTTCTACATGTCTATGGAAATTTACTTTTCCCATAACATAACAATCTTTCATGTCATCATGGCGGTCAGCCCTTCTGGGAAAGATAAACTTATTGCTTTGACTCACTTATCATGTTAGTTGTAAACATTACACCATCCCTTTGAAAATCAAACAACCCCTTCACTTAATCAAAAATGCAAATTTCATCCACACCCTTTAAATCCTCTTTACTGCCCTAATTATACGACTCATCAGAACACTCACTCCAGCATGGTTCAGGTGATGACCATTCCAGCAGTACAGTCATCGCTTTCCACAGTGCTGGTGCCAGTGCCCCATGAAACAAAACCCATTGCTCTCACACCAATCTTTGAGCCACACATTTAACTCTCTAATCTGAATTACCCAAGGCCAATTTTTCTCGTGGCTCAGATAGCAATCCAGAAGAAGAATGAAGACCTTAATCTAACTCTTCTGAGTTACCGAATCTCACCACAACAAAATGGTTTCTCACTATCAAAGTTATTAATGGACAGGAGATTGAGAACACAACTTCCATCAATGACACAGAACCTTAAAACCAATGTCACCACAAACGATCATGAGAGGGCAAAACAACATAAGGAAGAACAGGGAAATAACCAACACGTGAAGTACCAGTGTTAAAGCTCAGGGAGAGAGTATGGGTACAAGACCAACAGAAAGAAGGCACAATCATTGAAAGAACTCCATGACAGATTGACACAGACCAGGCTACCATAAGGAGGAGCCACAGCATCTTAATATGCTTGGAAAGAAAGCCAATAGAAACTTGGGCTTACTACTCAGATTCCCGAAGAGAAAGAAGAAGAAATAAGACAAAGCTCTTACAGCCACCCAGGAGAAGAGCACAAATACTTACATGTAGAGTATGGAATATCCTTGACCTCAGAAAGAGATCAGAACAACATCAGGGAGATTGGTCAAGGCACCTCAGGCACTAACCTTGTGAAATATGACCCTTTGGGGAAGATGTAAGAGGATGTAAATAGGATAAGTATGGAGACTTTGGGGGGAGATGTAGGAGGATGTAAATAGGATGAGTATAAAGACTTTGGGGCAGAGTAAAGAGTTAATATCAGAAGTATAGATGAGGCTGATGTAATGATGATGTAAAATCACATGATTTAGTAACAGAGAGAGAAGTTCCAACCTCTTGCAGACTTCCTAATGTGTACATAGTAGCTGTAAGTAAAGAGTAATGGTTTCAACAAATTACAGTCTCAAGCAACTTACTTTGGGAGAATAGATAGGCCCCAAAGAAACCCACCTAGACCCTGAACACATGACAAAACAATAACACTTGTCATAAACCTCCTTTTTCTTTTTTATTTTAACTTTTATTTCTTCTGTAATCCAGATTGCACTATCTTTGGGTTCTCTACCTTTTCCTTTCAAAGGAATGTGTCAAGTTTGTGCCTGAGCCTTCTCTTTCCAGACTGTCCTCCATTGCTCCATTACTGTTTAACCCTGCAATTGCCTTTTCCAATCTAGCTATTCTGGGTTCCTTTTTAAATCATTGACATAAGCTCTTCTGCAGTTGAGTGTTTCTACCTTTGATATTTTCTGTCTCTTTCCATAATTACTGTAAACTGAATTATGTTGTGGTCACTGTTAGCTAGACGATCTTCTATTGGAACACATCTACTTGGCCTACTTCAATTCCCAGGAGCAGATCAAAGACCACTTCCTCCCTTTTTGGGACAGGAGACAAATAAATCTCCTGTGGTCTGCTGCTATGTTCCCCATTATATTTCTGATTTCTGTGTCATCTGCAAACTTTGAAAATATGCTGTGTACAGGACCTTGGGCTAGATTTTATGGCCTCCTCCGCCTGGTATGTTTTTGGTGGGGGAGGGGGGGCATGTAAAGTACCAGTGGTGGAAAGTCCACCATCTTCCCACTCACCCCTGAGCTGTCTCCCATAACATAGTAGGTGGGCAGGCACCAAAATAGGCAGCCCGCTCACCACTTTTAAATTGATAATTAATGGTCAATTGAGCCTGTCATAACCAAGCCAATTGACCTGTATATTACGCTGCTCATGCCATAATACAATAGAAGTGGGAAGACGGGCAGGAGTGTGCACGCCTTTTTTCTATACGCATGTTTAAAAGGTGCGAAGGAAGGTGGGATGTCCTCTGGGAAATGCCCTGTGTACATCTAGGCCATCCCCGCCAAAGTTTTTCCCCCTTTGTTCCTCCTGCCTGGGCCTTCAAAGCCCACCCTCTCACCCACCACTCGCCCCTCTCGCTATGTTGACATCTCCCTTCCCATCCTAAAGACCTAGATTTACCTCACTCTGGGCTCCATCGCTCGCTTGCCAGCAGTGGATTATGGCTGTGGGGCGGGCTTTTTTAGGTGTGTGGTTGGAAGTTGATTTTTCCAACAGGATGTGGGGGTAGAGGGTACAAGCAATATGCCATTCCCCCAACCCCAGTGAAATATATCCCACTAATATATATCAAAAGGATATATCAAAAGAACTGCTCACTGATGCTCAGTTTTGGGTTGCACCAGGCTCACTCAGCTCCTGACCTAATTACAGCCTTGATTCAAACATGGACAAAAGAACTGAACTCCCAAGGTGAGGAGGGAGTGACTACCCTTGACATCAGGCAACATTTGATGGAGTGTGGCATCTAGCAAAACTGGCGTCAGTAGGAATTAGGGAGAAAACTCTGCACTGGTTGGGGTCATACCTAGCACAAGGGAAGATGATTGTGATTGTTGGAGGTCAGTCATCTCAGCTCCAGGACATCATTGCAGGATTCTTCACAGTGGTGCTCTAGGTCCTCAGTTGCTTCATTAATGACCGTCCTTCCATCATAAGGTCTGGAGTGGGGATGTTCACTGATGATTGCATAAAGTTCAGCACCATTCATGACTCCCCAGATACTGATGGTGTCCATGTCCAAACGCAGCAAGACCTGGACAGTATCCAAGCTTGGGATGACAAGTGGCAAGTAACATTCCCATCACACAAGTGCCAGGCAATGACCATTTCCAACAAGAGAGAATTTAACCATCGCCCCTTGACATCCGATGGCATTACCATCACTGAATCCCCCACTATCAACATCCTGGGGGTTACCATTGACCAGAAACTGAACTGGACTAGTCATATGAATACTGTGGCTACAAGAGCAAGTCAGAGGCTAGGAATCCTGCAATGAGTAACTCTCCTCCTCACTCCCTGAAGCCTGTCCACCATCTACAAGATACAAGTCAGGAGTGTGATGGAATACTGTCCACTTTCCCAGATGAGTGCAGCTTCATAAACACTCAATAAACTTGATACCATCTAGGACAAAACAGCCTGCTTGATTGGCAGCCCATCCACAAATATTCATTCCCTCCACCACTGACACACGGTAGCAGCAGTGTGTACCATCTACAAGATGCACTGCAGGAATTCACCAAGGCTCCTTGACAACACCTTCTAAACCGACGACCGCTACCACCTAGAAGGACAAGGGCAGAAGACACATGCAAACACCACCATCTGCAAGTTGCCCTCCAAGCCACTTGCCACCCTGACTTGGAAATATATCACCGTTCCCTCACTGTCGCTGGGTCAAAATCCTGGAACTCCCATTATAAGAGCACTGTGGGTGTATCCACACCACTTGGGCTGCAGTGGCTCAAGAAGGCAGCTCACCATCACCTTCTCAAGAGCAATTGGGGATGGGCAATAAATGTTGGCCTAGCCAGCGATGCCCACACCCCATGAATGGATTAAAAAAAAAGGAGCAGTGGCCCTAATAACCACCCCAATGTGGGTTGCCTTCGGCCTGAAAAATGTCCATGCATCCTTATATTCTGCTTTCTGTCTCTTAGATAATTACATATCCATGCAGTCACTGCCCCTTTAAACTTACAGGCTTCAATTTGACGAGCAAGTCTATTATGTGGTAACTTATTAAATGCCTTTTAAAAGTCTATATGCCCAATGACAACCACAGTACCCTCATCAACTCTCTCTGTTAATTCATCAAATAACTCAAGCAAGTTCGTCAGACCTGTCAGTGATTCTAGAAGGAAGCCCACAACCATCTTGTTGGGGTTGCTCGGGATAAGTAACAAATGCCAGTCTTGCCAGTAACACCCATTTCTGAAAATTAATTTAACAATCAATATTCAATACAATTTGATGATTTTAGGCTTTGTTGGAGATTAGTGAATCAACAGAATGGATCTATTTGTGTATTCTTTATGCGAAACCACATTTATTGATATAGAGTCTAATGAAACAGGCCTGTTAAGTGCTATCTGGGCTGCTGGCAACATTTTCCTTTTAGCACTCTGTACTAAATTGAATGTATGCTCTTAAGATATGCTCCTTATATTAGCTCTAATGTACTGCATTCCCTTGAACTTGCAGCAACGAGGGAAAATACCATGTAACTATAGTGATTACAGAAGTGGGGCCATGCCACTGAGCCCTGCCCTCTTCAAGACATCAAGGGAAACCCCAGCATAATAAAAAAAGATTAAGCACGGCAGGACAATGAATGGATCAGATTATCTTTGTAGTGGTTCAGGGCAGAATTGGAAATGAGAATACCTTTCATATGATGAGAATCCAGAGTATTGCAGCTGGGAGTCTAAGCAGTGTCACCCTCTTTATTCTATCCACTCAGTACGAGTGAAGCAATGGCACAACATGAGTTATAGGGAAGTAAACACCATTTGGTCCATCAAAGTTCATTTTCGGTAATTTGATTCTCCCACCTAGCATCCAGTGCCATTTTGAAGACCTTTATAGCTTTCCTCAGCTGTTGTATCCAATAGAGATTCTAACATATTGAAAAAAACATAGGGCAGAGTCATCCCAGATTTGCACAGAGTGCAGTAGCGGGTGGGGTAAGTATGTTTTACCCGCCGGCCGTAATGGTAGATTTTGACACTGTACCATTCCATTCCTGTTATCATTAATAATGCAATCCCAGGAAGCACACCGGATCGCTGGTGGGGCAGTCTCTGAATCACCCCACCCACCACCACCCCCACCACCCCCCACCCCACCCCCCACCCCCACTCCCCGCCAGGTGTCATGTTTAAAGGCCGCCTCTGCACACAGCTAGCTCTCTCTAAGGGATCAGAAGCTGCTGCAAAGCCATGGCTGCCAAATAGAGGACACATGCTGCTCCCCAGATTTAGCGACTCTTCCCTCAGGTGCCTACATGATGCAGTGGAGGCCTGGCGTGAAGCCCTCTAACCCCACTCTGGGCGAAGGCCTTCAAGCAAGGTGACAAATCCAGCATGGGAGGTGGTGGCAGGGGTGGTTAGTGCCAACACCCTGCAAAACAGGGCAGCCACCCAGTGCCGAAAGAGGATCAGTGATCTCCTCCATTTCACCAGGGTGAGTCACCCTTCTCATCACTTTCAACTCTCACACTCACAAGCCCATCACACATCTGCAGGGATCTCACTCTCTGCCAGTTCAAGCTACCACCATTCAGTTTCTCACACACAGCTTCATTTACCCCTGTGGATGGTGTTCTCATCTCATCCGTGGCACCACTCACCACCCACAAATGCCAAGCATCCTTCCCATCTGGCCTGGTAGGCATCCTGCTTACACCTTCTCCATCTTCATTCAAGCAGGACAAGCCTGCAACAAAACGGAGAGGTCGCAGACTGGTGGAGGAATGCCTGACATCGAGGTCCTCACAGGCTTTGAAAATAGAACCACCTAGCTGGCTGGCAACAATCTGGTCCATTCCTGTGCTGACGGTGAGGTCAGCGGTACTCAGCCAAGTGAGAATCCAGCCGTGCAACATCCATCAGACAACCATGCTGTCAGTCACTTCCCCTGATCTGCAGTCCCCTGCCATGCACTAATTATCTCTCTTTGCTCTTGCAGGCATATCTGGGAAGCAGCTGAGGGGGTCCACAACCCAAGTTCTCGACTCAAGCACTGAAGACACCTCAGGAGAAGAATCTGATGCCATCCTAATTGAAGGCCCATCACATCGCTCACCCACACCTTCCACCAGCGCAGAGACACAGTTTGATGGGACCTAGTTCTAGACTAGCCTCGGGGACACAATCTGGTGAGCACATCACACTGTCTGATCTACAGCAGGTGGTGGCAGGGCCTTCCAAGTTTCTGGCACTCACAGGAGTACTGGAGGCCAGAAATCTGCTGTGTCCAAGTCAGATGACGAGCCTCAGGACTTGGTCATACCTTAGTTGTTGGAGCTGCAAAGGCAAGCTCAGAAACACCAGGAAGGGGTGTCTGCTACGCTCCTCAGATTGCAAGGCACAATGGAGGAGTCTGTCTGCTTCAGTCTGAGTTGATAACGCTGGCATGTCAATGTACCGAGGTCAACACTGATAGGATGGTGGCCGCCATGGAGACCTTGGTCCAGGGCATTGGTCCTACACTGCTGCATGGGCTGAACTCCATCACTGATGCCTCCAACAGTGTCAACACGAGAGGGGTGCGGGGCAGCTCGAACTCACTCAATCTTCCTCTTCTCCTCTAGGAGTCAGCAAGGGGCCCTTGGGGACCCATAGGGAGGAGGATCAGCTGGAGCACACCCCGGGGCCATCTACCCAGGGGACTCTGAGAGTGTCCGGCCCATTCCAATTCCTTCTTCCTGTGACCCCAGCAGCTCCGGTTCTACAGGCTGAGGAAGGTGCCACTGTTACACAATAGGGCACCAAAAGCAAGCCAGGGTGCTCCAGAATTCAGCCCTCCAGAGGACATCTGCTAAGGTTATCTCAGACAAGGCACAGCAGTCAGCAGGCTGCCTCCACCTCTGTTGTGGATTCCAGGGAGCATCAAGATGGAGCAGCAGAGTTAGGAAGCTTAAGAAGATGTAACTCTTTCGAGTACAAACACGTTTCCATCTGTTCCTATTCAGATGAAGTTACATTGTTTCATAGTTTGCCATTGTGAGATTTGAACTCTTGAGGTTACAAACCCAGTACCATAACCACTTGGCTATTTAGGCGTAGTTGCACAGCCTGGGCATGGGTGTTAATCACTTGGACTTAATGCTCACTATTGTAAATAAACTCCAAAAGAATGTCTCCTTGCCTATAGCTCCTTGTTCTGATGAGCGGCGTTCGTGTCACTCAGATGTGAAACCTAGGTTCCTGCACAAGATAAAGGCAGGTGTCTCAGCCCAGGGCCTCTTCCCTTTGTTTTGTGCAGCCTTCATACCAAAGTGATAATCCGGCCTCACACTTCCAGGACACATTACTGATGCCTGCACCTCGATGGTGCTTGTCATTGCTGCCAGAATGTCGTGGGCAGGTGACACAGAGTTCCGTCATTCTCTCAGATAAAGGCAAAATACTGCGGACGCCTGAAATCTGAAACAAAAACAAAAAATGCTGAGAAAGCTCAGCAGGTCTGACAGCGCCTGTGAAGAGAAAGACAGGGTTAACGTTTTGAGTCTGTATGACTCTTCCACAGACTGAGTTTTTCCAGCAATGTTTGTTTTTGTTCACGTCATTCCCTCTGTGTGCTCTCAGCACCTTTGAGTGGGGCTGGCCTCCCATCTTTTCAGCATCTGTGACCGGAGATGCTGTGCTCCTGACAGGTTCAGGTGCTGAAGGAGGACAAAGGGTCAGGTGCATTTAAAGTTTCACGGCTGCATCTCCATGATATGATCCTGATCACAGACAGCAAGTGAGCTGCTCTTGGTCAGGCAGGAGTCAGGCATTGACAGAGGCAATGTGAAGATCTATGGAGCATCCTCACTACATGTCGTCATCATCCTCCAGGAATCTAGCGACTATTAGGGCCTTCACCGCGTCTCCATGACATGAGAGTGGGCACTGAGGGTATGTGCACTGCCATCAGCCACACAGGAGTCAAACACTCATAGATGCAAGGTGAGGATGTCAAGACTGTCTTCACTGCATCTTGTCATCATCCTCTATGAATCGTGAGGATATGAGGGCCCCCCAGATCACCTGCCTCATCTTGACAGTGCGATGGCCTCATCATTGACATCCTTGCGTTTAAGGACCTCATCATCGTCATCCCCTATGACATCCTCCTTATTGGAGGATACGTGCAACTCCCCCATCTCCTCCACACCCAGGTCCTCACCCCTTTGCAGCACCAGGTTGTGGAGCGCACAGCAAGGGATGGTGATGCGTAACACCCTCGGTGGACTGCATTGCAGTGCTCCACCGAAACTGTCGAGGTACTGGAACCCCATTTTCAAAATGCCTAGCGTTTGTTCCAAGGAAGTCCAGGTCATGGCATGAGCCTTGTTATACCGTCACTCTATTGCAATCTGAGGCCACATGGGCGTCTTCAGCCATATCGTCTGTGGGTAGCCCTTGTTCCTGAGGAGACAATCCTGCAGCGTCTGTGGACCCTGGAAGACATCA
Source organism: Carcharodon carcharias (assembly GCF_017639515.1). Classification (NCBI taxonomy): domain Eukaryota; kingdom Metazoa; phylum Chordata; class Chondrichthyes; order Lamniformes; family Lamnidae; genus Carcharodon; species Carcharodon carcharias. Next base: position 19,592,921 of record NC_054474.1, read on the forward strand.
GGGATCTGAGACCTGTTAAGCCTCCCGGATATATTTGTATGTGGAGGCTTGAGAGATCCTGCAGAGCTCATCTGTGGAGCCCTGAAAGGAGCAATTGGCGTAAAAATTGATTGCAATGGCCACTTTCACGGTTACTGGCAATGGATGCCCTCCCATGGCACAAAATCCTGCAGCTGGTGGCATAGGTAACCAATCAGTTCCCTAGACATGCACAGGCTTTGCTGACAATAGTTGTCAGTCATCTGCAGGAATGAAAGGCGGTATTTATAGACCTTGGGTCCAGCAAGACACCTAAGAGCGGTGGATAACTATGGATCTTCAGCTGCATATCCACCTCTTCATCTTGAGGGTGATGCTCCACCCTTTGCCAGACCAGGCATCTCCATTGAAATCTTCTCCTTCTTCTCTGCCTTTTGTAAACCACGAGGCATACAGCTAAATCACCAGGCTCCATGATCTTGATGTTCGCCCCCTGAAGGATCAAAGAGAGAGGTGCATGGGTTAGCAAAGGTGTACTAAGAACCTCTCTTGTTTAAGTCTGAAGGCCACTTCATGCATGCAGGAGAGTGCTGGCCACCAATTGGATGACCACTGTGTAGTGCACTCATTGGCTGTCCAAAATCCCATCCACCTCTGCCCCACTGCACTTGACCAATTGGCGGCAGCTTCGGCCAGTAGACTGCAAGCTGTACTCTCAGCTCAGGAGCAGGCATTCTCCGAGCCCACACTGCAAGGCTGCGCAATTAACTTAAACCATAATGGATACTGGCCCAAAACTTAATAAAGACATTGCAAGGGGCTGTGAGCACCATGATTGTGCCATGGCCACCTTTCACAAGGGGATTGTACAACTTGCCCAGTTGGTGAATTGCTCTGCTGACTCCCAAAACGCAATTTGTAGCCTGTGCCCTAGGGGCGAAAAGTTCTGGAGCATTTGGTGGCACTTTCATGCTTTTGCGACGCTTGAGTGGACAGAAAAGCTTCAGAGGCCAAGCTCCAAGCAGGTCAATGGAGCTGCAGCTGGACGGTCTCAGCTGTGGAAGAATGCTCACTTTTGACAAGCTTTTCCAAGTGTGCGGCCGCTTCCCTCACCACACCCCTTCCCCCCACCCTCCTGGCAAGTGCTTGAGTATTTCCTTCGGTCTGCCTGTGCTGCCTTGCACACTGTTCTGAAGTCACGCTGACGTGGGTGCTAAATTTGACGTGGGAGGGTGATTCCGGTGAGCAAGGCTTATCAGCAGATGCGAATGTATTAAAATGACATTCCCAACCTGCGGCCACAGGAAACATGACCCGCCGTTGACAGGTGGAACGTACAATTGCAAACTGGTTTCACAATGGTATAAAACCAAGTTTTGGCCTCACCATATTGTGTGTGTGTGTCTGTGTCTGTGTGAGTCACACCCCATCTGTCATGATGCCCAATGCCATTGGGGCTGGAAAATTCTGGCCATAGTTTTTTTTCATCTTCTTCATTTTGGTTTAACTCAATAACGGTCCAAATGTGGGTCTCCATTTTGAATTGAGCACATTGAAATGTTGAAAATGAGGCTGATGCAACATTGCCCATTGGAACTCATCCCTCAAATCCCCTAATTATGAATTTTTAACAGTTCTAGCTCTGTCAGGAGATGAACGCAACCACAAAGAAAACAGACCAGCCAGTTTCTGGCAGTTCTATCTATTTACCATTACTTTCAGTGGAAACTGGAAGAATTACTATGAAACTTCTAGGTCCTATTGGCCCTGATGTTGGCCTTTGATGTGTGTTGGGCAGATGGTGAATGGAATGATTGCAACACACCAGGCCAGAAGAGAGGTGACCTTATTGAAACATACAAAACTTTACAGGGCTCGACAGGGTAGATTCAGGAAGGCTGTCTCCCCTGTCTGGCAGGGTCTAGAACCACAGTCTCAGAATAAGGCGTAGGCCATCTAGGAGTCAGAAGTGGAATTTCCTCACCCACGGGCTGTGGAAGCTCAGTCGTTGAGCATATTCGAGGCAGAGATGGATAGATTTCTAGTGAGTAATCAACGTCCTTGCCAGGGGGTTTGCTAGTGCTGTTGGCAAGGGTTTAAATTAATTTGGCAGGGGGATGGGAAATGGAGCAGGCATAGTAGGGGGTGATGTACAGACAAGTATGGAAGAAACAACAAGTCAGCCTGAAAGGCAGAGCATATCATAGCAAGGCTGGATGGCATTTACTTTAATGCAAGGAGTCTTGTGAGTAAAGCAGATGAGTTCAGGGTGTTGATTAACACATGGGGATATGATATCATTGCTATCACAGAGACATGGTTGAGGGAGGGACAGGACTGGCAGCTCAGTATTCTGGGGTATAGAATCTTCAGGCAAGATGGGGGTGGGGGTGTAAAAGAGGAGGTGGTATCACAATATTGATCAAGGAGTCAATTACTGCAGTAGGAGGGATGATATCTTAGAAGGTTCCTCAAATGAGGCCATATGGGTAGAACTTAAAAACAAAAAAGGGGGCAATCACATTGCTGGGAGTGTACTATAGAGCCCAAACAGTCAGAGGGAAATAGAAGGGCGGATAGTTGACGGATCTCAGAGAAGTGTAAAAACAAAAGGGTAATAATAATAGGAGATTTCAACTTCCCAATATTAACTGGGATGGACAAAGTGTGAAAAGCTCAGAGGGGGTGGAATTCTTACAATGTATCCAGGAAAGCTTTTTAAGCCAGCCAGAAGAAAGTCCTACAAGAGAGTGGGCAGTGCTGGACCTAGTTTTAGGGAACGAAGCCAGGTAGAAGTGTCAGCAGGGGAGCATTTTGATGATAGTAACCATAATTCAGTAAAATTTAAGATAATTATGGAAAAGGACAAAGATGGACTGAAAATAAAGGTTCTGAATTGGGGTAAGGTTGATTTTAATATAATAAGATAGGATCTGGCCAAAGTGGACTGGGAGCAACTGCTTGTAGGAAAATCTACATCAGAGCAGTGGGAGTCATTCAAAAAGGAAATGGAGAGTGTGCAGGGCCAACATGTTCCCGTAAAGGTGAAGGGTGGGACCAACAAGTCCAGAGAATCCTAGATGTTGAAGAACGTACAGGATTGGATAAGGAGAAAAAGGAAAACTTATGGTAAGTACCAAGGGCTCAAAACAGCAGAAGCCCTAGAGCAGTATAGAAAGTACAGGGGGTTACTTAAAAAAGAAATTAGGAAGGCGAAGAGGGGGCATGAAAAAACACTGGCGGGTAAAACAAAGGAAAATTCAAAAGCGTTTTACAAGTATATTAGGGGCAAAGAAGATAACCAGGGAAAGATTAGGGCTCATTGGGGGCCAAAGTAGCAATCTGTGTGAGGAGCTAGAAGACGTGGGTGAGGTTTTAAATGAGTACTTTGCATGTGTATTAACTATGGAGAAGGATGATGTAGGTATAGAAATCAGGGAGGATGAGTGAGATATACTTGAACAAACCAGCATTGAGAGGGAGGATGTATTAATGGTTTTAGCAGGCTTAAAAGTGGATAAATTCCCAGGTCCAGATGAGGTGTATCCCAGGATGCTGTGGGAGGCAAGGGAGGAGGTTGCAAGGGTCCTGACATTAATTTTCGAATCCTCTCTGGCCACAGGAGAGATGCCAGAGGACTGGAGGACAGCTAATGTGGCACCATCATTCAAGAAGGGTGGTAGTGATAAGCCAGGGAATGATAGGCCAGTGAGTCTAACATCAATGGTAGGGAAACTTCTGGAAAAAAATTCTAAGGGACAGAATTAATCTCCGCTTGGAGATGCAGGGGTTAATCAGGGATAGTCAGCATGGTTTTGTCAGGAGGAGATCATGTCTAACAAACTTGATTGAATTTTTTGAGGAGGTGACTAATTGTGTAGATGAGAGTAGTGCAGTTGATGTAGTCTATATGGGCCTCAGTAAGGTTTTTGACAAGGTCTCGCATGGGAGACCGGTCAAGAAGGTAGGAGCCCATGGGATCCAGGGCAATTTGGCAAATTGAACCCAAAATTGGCTTAGTGGCAGGAGGCAGAGGGTGATGGTCGAAGATTATTTTTGTGACTGGAAGCTTGGGTCCAGTGGTGTACCGTGGGGTCCCTTGCTGTTTGTTGTGTGCATTAATGATCTAGACATGAATGTAGAAGGTATGATCAGTAACTGCATAGGTGATACGAAAATTGGTGATGTGTAAATAGCGAAGAGGAAAGCCTTAGACTACAGGGCGATATAGACGGGCTGGTGAGATAGGCAAAACAGTGGCAAATGGAATTTAATCCTGAAAACTGTGAGGTGCTGCATTTTGAGAGGACTAACAAGGCAAGTGATTACATGATGAATGGTAGGACCTTAGGAAGTACAGAGGGTCGGAGGGACATTGGCGCACATGTCCATAGATCCTAGAAGGCAGCAAGATAGTTAGATAAGGTGGTTAAGAAAGCAAATGGGATCCTTGCCTTTATTAGTTAAGGCATTGAATACAAGAGCAGGAAGGTTATGATGGAGCTGTATAAAACATTAGTTAGGCCACATTTGGAGTACTGTGTGCGGTTCTGGTTGCCACACTATAGGAAGGATATGATTGCACTGGAGAGGATGCAGAGGGGATTCATCAGGATGTTGCCTAGGCTAGACCATTTCAGCTATGAAGAGAGATCAAATAGGCTGGGGTTGTTTTCCTTAGAGCAGAGAAGGCTGAGGGGGATCTGACTGAGGTGTACAAAATTATGAGGGGCATAGATAAGGTGGATAGGACAAAATTTTTCCCCTTAGTGGCGGGGTCAATAACCAGGGGGCATAGATTTAAGTTAAGGGGCAGGAAGTTTAGATGGGATTTGAGGAAAAAGTTTTTCATCCAGAAGGTGGGGGCTATCTGGAGGCAGGAACCCTCACAACCTTTAGGAAGTACTTAGATGAGCACTTGAAATGCCACAGCATACAGGGTTATGGGCCAAGTGCTGGAAAATGGGATTAGAGTAGATAGGGCTTGATAACCAGCGCAGGCATGATGGACACTCTTCCCATGCTGTAAAACTCTTTGACTCTATATCAAGAGTTATGGGGATACTGTGGGTAAATGATGTTGAGGTAGAAGATCAGGCATGATCTAGTTGAATGTTGAAGCAGGCTCGAGGGGCCAAGTGGCCTTCTCCTGCTCACATTGCCACTGTTTTAAGTGAGAAACCAGAACCATCTTGGTGGTTGGTCTTCATTTTTATGTAGTTGGTCAGTTGCCTTTTCAATTAAAGTGCTGGCAGTTTGCTTGGGGGTGGGGGGTAGGTTGGAGGGGTAAAATCAATCTGGAGCAGCTAACGAAGAGAGTTCTCCAGTGGCACGTTAAGGGCGAGGCCAGGACAGATAGAGGGAGAAGAGGGCAGAAGGCATAATGTAAGGGGCTGAGGAATTTGAAAATGGAATGTGGAAGGCCACGTAATCCTGCAGGATCAGAACTGCCAATTGCATTAATACAAATGCACTAAGCATTCTTTCACCACCACCACCCCAACCCCCTCATACCATGTTTACACTGTCAATATAGAGGGATAAACTAAGCTATTCCTCTCCCATGAGGCAAATAACTTAATTAATACTTATTTCTTCTTCGGACGTGTTTTACAATGTATTCACAAACAGTAGGAGCAAATCACATACAACAGGCTTTCAGCTGTGAGCTGCATTATATATTAGCACAAGAATGCTTAATGCATTTGTATTAGTGCATCTCAGCTCATTGGCTGCTGAAACCTTCATCTGTGCCTTTGCTACCTCTGGACTATTCCAATGACCTCCTGGGTGCCCTCCCATCTTCCACCTTCTACTAACTTAGAGCTCATCCAAAACACTGTTGCCCATATCTAAACTCCCATTGAGCCCTGTGTTTATCCATCACTCCTGTGCTGGCAATTTCCTGTCCTGATGTGTCTCAATTTTCAAATTTGCATCCTTGTTTTCAAATGATTCCATGATTCCATGGTCCCGCCCCTCCCCATCTCAGTAACCCCGTCCAATCCTTTAACTTCCTTTAAAGGAAGTGGCTGCAGAGATAGTGGAGGCATTGGTCGAAATATTCCAGAGTTCACTGGATTCCAGGAATGTCCCAGCGGATTGGAAAATCATTAATGTGATGCCTCAGTTCAAGAAGGGAAGGAGACAAAAAGCAGGAAATTATAGGCCAGTCAGCCTAACATCTGTTGTTGGAAAATGCTAGAGTCCATTATTAAGGTCGAAATAGGAGGACATTAAGAAAAGCTTAACACAATCAAACAGAGTCAAAATGGTTTTGTGAAAGGGAAATCACGTTTGACAAACTCGCTAGAGCTCTTTGAGGATATAACAAGCTGAGTTGATAAAGGGGAACCAGCAGATGTAGTGTGTTTGGATTTCCAGAAGGCATTTGATAAGATGCCATATAAAAGGTTATCTCACAAGATATTGGTACTGGGGTAACGTATTAGCATGGATGAGGATTGGTTAACACACGGAAGACAAAGAGTCAGAATTAATGGGTCTTTTTCAGGTTGGAAAGATGTAACTAGTGGAGTGCCACAAGGATCAGTCCTAGGGCCTCAAATATTTACTACCTATGTTAATGACTTGGAGGAGGGGACAGAGTGTAATCTATTCAAATTTGCTGATGATACAAAAATAGGTGGGAGGACCTATGTTGTGATCAGGACATAAGGAATCTTCAAGGGGATATAGACAGGTTGAGTGAGTGGGCAAAAACTTGGCAGATGGAATTTAATGTAGGAAGGTGTGAGGTCATGCACTTTGGTAGGAAGAATCAAAAGGCAGACTATTATTTAATTGGAGAGAGACTCCAAGAAAGTGCAGCACAGAGGGATCTGGGTGTTCTTGTGCATGAAACATAAAAAGTTAGCCTGCAGGTGCAGCAAGTAATTAAGAAGGCCAATGGAATTTTGGCCTTTATTGCTAGGGGTTTGGAGTTTAAAAATAGGAAAGTCTGGTTACAACTGTACAGGGTGTTGGTGAGGCCGCGCCTGGAGTACTGTGTACAGTTTTGGTCCCCGTATTTAAGAAAGTATATACTGGCATTGGAGGCAGTTCAAAAGAGATTCACTAGGCTGATTTATCAAGGGACTGACTTATCAAGAGCGGCTAAACAGTTTAGGCCTTTATTAATTGGAGTTTAGAAGAATGAGGAGTTATCTTATTGAAACATACAAGATTCTGAGGGGGCTTGAAAAGGTAGATGTTGAGACGGTTTCCACTAGTGGGGGAGCCTCGAACTAGGGGACATAGATACAGAATAAGGGGACACTCATTTAAAACTGAGATGCAAAGGAAATTCTTCTCTCAGAGGGTGGTGAATGTCTGGAATTCTCTACTTCAGATAGTTGTGGAGGCTAGATCACTGAAAGTATTTAAAGAGGAGACGGAAAGATTTTTGAAATATCGGGGAGTTGAGGGCTATGAGGAGCTGGCACGAAAGAGGAGTTGAGGCCTGGGGCATATCAGCCATGATCTTAATGAATGGCGGGGCAGGCTTGAAGGGCCAAATGGCCTACTCCTGCTCCTGTTTCTTATGTTCTTATAACCCTCCAAGATATTTGCCTTCCACCATTGTTGGCTGCTTACCCATTCCTGATTTTCATCGCTCCACCATTGGTGGCGGAGCCTTCGGCTGCCTAGACCTTGAGCTTTGATATTCCCTCCCCATGCCTTTCTACTCCTCCCTCTTTCTTTATGACGCTTCATAAAACCTACCTCTTTGACCAAGCTTTTAGTCACCTGTTCCAATGCGTCCTTATGTGGCTCAGCGTCAAATTTTGTTTGATAATAGTGTAAAATATCTTGGAAAGTTAACTACACTAAAGGCGTTATATTAGTGCAATTTGCTGCTGTTGTCATTGTACATCATTCCTCTGCCACCATTTAAAGGGATGTTGACTTGCGCTTTACGTGAGTAACACAAACAAAAATTCTAGGTTTTTGTTCCTGGAGGCTGCATCAGGCAGAGATGACCTCAAATAACCAAGTTTTTTCTTACTCATTGTAAGCAAATTAAATTATTGATATTTCAACATTCATCACCATGTGCCCCTATTGCACTGGAGAACTGAAAAAGTGAGGGTGACCAGGTCCTCAGGGAGAAACCATGCATAATTCTGAGGTTAAATGTGATGTCCATGGTTAGCATCTCATAAAAACATAAAGCAAGAAACGAGAAGCCATTTGGACAATTAGATCTCAGCCTTGGGTCAGTGTGGAAACACTTGATTCTGAGTCAGCAGGTTATAGGTTCATAACCCTATTCCTATTCTAAGGTGCACTATCAATGCACTATTTGGGAAGTTCCACTTTTCAGATGATATTAAACCAATACCCCACCTGCTCTCAAAGGTACCATGATGCTAATTAAAGTTGAACAGACGAGTTCTCCGATTTCCTTGCAAATACTTACCCTTCATCTGACATCATTGAATCAGATTATTTCTCTGATGAAATCAAAATACTGCGGATGCTGGAAATCTGAAATAAAAACAATAAATGTTGAAATAGCTCAGCAGGTCTGGCAGCATCTGTGGAGAGAGAAACAGAGTTAATGTTTCAAGTCCATATGACTCTTCTTCAGAGCTAAATTTTTCCAGCATTTTGTTTTTATTTCAGATTATTTATCTCTTTGCAGTTAGTGTGACCTTGCCATGCACAAATAGGCTGCCAAGTTTTGTTGAATGATGTGGCAGGCTTGAAGGGTCAAAAATGTCCAACTCCAGCTCTTACCCTTATGTTCTTTGGGCATCCAAAATTTTCATTTGCTAGAAATGTTGTCAGCTGTTTGCCTCTTTTAGAAGATCAAACAAATTATTTACCTCTCTTGGAAGATCAAACAAGCAATGGTGCATTCAAAGCAGTTCCTTTCTTTTTCAAAGTAATGCAAAATATGAACACTTTGTCCAAGAGTTTGGTCTAAATGTGCCAAAAGGCCTCTTTACATTCTTTATAGTTGTATAAAGGTCACTCTGTTAATTCTCTTCATCATTTTAGTGAGGCAGAGCAGCAGACAAAGAGGTTAGAGTGACTAAAAAAAACCAGAATGTCTCGTAGAGATGTCACAATCATTGAGGGTGATTATCGGAGGCCACCAAGGCTGCAGAAAAACTTTTGGAATTAGATGTTGCAGCTTGGAATAATGGAGGAAGGACTTGTGAGTGAAGGGGATGGGAAGTGGGATTCAGAAAAAGTGACCTTCTGCCTCTTATTCAGCCATCCACACCCACCAAACAGGGAGGTCTTGTGGTGCTGTAGGTTATGTCCCTGCCTCGAAGCTCTGGGTTTAAGTCCCACCCAGGACTTGATGGCCAAAGAAAGCGTGTTCATGTGACCAACAGGTTGAGTATCAACCTGCAAATCCTTTCACCATGTGCCAATGGCAGGCAGAAAGGTTGGGAGAGATTCCTGGTCAGACATGTGATGGACAAGATTGCTGGAGTCTCCCAATACTATCCATAGCTCGTGACTTTAATGTGCATGTTGCCACAGCAACCCAGGCTCTCTGAGTGAACTGTTGCCAACCAGATGCAACTGAACTCTTTGGAGACTCCATCGTTCATGCTACATCAAAGTAAAATAAAGAGTTTGCAATCCTAGTATTAAGTCATAATCACAAATATCAAACATGCTACTTGCATGCTATTGGTAAGCAGTCAGAGGCAACACTGGAAGCCACTGAGGATGCTTCAGATAAAGGATGACAACCAAATTTATGACTAATTTCCTATCTCTTTAACCTTGTCCATAGTCAAGAAAATCTTTTTTTCAATATAGAGTGACTGTGGAAAGAGGAGCAGGGAATACTACGAGAAAATATAATAATGTTTCTCTTTTGGAATGGAATAGCTTTAAATGATTTTTTTTTAAAGACAGGGTGCTGTATGAGTCATAATATGGCAGCAGATCAATGTCTTGAGCCTATTAGTGGTGTGTGATAGAAAAATGCACTCAGTTTTCAACAAACTTGTAAATTGTCAGACATAACTGATTATCAGGGCTTTAATGGTAGTGCTGTGATCTAGCACTAATGGACTGGTAGCAGGTAAGAAAGGTTGCTATAGTAACCTAACTTTGAATGTAGGAAATCTGTCACATTAACAACCTATCGTTCTCCACCTGTTGCAGCCCTCTCAGAATTGCAGCAAAAGTCTAGACAGCACGTTGCCCATCTCTTTACATTCCAGGAAACACAGTTTATCTCAAACTAATTGCTCCTACACCATTGACACCGTGCGCCTGCATTAAGTGCTCGAAGATATTAAAAAAATGTCTTTGATTGATTTGGGCTGGTTACAGCCCCTCAAGTATGTCAGCCATATCTGGAATCGGGTTAAGGTAATTCACCATACATCAGCCCATTTTCAGTTTGCGTATCTTATCACACAGCATGGTTGTGACAAATGATGTGTGATATTAAATTACTTACTGCCATCCTGACCAAAACAATTCACAGGCTCATTACTTCACTGCCTAGAATTTAATGGAAAGTTAATGGGTCCTATCACTATAAAGCGGTGTATTTTGTTTCCTTTTTTTTTCTCTCTGAGGCCAGTGCAGTTTTCTGTTTGGCTGTCGATCAGCCTGCGCTGATTACAAATTCTTCGAATGGGAGAAAATAGCCAAGTAAACCTATTGAACTGAAGCAAGAGGGGAGTGCCAACTCATTTCATGTGTAACAGGCCACAGGCATGGCTAATGCACGTAAGACAATGCTGCAAGATAGCGTTTTCACTCCAAAAGGGGAAAAGCTGATACACGTTCTGCAAATACAGGTATCTGAAGAAAATGAAGATCACTGCTTGTGCCTCACAGGTAGTCAATGAAATAGAGATAAAAAAATATTTTCCTTTAATCAAGTAAACTGTATCACTTGTGCTCTAAATTATAGTTCTCTTATAACATATTTTTTAATAAGGTTTTGATATTATAAAGTTTCCTGCAATGCGTCTCTTTTCCAAAATTAGTTACTAGGGCTGAAGATGTGCAGATCACTTTATTGAAAATCTTACCTAATGGGCTTAAAGAAAAATACATCACCCAGGAAGTCTGGTTAATGGAAGATTTAACAGTGGTGGATGGAAGAGATGCGACTGCAGTAAGGATTACAATTCTCATCTTTCCTATCTTGTTACTAAGAGAGACACCTGTACCTGGTGCAATACCATTCAGATAAATTATAAATGAAGACCTGCATGCAGTATAACCAATTGACACTATTAACATAGTTACTGATGTATCAGTCAAAATATGACATACTTTTTTGCTTTCTTGCTTTCTTGCTTGCTTTCAGTATGTAGCTTGACTGCAGTGATGTTAAGTACACCTCATATGAAGTGGTTAACTGTTCTCACAGGGTAGCGGACTTACAGCAGGCTAGTGCTGAGTGAAGACTTAAACATGGCATCAAACATTTGACCGGAGCATATCTGTAGAATGTGGAGGTCCACTTTGTTTTCTGTGGTGAAAAATTGAGCACTTGGGGGAAACATACAATATGCAACAGACAAAAATAATTGTGACAGTGTTGGAATGGTGGTGAATGGTCTCTGGTATTCAGATGTTGCATACGGATGTTAGAAAGATGGAAGGTTTTCTTAAGCTGTCAGTGAGTTTCATAAGGGTAAAAGCAAAAAACTGCGGATGCTGGAAATCCCAAACAAAAACAAAAATAAAAATACCTGGAAAAACTCAGCAGGTCTGACAGCATCTGCAAAGAGGAATATAGTTAACATTTCGGGTCCATATGCCTCTTCAACAGAACTAAGGAAAAATAGAAGAGAAATGAAATATAAGCTGGTTCAAGGGGGGTGGTGGGACAAGTAGAGCTGGATAGTGGGCCAGTGATAGGTGGAGATTGCCAAGAGATTTCACAGACAAATGGACAAAGATGTGTTGACGGTGGTGATATTAGTTAAGAAATGTGCTAATAGGTGACATTAAGGGTAGAAAGCAGGACAAGCAAGGTACAGATAGCCCTGGTGGGGTGGGGTGAATGAATCGAAATAGGCTAAAAGGTAGAGATAAAACAATGGATGGAAATACATTTAAAAATAATGGAAATAGATGGGAAAAGAAAAATCTATATAAATTATTGGAAAAAGGGGGATTGGAAAGGGGGTTGGGGATGGAGGAGAGAATTCATGATCTAAAGTTGTTGAACTCAATTTTCAGTCTGGAAGGCTGTAAAGTGCCTAGTTGGAGGATGAGGTGCTGTTCCTTCAGTTTGCGTTGAGCTTCATTGGAACAATGCAACAAGCCAAGGACGGACATGTGGGCATGAGAGCAGGGTGGAGTGTTGAAATGGCAAGTGACAGGGAGGTCTGGGTCATGCTTGCGGACAGACCAAAGGTGTTCTGCAAAGCGCTCACCCAGTCTGTGTTTGGTCTCTCCAGTGTAGAGGAAACCGCACTGGGAGCAGTGAATGCAGTAAGTGAATGCACTTGAGGGAAGTGCATGTGATATACTGCTTCACTTGAAAGGAGTGTTTTGGCCCTTAGACGTTGAGGAGAGGGGAAGTAAAGGGACAGGTGTTGCATCTTCTGCGGTTGCATGGGAAGGTGCTGTGGGAGGGGGTTGAGGTGTAGGGGGTGATGGAGGAGTGGACCAGGGTGTCCTGGAGGGAACCATCCCTGTGGAATGCCACCGGGGGCGGGGGGGAGTGCAGTGGGTGGTGAAGGGAAGATGTGTTTGGTAGTGGCATCATGCTGGAGTTGGCGGAAACAGCAGAGGATGACCCTTTGAATGTGGAGGCTGGTGGGGTGATAAGTGAGGACAAGGGGGATCCTATCATGGTTCTGGGAGGGAGAGGAAGGTGTGAGGGTGGATGCGAGGGAGATGGGCCGGACACGGTTGAGGGCCCTGTCAACCACCGTGGGTGGAAAACCTTGGTTAAGGAAGAAGGAAGACATGTCAGAGGAACTGTTTGAAAGTGGCATCACCAGAACAGATGTGACGGAAGTGAAGGAACTGAGAGAATGGGATGGAGTCCTTACAGGAAGCAGGGTGTGAGGAGCTCTAGTCAAGGTAGCTGTGGGAGTTGGTAGGCTTGTAATGAATATTAGTGGACAGTCTATCACCAGAAATTGAGACAGAGAGGTCAAGGAAGGGAAGGGAAGTGTCAGAGATGGACCATGTGAAAATGATGGAGGGGTGGAAATTGGAAGCAAAATTAATACATTTTTCCAGGTCCAGACGAGAGCATGAAGCAGCCCCGAAGCAGTCATCGATGTACTGGAGAAAGAGTTGTGGGAGGGGGCCGGAGTAGGACTGGAACAAGGAATGTTCCACATACCCTTAAAGAGACAGGCATAGCTGGGGTCCATGCGGGTACCCATAGCCACACCTTTTATTTGGAGGAAGTGAGAGGAGTTTAAGGAGAAATTGTTCAGTGAGAGAACAAGTTCAGCCAGACGGAGGAGAATAGTGGTGGATGGGGATTATTCAGGCCTCTGTTCGAGGAAGAAGCTGACAGCCATCAGACCATCCCGGTGGTGGATGGAGGTGTAGAGGGATTGCACATCCATGGTGACGAGAAGGTGGTTGGGGCCAGGGAACTGGAAATTGTTGATATGATATAGGGTGTCAGAGCAATCGCGAATGTAGGTGGGAAGGGACTGGATAAGGGGAGAGAGAATGGAGTCAAGATAACAAGAAATGAGTTCCGTGGGGCAGGAACAGGCTGACACGATCGGTCTGCCTGGACAGTCCTGTTTGTGGATTTTGGGTAGGAGGTAGAAGCAGGCCATCCAAAGTTGGGAGACTATGAAGTTGGAAGCTGTGGAAGGAAGATCTCTGGAGGACGTGAGGTCAGTAACAGTCCTGGAAACAATGGCTTGATGTTCAGTGGTGGGGTCATGGTCCAGGGGGAGGTAGGAGGAAGTGTCTGCGAGTTGACGCTCAGCCTCTGCGAGGTAGTGGTCAGTGAGCCAGACAACAACAGCACCACCCTTGTCAGCAGGTTTGATGACAATGTCAGGGTTGGACCTGAGAGAACGGAATGTTGGAATGGACACTTAATTGATAACATTTAGTTAAAAACAAACTGTCAATTCAAATGTAGTCAAATTTCAGTATCATTAACTCGTGCAGATTGGTGAAGTAACTTGTAGCAAAGGATCCTATTACTAAGATTTGAGCTCCTTAATAGAATTATAGCTGGCACTAGGGAAAACATTAGTTATAATGAGAAGTTTATTCTAATAGATGTTGCTATATGAGTCCACTTTGCCTTCATAATGAAGACTGTATCTCCTTCACAGAATCATCCAGATCAACCAAGTACTTTGAAACAGGATTCATTTTATCGACCAAATTACCCAAATTTTAAAATGAAATTAACATTAAATCCAAAGTCACTCCAAAACTTAGAAACTTTGATGCTATCTATTCATTTGATTTATTCATTAAGCCCTGCTCTCTGCTATGAAATTAAATAATAAATTACATTAAATGTTGAAAATTTCAGTGGAGCATTAATTTAAGTGATAATGTGGTAATTTAATATTTCCATATTTAATGTTGGTCAGAAGTTATTTTGTGTCGAGTGAACGGTAAGTGCGTATGATATACTTTATTCAGGAAACAGGCTCTGGATTACTTGGTGAAAATATAGTTATTATTTTCATCCTATAAAGATCTATGTTATTTTTGGAGTCAACTGAGGTATCGTTATTGTTATTAATTGTTTAGGAAATTTAAAGGCAGCATATTCTAAGGTAATGAGAAGTGTACATGTAGCAAAGATATTTGAACAAGAATGGTTCTGTGCACAGCTTTTTCCACTTTAAGAAGACAGTTTTGTAATCCTGACAGCTGCAAATTTTTAACAAATAAGATGTGTCCAACTATCTACTCTGGGCAACATCAGGAAGTGCTTCAAACATCCTGAATGTGTTTTTTTTATTCATTCCTGTGATGTGGGTGCTGCAGGCTAGGCTAGTCCATCCCTAATTGCCCTTGTTGAGAGGGCATTTAAGAGTCAACCACATTACTGTGGGACTAGAGGCATATGTAGGCCAGACCTGGTAAGGGTGATAGATTTCCTTCCCTAAAGGGCACTTGTGAATCAGATGGGATTTTATAATAGTCAGTGAAACAATGGTTTCATGGTCATCATTAGACTTTTAGTTCCAGATTTTTATCAAATTCAAATCCCACCATCTGCCATGGTGGGATTCAAACCCAGGTCCCCAGGTCTTTAGCATTACTAGTCCAGCAGCAATACCACTACACCATCACCATCCCATAAGTGATAAATGACTTTGAGTGTTTTCTTATTTCATACACCTATATCATTAAGTTAGCAATCTGGTTAATCAATTATTCACAAAACTCCTTCTTAGAGAGACCAAAGTGTTGGAACCACTTTAAACACCATATTAGCTTTTCTCACACTTGTCATCAGGTGCAAAGTGCCCAATTTCCTTAGGCTATGAAAGGTGTTATGTAAGTCTCTTTCTTCTTTCCATCATTAGCAGTGATATTTTTCTGAACAACTGGGAGGCAACATTGGATCTCTTTTCCACTTAAACTCCCTCCCCGGGGATGTAGACAGTTCCAGCCTGCTCCCCATCTGACTGGAAGCCAAGCCTGTCAGTCAAGCTGACATCTGGGTGGGGATCCTGGCAAACATAAAATACATACACTGTGGTATTTCAGAAACTCCGTGCCTTCCTGTCCATCGTGTTCCATCACCACCGCACCCCCAACCACGACCCGCCCCCCCCCCCCTCCCCACAACATCCAAACAACCTACCCCTGTCAAAATCATAAATAATATTATTTTGGTACGATGTTCTATGTTTGAAACATGACAGAGCTGCTATTTTTATTTCAGAAGGCCACACACATTGCCCTTCATTTTTCCCTCTCAGTCACAGTGTCAATGAATGCAAAATATGTTCTAGTTTTCAGATAAAATAATATGTCATTCTGTTCGAAAATATTTGGTTCAGGTAAAGTGTTATGTTCCTTCTGTCGAGTCGCTTTGCTCAGCAAACACGTATCTACTGGTGAGTGATTCGGTAAACAATATACTGCAGACACAGAGGCCAATGTGAGATGAAGCACATGCTGTTTATTAACACAAGTCACAGAGCACTAACACATGTGTGCTTCTCCAACCAGACCCTATTCTAAACTACTGATTAACATCGTAGCCTGCACTACACAGCAATTGGGCAGTGCAATCATGTGGTCAATCTGCTCATATTCTCTTAAAGGTGTATTGCACCTCAGATTACCACATCCCTCCCCCTTTACTTGAAGGTACAATTTACAATCTTTACAATATATCAACTATATACATAAATAAACTATTTACAAATTCAGTCTTTCTCGAGGCTTCTTCAAACGTGTCGAACGTAGGTCTACGACTTTGGATGGTTTATCCGAGGCCTCCTCTCAGGAGCTCTCTGTCCACTAGGCTCTCCAGTTGGAACCTGTAAATTTGTTTCTTCAACTCTCTCAGGCTCAATGGATTCTTCCATTGGCACCTCCAAACCAAGTGGAGTTCATTCCACATGTGGTGAAGACTCCAACGGGAATGCTTGGTGCATCCTTTCCTGTAGGCCTGTTTCCTTTTTCCTGAGGTGATCTACATGTCTCTTAATAATCTGAACTTCAACTAATTTGTGATATGGAAGGGGTCCTGTTACAGCACTAACTTCACCTGATAGCCATTTGGGCCCATCTCCAAAGTTCTTTGCAAAAACTGCGTCTCTAACTGTGAAGTTTCTGTCATGACTGTGATAATCGTGTCCATTTTTATGGGCCTCCTGACTTCTGTCTACCCTCCCCCCGCACTCCCCCAAGTCTAAATTCAGCCTTATGAGACTCAAACGTGTCCTGAGACGTCTCTTCATCAACAACTCTGCGGGGGCAATACCAGTTGTCTGTGCGTGGATTAGTCCTATAGCTGAGTAGGAAATATTTTAATCTAGTTGCCATAGAGTCTCCATCCAGTTTTTCCATTCCAGACCTGAAGGTCTGGACTGCCCTCTCGGCCAAACCATTGAACGCAGGGTGGTATGACGAGGTCTTAACATGTGTTATGCCATTGAGACTTGCAAATCATTGGAAATCCCCGCTTGTGAATGTCGTTTCATTATCAGACACTATTATCTCTGGTAATCTGTGTATCGCAAAACTCTGATGCAATCTGTCTATGATGATGGCAGATGTAGGTGTTCTCACCTTGTACACATCCATCCACCTCGAGTGAGTGCTTATAATCAAGAGGAATATTGTGCCCAAAAAAGGCCCCATGTAGTCAATGTGGAGACGGTCCCATGGCCTTCCTGGCCATTCCGATGGATGCAATGGAGTAGAAGGGGACAATTTCTGTACCTGTTGGCACTGTATGCAGCTCTTGACTAAGTTTTCGATTTCTGTATCCATCCCTGGCCACCATATGTAGCTGCGCACCAAATTTTCATTCTAGAGATGCCTTTGCAATTTGGTAAATAATGCCTCTCTTCCTCTCAAAGGCACAATGACTTTCGCTCCCCACAGCAAGATACCATCCTGGCTGGTGAGCTCATATCTCCTACTAAAATAGGGCTTCATTTTGTCAGACTTTGGCTGGTTAGACCATCCCTGTAAGATTTGTTCCCTTACGTGAGACAAAACTGGATTGCGGTCTGTCCACTGTCTTATTTGTTTGGTATGTACTGGTGATGAATCCAGAAAGTTTAACAAGACAAGTTCTTGAGGAATTGGGACGTTTATATTGCTGTCTTTTAGAGGTAATCGGCTCAGTGTGTCTGCATTTGCAATCTGGCTTCCCAGCTGGTGGATAAAAGTATATTCGTAAGCAGCTAGAATTAGTGCCAATCTTTGGATGCGTGCAGAGGCAATTGGGGATATTGTCTTATCTTCCCCGACCAAGCCTAGTAGTGGCTTGTGATCAGATACATTGGTGAAGTGGCAATCATGGATGTATTGACGGAACTTCTAATGCCAAATACAATGGATAGCCCTTCTTTCACTATTTGTGAGTGCCTTCATTCTGCAACACTGAGTGTTCTTGAGATGTAACCAGTGAGCTGTTTGGAGCCACCCATCAACCGGTGGTAGAATACTGCCCCTTCTCCATAAGGGCATGCATCGCGGGTCAAAATTCATCCTTTCTTGGGGTTGAAATGTACCAACAGGGCCGATGAATGTAGTAACTGCCTGTCGCTGTGGAGCTTGCCAAGTCCATCTGTTGTTTTTCTCGAGCAAACTGTATAATGGAGCCAGTACTGTGGACAAATTTGGGAGAAAACAGCCATAATAGTTAATCATTCCCAAAAGCACTTGAGTTCTATGGCATTTTTTGATGCTGGCGCCTCATGAGTAGCTCTCACCTTGTCTTCTACTGGGTGAAGGCCCTGCCCTATGCTTCTTTTGCTTAGAACCTGCATTTTCTCTTTTCAAACGTACTCCGGCTTGTGAGAAATGCTTTAGTGCCTCTTCCTAGTTAGACATCAGTTAGTGCTGTTAATAGGACATCATTGAGATAAAGCACAACATGGGGCAAACTTTGAAGTAAATTCTCCATTGGCCGTTGGAAAATGGAACAAGCCGATGAGACTCCGGTCACTGGTACCCTTAGTGTGTTGATAGTCACAATCCCAAGAGGTTTTTTCTAGCTTGACTTGCTGGTGAGTGAGGCTCATGTTGAGTTTGTATATGCGGTTTCCCCTGTCAGCTTGGAATAAAATTTATCAGTTTTTGGTATAGGATGCCTGTCAAGTCTGGTCATTTTGTTAATGGCCAACTTATCGTCCCCGCAAATTCACACACTCTGGTCAGGCTTCAGTACTGGAACTATGGGAGCTGCCCATTTGGAAAATTGTACAGGTTGTTGGACTCCCATCCTTTCCAGCCTGTCTAATTCAACATCACCTTTTTCTCGTAATGTATAGGGGACTGGCCTCGCCTTCAAGAATCTGGGAGTGGCCCCAGGATCCTCATCGATTTTAACTTCCAGCCCCTGAATCTTCCCAATCTCTTCCATGAAAACAGAGGCATGTTGCTGGAATAATGCTTGCAAATCTTTCATTCTAAGTTGAAAAATCTCGGTCCACTCCAACTTTATTTCCTTAGGCCAATTCCAGCCAAGTAGACTTGGACCCTTCTCTGCTACCGCTATTAGGGGTAAATTAACAGACTAAATTCCATACTGTACAGGAACCTTACATAGACCTTTTGTTCATATGTCTTCACCACCAGTATATGTCTTTAATTTAGCATCTGAATTTTCCAGATTTAGTGAGTGGTCTCTCCAATCAGATATTTGGGTGTATGTTCCCCTATAACTGTCGTGGATGCCCCTGTACCCACCTCCATTCGGATGGGTTTCCTGTTGACTTCTACTGTCACGTAGATTGGCTCTGTTTTACCCATTTTTAAGTTGTGTCGTGAGTATGATTATCTGACTCTATTTCTTCTGGTTCTTCTATTATGTGGATTTCATGATTTCAACCTTTTTGCTTAAAGTTTTTTCTTAATCTGCCTTTACAATATCACATAATGTGTCCATTACGATGGCAGTAGAAACACTCGATTCTTTTAAATTACCATTCACTTGCAGGCTGGCTGATTCCATTTCTGCCATTATTATTGTAGGTTTTCTCTGTTAGACCATTGTTTTTTGCTGGTCTGTTAACGGTGGCTGTTTCCTGCCTTTCCAGAGAGCTTTGTGCTTCTGTGCCATTTCTAACTGATGCTTTCCTCTTGACATGAAGAACGCTCCATTTTGTGCTCCCTTGATTGTTTCTGAATCCCTGACTGCACTCTCCATTGTGAGCAAGTCTAAATTCGCTTCTGACAACAACTATTTTTGAATGGCGTCTTAATTAATCCCACATACTAATCGGTCTCTTAACATGTCGATAATCAACATCCTGAACTCACAGTGCTCTATCAGTTGTTTTAAGGCTGTTACATAGCAAGCAACTGTCTCTCCAGAGGCTCGACATCTCGAATTAAATTTAAAACACTGCTTTGTTATCTAGGATTTTGGCTGAAAGTGGCTTTTCACAAGATTTACCAACTCATCAAAGCTCTTGGAAACTGAGGCATTGGGTGCCATTAGACTATGAATTAGGCTATATGTTATATTGCTACATGTCGATAAGAGGATTGCTCTCCTCTTCTCTTCCCCCAATATGTCATTGACCAAACAGAAGAATGCGAGGTATTCAATATAATGTGACCAGTCATCAGTGGTCTGATCTGGCCAAACTGTGACATACTGGAGGGAGATAACTTCGACGACTATGATGAAGGCTCTACTTGCAATCATCTTGCAAAGTACATCTGATCCACTTCTGTGGAATTTCTGTGGCTTTCTTTGGTGTCGTTGACTGGTTGTGTTTTGCCTTGTTGCCAATTGTTATCAAAACAAAAACAGAATTACCTGGAAAAACTCAGCAGGTCTGGCAGCATCGGCGGAGAAGAAAAGAGTTGACGTTTCGAGTCCTCATGACCCTTCGACAGAACTTGAGTTCGAGTCCAGGAAAGAGCTGAAATATAAGCTGGTTTAAGGTGTGTGTGTGGGGGGCGGAGAGATAGAGAGACAGAGAGGTGGAGGGGGTTGGTGTGGTTGTAGGGACAAACAAGCAGTGATAGAAGCAGATCATCAAAAGATGTCAATGACAATAGTACAATAGAACACATAGGTGTTAAAGTTAAAGTTGGTGATATTATCTAAACGAATGTGCTAATTAAGAATGGATGGTAGGGCACTCAAGGTATAGCTCTAGTGGGTTTTTTTTAATAATGGAAATAGGTGGGAAAAGGAAAATCTTTATAATTTATTGGAAAAAAAAAAGAAGGGGGAAACAGAAAGGGGGTGGGGATGGGGGAGGGAGCTCATGACCTAAAGTTATTGAATTCAATATTCAGTCCGGAAGGCTGTAAAGTCCCTAGTCGGAAGATGAGGTGTTGTTCCTCCAGTTTGCGTTGGGCTTCACTGGAACAATGCTCTTCCTGTTTCTGAAGGAGTAGTACAGAAGAACCTGTGGTTGATTCAGGTTTTTTTCCCCTGAATTCCTTTATGTGGTAATCTGAGGTGCAATACACCTTTTAGAGAACGTGAGCAGATTGACCACATGACTGCATTATCCAATTGTTGTGTAGCACAGGCTACGATGTTAATCAATAGTTTAGAATAGTGTCTGGTTTGAGAACACACATGTTAGTGCTCCGTTACTTGTATTAATAAACAGCATGTGCTTCATCTTACATTGGCCTCTGCATCTGCAGCATATTGTTTACCAACTCACTCACCAATAGATAGGTGTGCAACCGTGTTCGCTGAGCAAAGCAACTCGACAGAAGCAACATAACATTTGTTATGTTGCTTCTGTCGAGTTGCTTTGCTCAGCGAACACGGTTGCACACCTATCTATTGGTGAGTGAGTTGGTAAACAATATGCTGCAGATGCAGAGGCCAATGTAAGATGAAGCACATGCTGTTTATTAATACAAGTAACGGAGCACTAACATGTGTGTTCTCAAACCAGACACTATTCTAAACTATTGATTAACATCGTAGCCTGTGCTACACAACAATTGGATAATGCAGTCATGTGGTCAATCTGCTCACGTTCTCTAAAAGGTGTATTGCACCTCAGATTACCACATAAAGGAATTCAGGGGAAAAAACCTGAATCAACCACAGGTTCTTCTGTACTACTCCTTCAGAAACAGGAAGAACTACTCTGAAGATTAAGAGCACAACTTTATTAAATATGCCACATGAGATGTAAGCGAAGATAGCTGATAAAGAGAAACTTGCACTGCTCAGTGCAGTACTGGGTACCAGTCTCAGTAGTATGGAGTGGGCCTTAGACACATGGTCCCTCACAATCTATATGACAAGAGGCTTCAAAAGCATCTGATGTACAGTGCTGAGAATCAATGGCTAATTTGTATGTAGGGAACTGAAGGATTAGGTTTTTTTTTATTCATTCACAGGATGTGGCCATTGCTTGTAAGGCCAACATTTATTGATCAACCCTCATTGCTTTAAGCTGGTGTTGATGAGCACCTTGTTTTTTTCCCCAAAAACGTACAAAAAAAATCAAAATTTGTAAAAGTACATTACAAAACATTTCAACTGAAAATTCCGCTCTTAGGTGCCTCAATACAATAGTAATGCTCTTGATAGCCACCCTCCTGAACACAACTGAAAGGCTTGCTAGCCTTTCAGAGGCCAGTTAAGTATCAACCACATTGCTGTGTGTCTGGAGTCACATATAAGTCAGACCAATTCAGGACAGCAGATTTCCTTCTGTAAAGTTTATTGGTGAATCAGGTAATTACAACAATCTGGTAATTTCATCGTCACCATGACTGATACTAACTTTTTATTCCAGATTTTATTTATTTAATTAATTAAATTATTGAATTTAAAATCCCAGGCACACAATGGAATTTGAACTCTTGTCCCCAGATCATTCATCCAGCCCTCTGGATTACTAGTCCAGTAACATATCCTATATGTTACTGTAGCCCTAATTTATGTGAATATACACATCTATAACTGCCAAACTCTATTTTTTTAATTCATTTATGGTAGTGGGCATCGCTGGCTGGGCCAGCATTTAATGCCCATCCCTAATTGCCCTTGAGAAGGTGGTGGTGAGCTGTCTTTTTGAACCACTGCAGTCCATGTGGTGTAGGTACACCCACAATGCTTTTAGGAAGGGAGTTCCAGGGTTTGGACCAAGCAACAGTGAAGGAACAGTAATAGCCTTTCAGAGTCAGGATGGTGAGTGGCTTGGAAGGGAAATTCCAGGTGTTCCCATGTGTCTGCTGCCCTTATCCTTCTATATGGTAATGGTCATGGGTTTGGGAGGTGCTATCTAAGGAGGATTGGTGAGTTTCTGCAGTGCATCTTATAGATGGTACACACTGCTGCCACTGTGTGTCAGTGTTGGAGCGAGTGAATGTTTGTGGATGGGGTGCCAGTCAAATGGGCTGCTTTCTCCTGGTGTCAAGCTTCTTGAATGTTGTCGGGGCTGCACTCATCCAGGCAAGTGGAAAGTATTCCATTACACTCCCGACTTGTGCCTTGTGGATGGTGGACAGGCTCTGGGGAGTAACGAGTTGAGTTACTCACCGCAGGATTCTTATCCTCTGAGCTCCTCTCATAGCCTCAGTGTTTATATGGCTAGTCTTGTTCAGTTTCTGGTCAATGGTAACCCCAGGATGTTGATAGTGAGGGTTTCAGTGATGGTAATGCCATTGAAGGAGAAGGGGCAATCGTTAGATCCTCTCTTGTTGGAGGTGGTCACTGCCTGGCGCTTTTGTAGCGCAAATGTTACTCGCCACTTGTCATCCCAAGCCTGGATATTGTCCATCTCTTGCTGCATTTGGACATGGACTACTTCAGTATCTGAGGAGTCACAAATGGTGCTTAACATTGTGCAATGATCAGCGAATATCCCCATTTCTGACCTGATGATGGAAGGAAGATCATTGATGAAGCAATTGAAGATGGTTGGGCCTAGGACACTACCCTGAGGAACTCCTGCAGTGATGTCCTAGAGCTGATATGATTGACCACCAACAACCACAACCATCTTCCTTTGTCCTAAGTATGACTCCAACCTATTCCTTGGTGAATAGCAAACTTTAATCAAATGTAGATTAAAGGCCACAAATGAGCAATGATCTAAAGCCTCTGAAGATTGACCCTGTTCCTGAAATGCAAGGACAGTGTGGCGATTTTTCCTGGTGACTGATACAAAGCAACTGATTGCTGAATCAGTAATTTGTGAGCCAGCGAAAACTTAGACTGGAACAGCACCAAGTTTCTTTCAGCCCAAGTTGCACACTGAAAGTTTCAGACTGGGGATGCAAAGTTCACTAAAATATTATAATACAAATCCAAATTGCAAGTGATAGTGCAATTTTTTTTATTGGCAAAAGAGTCATCTTTAAATTAACTTCCACAGGCTGTGTTTCAATATCTGTGCCCAGTTTGTTTCTGGGAAGTATTTCACTTAGCCGGTCACTCTGAAAAAAAATTGCTTTGATTCCTGGCAAGGCAGAAAATATATTCAAAGGTCTCACTGCTCTGCCCACAACCAGTTAGGAAACATTTTTAGAACAAATTATGCAAAATCCAGTTCTCTGAAGCCAGTGGGCTGAAATGTCCTCAGTTTGTTTAGGATTAGAGGGTTCCCAGTGTTGACCTCCATTGCCTCCACTTTCATTGGCCTTTGGGTTTTAGAGAGGAAAATGGAAATAAATAATTACTGATCCTTCATTCCGAGAGGCTCTTGCTAGGCGTTGTTAAATTGATTTTTGAGCAGTAACCAAGAAACATTCTAAACTTTGTGGAACAAGATTACACCATTAGTGATAGCTCAAAGATGGCAGAGCGAAATGTTATTAAAAGAAATTGTGCATCTTTAACAGCTCCATCCCATTATAGAGGTGCCTCTGCACCAGAGGAGATAATGGACATTTTTCCTTATCAACTTCTGCAAATGTAAATTTAAGATCTTCTGTCACATTTCCAAGCAACTTAGGATATCACTGGTAGTTTTGAGCTCTGCTGTGGTGTTGAGTTCTCATAGATCTTTCACATTAGGGGAAGCTTAGTTAGTCAGTTTAGACAGTGAAATATTGTAGGCAGCATTCTATTCAATGGCAGCCAAGCGTTTGGCTGGTCTGCACCATTTAAGCATAAAGAAGATCTGCAAAGTAGCTACTAGGAGTAGAACTAACTTCTGGAATGAACCGTTTCCTGCATAACACCAATTTTATGGGAATTCTTCATTTCAGCCCCTAAACCCAACTTCACCTGCTCTTACAAGATTGCACATGAAATGTGGATTATAACAAGTGTCAGTATTGTAGTTATCATTCTTCAAATGGAAATCATGATCACAGGCCATAATCCTTAACTAGTCAAAGCCCACCACATGCAATATTTTGAAAATTTATTACATTTAAATGACACTGTGTACTACTTTAACAGAGATGTTAATGGGTTTTAGAATGGATTTCCAAATTTATCAGGAACAGTGGACATAGGAAAATTTCCAACTGCATTTACAACACATAAGGTGGAATCTTCCCAGTGTCACAGAAGCGAGATTGCAGGTGGGACCTGGAGTCTGCAGGTAGCACATCAGGTCATTTTCCCAACACATTCCTGTGTCCGAGCTACCTTGCTAGAGGCAAGGTCAACATGGCAGCAACTACCCACCTGGCAGTGGCCAGCATCCTATTAAGCCACTTAAGGGGCCAAATGGAGGTGGAGGGGGTGGAGAAGGAGGGGGGGGGTGCAGGAATGCTTTTGCCTCTGGGAACTTCCTGACCTCAGACAGACTCCCCACTGAGGCCAAAGCCCAGCAGGTATTGGAGGTAACTCCCCTGCAATGATGATCTGTGACCATTCTTCATTTTAAATTTTTTATAAGACTTCAGAGAGTGCCTCCACCTTGAAGCACCCTCAAGTCTCCTAGATGCTTCAGCAGGGCTGGCCTCTCCCTGTGGTGCTGCTGGCTGTCTGAACCTCAGGCCCTTTGATTGGACCATGTGCCTTAGCAACCTGTCCACCATTCGGTCTCTTAATTGGCCCCCATAAGATCATGACATCATGCAGCCAGCGACACCACTTTTAGATCCCAATAGCAGAAAGGTTTTGGAGGTGATAAGATTCATCCCAAAGCGAGCAGAGAAGATATTCTTCATATTTAGTACAAAAAGATTGTGACTAATTCTTAATGGGTTAACCTCGTCATAGAATTATCCAAACATAAAAGGTGGCCCTTCAGCCCACTGTGGCTGTGTTGACCTTTGAAAGAACTAACAAATTAGTCCCACTACCCTGCTCTTTTCATGTGGCCATGCAAACTCTTCCCTTCAAATATTTACCCAATTTCCTTTTGAAAGTTACTACTGAATTTGCTTACACCACTCCTTCAAGCTGTGCATTCCAGATCATAACAACTCACTGTGTAAATAAATCTTCCTCATATCTCCATTGGTTCTGTGCCTTAAAGCTGTGTCATCTGGTTATCAAACCTCTGGTCAGTCAAAACAGTTGTTCCTTACATTTACATTTTCAAAACCCTTCAAAGTCTTGAACACATCCGTTAAATCTCCCCTTAACATTCTTCAGCAGATCAAACACACACAAGGAAAATTCAAAATAATTAAGAGGTTATGTTAAGGTTTCCATTACCTTTTTTCATTTACTGTATATTACAGCAATAACCTGTATTTGTGCAATGCTTTACATGTAGAAAAACGTCCCACAGTAGTTCACAATGATGTGACCAGACAAAGATGAACAGCAAGCCTAAGAAGAAGATAAAATTTATCGCACCTGGAATTTGCTTTAATAAATACTAAATCCGTTTCCAATTTTTAAATGAAGCTGTTCAGAGACACTGTGCTCGTACAAGGAACACAGAAAGTTAGCATGCAGGCACAGCATGCAAATAGAAAGGCAAATAGCATGTTGGCCTTTGTTGCAAGGGAATTGGGGTCCAATAACTAAAGAAGACTTGCCATAGTCATTCAGGGCTTTGGTGAGACTACATCTGGAACACTGTGCGCAGTTTTTGTCTCCATAGTTAAGGAAGGATATGTTGCACTGAAGTCGGTACAGTGAAGGCTTACTAGGTTGGTCCCTAGGGGCAGAATATTGTCCTATGATGAGGCGCTGAGTAAATTGGGCCCATATTCTCTGGAGTCTAGAAAAATGAGAGGTGATCTCATTGAAACGTACAATATTCTGAAGGGACCTGATGAGCCAGATGCTGAGAGATTGTTTCCACTGGTCGGGGAATCTAAAACACGGGGACACAGCCTCAGGATAAGGGGCTGGTCATTTAGGACTAAGATGAGAAGAAATTACTTCACTTAAAGGGTTGTGACTTTTTGGAATTCTGCATTTGAGATGACTGTGAATGCTCCATCATTGAGTACATTTAATGTTGGGATAGACAGATTTTTGGTCTCAAATGGAATCAAGGGCCATGGGGAGCGGGCAGGAAAATAGAATTGAAGCCCAAAATCAGACATAATCATATTAAATGGTGGTGCAGGTTCAACAGCCCATATGGTCAACTGCTGCTCCTATTTCTTGTTCTGGTGTTAAATTATCCATGTGTCTCTGGCATATACATCACCACTGCAAAATTGTTTTCAATGTATCTCTTGTTCTTAAGTAGATTGCAAAGGTGAAACTATTAGTTGTATTAGTCATAACTTTCTGCCCAAAACCCCTCTGATTTCCGGTAGCCTTGAAGTGGTTTGGGATGGAATAATGATCTTCCATATATCCCTACCTCTTTGTATCTACTCCCAACCCCAGCTATTTCCCAATTCCTGGGAATGATGTTGCAGAATGTGCTATGTGAGCAGACATATTGGAACCTGAGCCAAATTAAGGTGGTGTGTCATTCAAAATATTTTCTTCCTATCATTTGTTTCAGTTGACTCCTGGACACAAGAATCACCAGCTCAATCCAGCCATCTACTGTTCAAAGGTTAATGGCAGCAGGGCCTGTAGGCCTCTTTGGCCTAACATTCACAGAGCATGGCCTGTTCACAAGCCAAAGTGAATGATTTAGAATCAAACAGCTCTTCAGACAGCAAAAAGACTGCAATTCTTCCGCCTTCAAACTACCACAGCTCCTCCAACTCCTACACTTCATAGGGAGTCCGCGAGGCCAGAATTTTAGCTAGGTTTCCATAGCAACCAGAAGTCCCACCCCAAGGACAAGCAGTCAGAACACCTAGGCCGTTGTCTCCTTTTCCAAACAAGGCCAGATCTGGATCTGTCATAAGCATGATTAGCGGTGACAATGTACAGCACTTTTTTCTTAACTGATATCTGTAATCATACCTTACATTCACAACAAGTTCAGTAAGTTACATATTGTGTCAGTTGTTGTTCAGTTGGTAGAACTTTGAGTCACAATTCTGCAGGTTCAGTGTCCCTCCAGAGCCCTGAACAGCTTGTCTAGCCTGGCACTCCAGTGTAATTCTATGGGAGCGTTGCCCTGTTATAGGTGCTGCCTTTTGGTAAGATATTAACTAAAGACCTATCTGCCCTCATGGGCAGATATAAAACATTCCCATGGCACTATTTCAAAGAAGAGCAGAGGAGCTCTTCCCAGTGAGTAACACCCCCACATCTATCAGAGTACCTGGCATTATCACAGTGCTGCTGTTGGGTCCTTGTATGAAAATTAGCCATCAAGTTTCCTGCATTACAATAGTGGCTACACTTCAAAAGCACCTCATTGGCTGTAAAGCACTTTGTGACATCCTGAGGTAATGAAAGGTGCTATTTAAATGCAAGTTCTTTCTTTCCTTAGCCAGCATTTCTGCTTTACAAAACAGAGATGCCAGTTTCAAAAGCACTCCCCCCCATACCCCCCACCACCCCACCCCCACCTCCTCTGACCAACCTCTCATAAACAGGCTGAAGGTAAGCTGAAAATTGAGTTGGATCACTTTGTGGCCCTACTAACATTGGTGCCCTGGCCGTTACCATTCAGGATAGGGTCCTGAGAGGCAGGGTACGTAGAATCCTCGCTGCAATTTTGAGAGTACGAGTGGCACGCACCTTCTGCCCATTTGTACCAATTGTTAAGGAGGTTGTTGAGAAAATGGCTAGCATTGTTTCTTTATTTTGATTTTTATGGGGCTGAGTGGACCAAGGGTATCACCTGCTGAGCCTACTAAAAATCTCCAGGCCTCTTCTAGCTCATTCTGGGACCTCCCTCCTCCCTATCACCCCCAGTCCCAGGATCGCCTGAGACTCCAGATCTCTGGAAGTCCAACAAGCGTGCTACAGAGTACCATGGCAGTTGCAGGCACACAAAGATCCAGGCTTCAATTTGGTTCAGGCCTCGTGGGATAGAACAAATTCAAGACTACAGTGTGTCTCCAAGAGATGCATGCATCCAGCTGTATACTTACAGCATACGTGTGAGCTCCTTAAATTGTCAGGAGATATAAAAATTTTCATAATATTATTGGAATTTATGGTGAAGTAGTGTAATAGTGGAGTCTGTGTCTGTGGGTCTCTGTGTGTATGTGTGTATGTGTATGTGTGTGGGACTTACTTGAATTAAAGACAGTTGGTCTGAAGGCTTTGATGTATCAGAAGACAAGCTAGGTTTGAAATGTTAACTAGGTAAACATGGTTGAAGTTGTAGAATGTAAGGTGTAAAAAGAACATTTGCATTTTTAAATAAACCAGACTAGCTTGAATTCAAAAGAGGGGTTGAAATGTTTCACATAGCCAGGAGAAGTTTAGAGTCAAGTGTGTTCATTTTTCCCAAAGATTACTGGTAAAATTGATACAATGAAAGATTTTTATCATTAGAAAAGTAGAGTTGAAAAGACATATTAGGACAATGGAATTTACATTGAAAAGGGATAAATCTGTAAAAAGGAGATGAGGCTGTGTGTAGGAAAGAAGGAATTCTAAGATCTAACAATGTGTGAAAAGCCTCCAGCATCTAATCTCAAACTGCTGTCTAAAGAAACTGAAGTTAAGAAAACTCACTTTGAATTTGACTGGTCAGGGTATAGTGTTACTTTGCCTGGGTCATTTAAAATATATGTGTTTTTACTGTTGCCTTAATGAAGATGTAACTGGGAACTAGATTAATAGGGAATTTAGAAGTTATCATAGTAGTAATTTGTAGATCTATGTATATGCTTAAAATGATTTCTTCCATTAATAAAGGTTTAATTTAGTTTTGTAAGAAACCTACAAGACTTGGTGGTCTTATTACTATTGAATTCAAGACACGAATCTCAAAATTTATACAAATTGCTAAACAATTGTGGCAATTGTTTCAAATTTCCCTTTGGGATTTGAGCAGCTCAGCATTTACCATCGGCTGTGCCATAACTAAATCCAACAGCTACAATAACTGGAGAATTTACAATCTACTGTGTGCAAGGCTTATTATCAGGCCAAATGTCATATAAATAAGGTGAAGTTTCCATAATGCAATTCAGAGTGCTGAGCCTTCACCCAATAGGCTAAGACCCCATATAAAACCAATACTACAAGGAGGCTTAATCATTTCAGTTGCGTCTTTGTTAAAGAGTATATTGCTGTTCTTGCTTTATCTCCTAGCAGCTCGTTGTTTTTACTCCATTTGATTTTGTTGGGCAAAAGAACTGAGCGAAACTTTTTTGCAGTTTCCTGGCAACTTGTTATCACATCTCTTATCTCTAACTACAGCCAAAGCTGCTACTAACCTCTTGCGTTTGCAGCTACACATGCTAGCATGGGAACACTGCTCAAATTGCAGTATCTGGAAGAGAATGAACGTGCCATGCAACTCTCAATCTTGAGCATGTCTGAAAATATTTGCTGACACAGACTAATATTCCCGCTATTAAGTAACTGCTGCCAGGCTTCCAGACTAGTTTTTACAGGTCAGCGGTTGGCATAGTTAAGGTTACGTTAATTTTTCGATTCCAAACAACTGCAGCAGATTGTACAAAAACAATTAATATGAATCTGAACATCTGAAATAAAACAGGGGATGCTGGAAGCACTCAGCAAGTCAGGCAGCATCTGTGGAGATAGAAGGAGAGTTACAGGTGATCTATATCAACCTGAAAGGTTAACTACGTTTCTCTCTCCACGGATGCTGCCAGACCTGCTGAGTATTTCCAGCATTTTCTGTTTTATTTTCAGAGATCTCTGTCACATCTCCCAACCCTCAGAACCAATTTTCATCAAGTCACACATAAGGTCTTATAAGTACTCTCATGGAGCAAGAATTTAGGAAAGGTTTGGACCTGAATGTTTTGTATCTC